>NW_016107417.1:3482494-3497436 GCF_001604975.1 Cebus imitator | reverse complement strand
CCCAGGCTGGAGTGCAGTGGCACGATGTCACCTCACTCCAACCTCCGCCTGCTGAATTCAAGCAATTCTCCTGCCTCAGCCTCCTGAGTAGCTGGAACTATAGACGTGTGCCACCTGGCTGATTTTTGTATTTTTAGTGGAGATAGGGGCTTCCCATGTTGGTCAGGCTGGTCTTGAACTCCTGCCCTCAAGTGATCCACCTGCCTCAGCCTCCCAGAGTGCTGAGATTACAGGTGTGAGCCATGGCACCTGGCTCTTTACTTTTCTTGTTCTACTTCCTCCCTTCCCTGCTTCTGCCTCTCCAGTGTTGGGGAGTGGGACAAAGAAATGGGAGGGAAAGACAGCATTGGTCTCCCGGGGCTGTTGTGCCTGGCCTCTGGGTGGCAGGCATCCAGGTGCCCTGCCCTTCTGCCAGCTGAGGCCCTGCCGGGGAGGAGCTTTACTATTTTCTCTTTTTTTTTTTTTTTTTTTGAGACAGGGTCTTCCTCTGTCACCAGGCTAGAGAGCAGTGGTGCAATCACAGGTCATTGCTGTCTCTACCTCCTAGGCTCAAGTGATCCTCCCACCTCAGCCTCCTGAATAGCTAGGACAGAGCCACAGGCATTCACCGTCATGCCCAGCTAAGTTTTTTAATTTTTGTAGAGACGAGAGCTCACTGTGTTGCCCAGGCTGGTCTCAAACTCCTGGGTTCAACTAGTCCTCCCACCTCAGTCTCCCAAAGTGCTGGATTATAGGCATGAGCCACTGTGTCCAGCCAGGATCTTTTCAAGGCCCTTCACAGACAGCTCCTGTAAGACATTCACTCAGCATATGGGAGGTTGTGGTGAGCCGAGATCACGCCATTGCATTCCAGCCTGGGCAACAAAAATGAAACTCTGTCAAAAAAAAAAAAAAAAAAAAAAAAAAAAAAGGAAGGTAAGGCTGTTTTCACAAAAGCACATGAACCCTATCAATCAAATAGATCATGGCTAGTTTTTGATCCACAGGCAACGTCTGGATTGCTCTGGCATTGGTCCCCTCCACTGGGGACAAGCTGATACCCTGATGGACAAGAGAGGTCTGGGAGTTGGGCAGAGGGCCTTGGGAAAGGAAGGGCTTGTCTGGTCTGAGTCCTCTCTGATTGCAGAAGGTGCAACCCCCAGCCCCACCCACGTGGCTGAGCTGGCAACGATGGAGGTGGAGTCGGGAAGGCTGGACCAGGAACCCTGGGAACCAGGAGGGCAGGAGGAGGAAGAGGACGGGGAAGGAGGGCCCACCCCTGCCTATCTAAGCCAGGCCACAGAGCTCATCACCCAGGCCCTGCGTGATGAGAAGGCAGGCGCCTATGCTTCCGCGCTCCAGGGCTACCGAGACGGTGTGCACGTCTTACTCCAGGGAGTGCCCAGTGAGTAGAGACTGAGGGTGGAAGGTCAGACCTGGGTCCCAGATGGGGCAGTGAGGAAGGGAGCAAAAAACAAGCACTTCAAGAATCAGGAGCTCTTGCTCCTCCCTGACCAGCTGTGGAACCTTAGGCAGATTTTTATTTCTGTTTCTTCTTTTAACCTCTTGTGCCCTCAGGTTTCTTATTTGTGGAATGGGGAGAATGGATGCTGGGCCCCCGGGAGGAGGGAAAAGCACATGGTGATGCTCTGTGAATTGTAAAGGACCAGACTAGGGGTTCCGACTAGACCAGTGGTGCCCAGGTGCCTCAGCTGAGCAGTCTCTCCACAGGTGACCCATCGCCTGCCCGCCAGGAAGGTGTGAAGAGGAAGGCAGCCGAGTACCTGAATCGGGCAGAGGAGATTCTGCACCTGCACCTGCCCCAGCTCCCACCCTGATGGGGAGTGGGTCCTTCTCTGGGACTCTCGCTCCAGCACTGCCAGCCCCTTGTCCTCTCCCCAGGGCCTGGCCCTACCTCCTGGTCTTATAACCCCAGGGGCCATTTCTGAAGATAACTGGACCAAGAATGAGAAAAATAATGAATCTCAGCTCCCTAACTACACCTACCACCTTGGAATCAAGGACTCACACTTCTGACCCTGTCTCTTTTTTTTTTGAGATGGAGTCTCACTCTGTCACCCAGGCTGGAGTGCAGTGATGTGATCACAGCTCACTGCAACCTTTGCCTCCCAGGTTCAAGCGATTCTCCTGTCTCAGCCTCCCCAGTAGCTGGGATTGTAGGCACTCACCACCACACCCAGCTAATATTTTGTATTTTTAGTAGAGATGGGATTTCACCATGTTGGCCAGGCTGCTCTGGAACTCCTAACCTCAAATGATCCGCCTGCCTCGGCCTCCCAAAGTGCTGAGGTTACAGGCATGAGTCACCGTGCCTGGCCCCTGCCTGTCTGTCTTGATGTGTGAGCAGCAGCTATGGTCATTAAACCATTAGCTTACCCTTCTAGAACGGGTCTGCAGACTCCCACCCGCAGACAGATCCGGCCCACCTCCTTTTTAATGTAAGGCCTGTAAACTACAGTGGTTTTTACATTTTTTTTTAATTAAAAAAATCTAATACTCTGTGACAGGTGAAAATTATATGAAATTTAAGAGTCTATTAATAAAACTTGTTGGAACAGAAACAGGCTGATTCATTTAGTATTGTGATGGCTGCGTTCGCGCTACACTGGCAACTGAACAGTTGCAGAGTTGTCTTTGCCGCCTACAAATCCCAAAACGCGGCCCTTTGTAGAAAGCATTTGCTGATCCCTGAGCTAGAAAATAGGGAGCACAGTCTCCAGGGAAACAGAAAATGACAATGGATGGAGCCGTTTTATAGGGTGGAAGGGATGGAGGAGAGGAACCCAAAGCGGGGGTACCTGTCTCGGAGACCCCAAAGCCAAACACGGATTGCTCAGCCGGCTGGAGCCCGGCAGGACTGGGGGGCGTGGCCTCGTTCCGCCCCGCCCCCGCCTCGCCTCACCACAAAGCGATTGGTTGCGGCAGGGATTACACCGGTGTATCATGGGAGCGGCCCGAACTACACTCTAAAAAATCCAAGGGGAGCGCGCAAAGCTGAGCTTGGCGCTTGATGGGGACTTTTTGCCGCGCGGGAACCACAGGGGCGTTGCAGGACTACAGCGCAGTGCATCTGGGGAGGCCGATTCGACGGGACCGGGTGAGAGGACGGAGGTGGGCAGGGGCGGACGGCGATGGCCCGACCGGCGACCACGAGGCCGGAGATCATGGCGGGCAGGCGGGCCCAGCCAGGTTCAGCCTCAATGCGTTGCTCCCCATAGCCAGCCGCTGCCCTTCCGCGGCACCGCTGTCCCCGAGATGCTGAGCCCCCACCGTCTCCTCGCAGCCTCCTCATGCCCGGCTGTGAGCTGCCCGTGGGCACCTGCCCGGACATGTGTCCGGCCGCCGAGCGCGCCCAGCGCGAAAGGGAGCGCCGCCTGCACCGATTGGAGGTGGCGCCGGGGTGTCGCCAGGACCCGCCGCGCGCCGACCCGCAGCGCGCGGTGAAGGAGTACAGCCGACCAGCCGCCGGCAAGCCCCGGCCCCCGCCCAACCAGTTGCGTCCGCCATCTGTGCTGCTGGCCACCGTGCGCTACCTGGCCGGTGAGGTGGCGGAGAGCGCAGACGCCGCCCGCGCAGAGGTGGCCAGCTTCGTGGTGGACCGCTTGCGAGCCGTGCGCCTGGACCTGGCCCTGCAGGACGCGGGCGACGCCGAGGCAGCAGTGGTGCTCGAGGCGGCGCTGGCCACGCTGCTGGCCGTGGTGGCGCGGCTCGGACCCGACGCGGCGCGGGGACCCGCGGACCCGGTGCTGCTGCAGGCCCAGGTGCAGGAGGGTTTCGGCTCGCTGCGGCGCTGCTACGCTCGGGGCGCCGGACCGCACCCGCGCCAGCCCGCCTTCCAGGGCCTCTTTCTGCTCTATAACCTGGGTGAGTCGGGGTCCCGGCAGCTGGGCAGAGCGTGGGGACAGGAGCCCTCCATGACAGTGGGGGTAGGGAAAGGAAGGATTAGCTTTAACATCTCACCATTAGCTCCCCCCCAGGACAGCACAAGATCCACCCAGCCCCGACGTAGGACCTCGGGCCCGTCTCTGAGTCTTAGTTGCCTCAGGAATAAAAGTGGAGGGGGCGAGGATGGAATGGGAGAGTTGGCCTAAATCGTGATCGTGATTTTTAACCTTTTTTTTTTTTAGACGAATTGTCGCTCTGTCATACAGGCTGGAGTACAGTGGCATGATCTTGGCTCACTGCAACCTCCGCCTCTTGGGTTCAGGCGACTCTCCTGCCTCAGCCTCCCGAGGAGCTGCGACTACAGGTGCACGCCACCGCGCCAGACTAATTTTTGTATTTTTAGTAGAGATAGGGTTTCACCATGTTGGCCAGGCTGGTCTCAAACTCCTGACCTCAAATGATCCACTCACCTCTGCCTCCCAAAATTCTGGGATTATAAGCATGAGCCACCACACCCAGCCTGTTGGTGTTTTTTGAGAAAGGGTCTCACTTTGTTGCCCAGGCTGGCTTGATCATAGCTTACTGCAGCCTCAACCTCCTGGGCTTAAGGGATCCTCCTCCCTCATCGCCTTCTGAGCAGCTGGCACCACAGATGTGCACAACCTGGCTAACTTAAAAAAAATTTTTTGTAGAGATGGGGTCACGCTTGTTGCCACTCGAGTTCCTGGGCTCAAGTGATCCTCCAGCCCCACCTTCCCAAGTATCTGGGTGCCTGCCATTATGCCCAGTTAATGGTTTATCTTTGTTCACACTGTGAAAAAGACATAGTAATTATCCCTGGTCTGGTGGGGGAAGAAACCGAAGCCCAGGGTGGTGACTTGCCTCTTGACACAGCACTGGTTAACAGTAGCAGAGGTAGGACCATGATTTTCTTTTAATTTTTAAAAATTTATTTTTATATAGAGATTGGAGTCTTGCCATGTTAACTAGGATGATCTCAAACTCCTGGGCTAAACTGATCCTACCACCTTGGTCCCCCAAAGTGCTAGGATTACAGGCATGAGCCACTGTGCCCAGCTCTCTAATAAGCTCTGTTCTGGCCGGGCCCTCTCTACTAAAAATGCAGAAATTATTTGGGCATGTGGCACATGAACCTGGGAGGTGGTGGAGGTTGCAGTGACCCACTATACTTTAGCCCAGGTGACAGAGCAAGTGGTCTCAAAAAAAAAAAAGACTATTCTATACAGTTGTAACAAAATGCTGTTGATTTCACAACCTACTAATTGTTCAGAAGCCCCAGTTAACTGGCCTAAAGTTCCAGTGCCTGAAACTCTTCTGGAAGGGAAGTAGGAGCATAGTCTTCTGAAGAAGTGGCCTTCCCAGGTGGTCAGGGGAAGGTGAGGCAGAATTGGCTTCCAAAACTGTGGGCGCAGGAAAGCCAGGGTAGTGGGAAATCCAAGTCAGAAAACTTGGATTGGGGTCACCACTCTCAGACGAGTCATTAAATTATCTGGGCCAGCTTCCCAAAGCCGTATACCCCGGCTACTTCAGTGTTGTAAGTAAGGATCCGGACTGCAGGAGGTCCAGAGCCTGAGGCAACTCGTTCAAATATGGGTCAGGGAAGGAGCCAATGGCTGGACCTTAGAGGGAAGAGGGAAGGTGGGCTAGGCCTTGAGAAGGGGAGTGGTTGAGGAGGTAGGTGGGAGGGAGGTCCAGAGCTGAGCTTGGGCCAGAGGAGGTGGGCGTGGCAAGGAAGAATGAGCAGTTGGGAGGGAGATGGTCCTGATCCTGTAAGGACCTGGCATCCTCATTCTGGCTTCCCACCCTCACAGGCTCGGTGGAGGCCCTGCGCGAGGTTCTACAGCTACCTGCTGCTCTGCGTACCTGCCCGCCCCTCCGCAGGGCCTTGGCAGTAGATGCTGCCTTCCGAGAGGGCAATGCTGCCCGCCTGTTCCGCCTACTCCAGACCCTGCCCTACCTGCCAAGTTGTGCTGTGCAGTGCCATGTGAGCCATGCACGCCGGGAAGCCCTGGCCCGCCTCGCTCGTGCCTTTAGCACCCCCAAGGGCCAGACCTTGCCTCTGGGCTTTATGGTCAACCTGCTGGCCCTGGATGGACTCAAGGAAGCACAGGACCTGTGCCAGGCCCACGGGCTGCCCTTGGACGGAGAGGAGAGAGTTGTGTTCCTGAGGGGTCGCTACGTGGAGGAAGGGCTACCACCTGCCGGTACATGCAAGATGTTAGTGGAGAGCAAACTTCGAGGACGCACCCTGGAGGAGGCAGTCATGGCAGAGGAAGAAGATGAGGGCATGGACAGACCTGGATCCCTACCTGAGCAGGGAACATGAGTCTCCCAGAGCCCCGGACTGGGTCAGAGCACTTAGGTTTCTTTTTTCATGGTTCCCAGCTAATAAAAGGAACTTGTTTTGTTGGTACCAATCACTAGACTTGATTTATTTGGGGAGCTGTTGTAGGGAGTTAGGACACCCAGCATACAGGGAGAGAAACACAGACTAGGCAAGGCCCAAGGCACCCCGTGCCTCAGTTTCTCCACTGGTCGTTGGCCTTGGTGATCTGAGTTGGCGTGCATCCCATCTTCACCCACCCTCCAGCAAGAGCAGTTGGTGGTTTTGCCATTCCCACCATCCGTGTCCCCTCTGCCCACCCTCTGCCACCTGTGCCAGGGTGAGGGTGGGTTGCATCAGGGCTTGCCACTCCCCTCAGGGACCCCAAGCTGTTGCCTGAGAAGCTTGAGAGGGTCTTGTGGTTGTACCCTCCCCAGGCACCAAGGAAGACAAGGACATCCAGGAAAGCAGGCAGGAAAGGGTGGGGGTAAAGGGAGGGCTGGGGTCAGAGGTCAGCCACAGGCCTCAGGGTGGCTGCTGCACCCTCCAGGGCCATCACCACAATGCTTATCTGTCTCTGCACCTCAGCCCAAGCTTCAGATCCAGGGGCTGTGTCCCTGGCCCTGGAGCAGGCATTGGATAGGCCTGGGAATGTGGCTACAGAGCCTGTGCGAGGCGCCCAGAGCACATGGCTGGCGGGAGAAATGAGACAGGATCAGGGTCAGGAAAGAGCAGCCTGGGTCTGGAACTGGCTCAGCTCCTGTACGCAGCTAGGCAGAAAAGCATCTCCCTCCATTTGTCTCTGAAAGCCAGGCGGCTCTTACAGCAGTGGCAGTGGAGAAGGAAATGTGGGTTCTAGTCCCAGCTCCCAGAGGGACCCTCAAGCAACTTTCCTCCCCTCCCTGAGCCTCACATTCCCAACTTCAGGGGCTGGGTTGTGCTGTAAAGGGCAGAGAAACTACCCACCTCCTCTCTCAGGTCGGGGGCCTTGCCCGGCCCCACCTGGAGGTACCTCCCAGGACTTTGGGACAGACTCACCTGTAGTAGCGTTCCTCTGGGAAGGCTCGAGGGTTCAGGAAGGTCCGTTCCAAGAGCATCAGCTGGTCATTGAGCATCCGGACCTGCAGGGGGCTGGTGGAGGCAGGACCTGCCGGTCACCCTGGAGCCAGCAGCCCAGCTACCAGCCTGGTATCCTTCCCTGGACACTGCCCTCCCAGACCCTGCCTGCTGCCCTTGCTCACTCAGGGCTGCCCTTCTGCAGTGTTGATATGCGTTCGACCAAGGCTGCAGCTTCTGCATCAAACTTCTCCACTGCAGTCACCAGAGGCCCTGTGAGGAACGAGCAGTGGCTTAGTCCTGGGGGTGCAGGGCTCCCCATGCCTCAGCGTCAGGGGCTGTGCATACCCAGGCTGATGCTGTGCTGCTCCAGCAGGGCCTCGAGTTCTTGCTGGGCTGCCTGCAGGAAGCTTCGGAGTGTCTCACTGTAGTCACTGACGTTGAGGGGCAGGAAGAAGCTGTCACTGAGCCGGAGAATCACACTCCCTGCTGTCTGGGCCACAGCCTGATGGCTGCTGAAGCCTGCAGCAAGGGTCACAAGTCCAGGGCTCAGTCTTCAGCCTCTCTTGTCCCGGTCTCAGGATGCCCATAGACCCCTCCTCACCTGGGTCCAAAAACTTGTCCACATAGTCAAAGGTGTCAAAGGCTGTGTGATAGGTGGGGTAGATCCTGGCTGAAGTCTTGCTCTGGGGGAACAAGGCCCAGAGGTGAGAGGCTTGGGATAAGAAGTGGGAGAAGGTATACCTCCAGGGAGCTACAAAATGTGGGCATTATCTCCACTGGATCCTGGTCATCCAAGGTGGGTTCTAGGTGAGGTGGGTTCTAGAATTTCCACAGAAAAAGAAACTGAAGCTCAGAGAGGTTAACCTGCCTGACATCACACAGCTAATCAGTGGCAGAGCTGGGTCTGGTGCCAGTTTTGTTTCACAGGAAGAAGAACCTGGGGCTTTGGAGTCAGATAAAGAGATTGAAATCCCATCTCTACTACTGAGAATCGCTGTGGCTGTGAAGTGGAGAATGCACTTTTTGGAGCATGAAATGGAGATTCCAGCTGGTCACTCTGCACCCCTTGTCTTGTTTTGCCTTTACCCCAATGCTCACACCAATGGTATGGGTCATCCCTGCTTCATACTCTGAGTTAATCAATGCTGAAATTAACTTTTTCCCCTTACATTTTAAGATCTCTAGAACAGGTTACTTCTTACAGGCAATGTCATCCTACAACTGGTTGGAAGTGGTGTTTTTTTCCCCTGAATATTGCATAGCATAATGGCACATCTTATAATCAGTAGTATCTTACATTTGATAAAATAACATAGATGAGCATAAAGAGATGCTTGAAAAGGTTACAAAACTTGGCAGAGGCCGGGAGTTGAGTCTCATGCCTGTAATCCCAGCACTTCGGGAGGCTGAGGTGGGAGGATGGTTTGAGCCCAGGAGTTCAAAACCAGCCTGGCAACAAAGCCAGACTCCATCTACATATAATATGTGCGTGCGTGTGCGCGTGTGTGTGTGTATTTAAGAAACTTGGCAGAAATAGCAACGAGTAAAGGAGGAGGGCTCAGTCTATACCAGAACAGCCCCAGGAAGAGGAGGTGGTGCGTGCAGCAAGGTACCGGGGCAGAGGCAGAGGGGTTCCTGCTCACCCGGTCATAGGTGTAGGCGAGGTCCATGGAGGAGATGCCCAGGAAGTGAATGAAAGGTGCATAGTCGCTGCCAGCACCCAGTGAACCCAGGCTGCGGGAAGGAACGGGGCCGGGATAAAGAGCACTGGGCTGGACCGCCGAGCCCCGGGCCCTCTTCCGAACCTGGGCTTACCTGGGGACCAGGCCGTACACCGGGCTGCTGCGGTTGAAGTACCGGATCCAATTGTCGTAGATGCTCAGGTCGCCAGGGCCTGGTGAGCGGATCTGGCAGAAGGGAGAATTTAGTCTCAGTGCAGGGCCCACCCTAGCCCCAACAAGGGGTGTCCTCCGCCGGTCTCCAGCCCACCCACGGTCCAGTCCTTACGAGGCTCGCCCCAGCCTCAGTTCAGCCCCAGCAGATCTAGAGTAGCCCAGCCCCGCCCACCCACGCGGCCCCGCCCACCACACACTGCCCCGCCCACCACACATGGCCGCCCACCGCGCTGTCCCGGCCCCGCTAGCTCAGCCCCGCTGGGCCCGCCCACTTCCACCTCTTTGGTTGCAGAGAAGACGACACTCTGAACAGGGGGCGTACCCTGTACCCTGAGGGTAGCGTTGGCTGTGGGAGAAGGGGAGAAAGACTGTTTGGGCCCCAGCACCTTCATTTGCCCACCCCGTCGTCAGGCCGTCCCCTCCCCTTTCCCGCCCCGCCACCCCCATACCAAACACCGAGATGTCCACATTGATGTAGGTCACCGTGCGCTCCTGCAGCTTGTTGAAGAACTCCTGCGGGTGCGAGGGGCGACGTCAGCACCGCGCCGTGCTGCCCTGGGAACCCCTTTCAATACTCTACAGGGTAGGGCCACTCACTTCTGTGAACTCCGTGGAGCCAATGAGCCCAAACTCCTCAGCCCCCCAGCTCGCAAACACGATTGATCTGCGGGGACGCCAGGTGCCTGGGAAGGGGGGATAGAGGGTTGGAAAACGGGGTCCTCCTGATCCTGGGGTGCCTTAGGAGAAAGGCTGCAGGCGTGGGGAGGGCGGGAGAGCTGGAAAAGCCAGGACAGCTCGGGACAGCAGGTTGTGGCACCCTGCAGCCAGGCCTTCCAGGAGCTCCCGCACCAAACACTGACCCCAATTCCAAGCTCCCCAAAGGGTCAGGCGGTCCCTTTGCCAGAATATCCGCCGCCCCTCTCTCTGTGGGCATGCTCCGGGAAGACTTCCGACCCTCCACCCTCAACCCCTGCCTCCAGGCCAAACTCCACAGCCTCCTTCACTTGGTGATAGCACATGAACGTTCCTGTTAGGGCCTTATCCACGTTGTACCAATCCTTACAACAATGCCTTGAGGGAGGAAATATTATTATTTCCATTTCACAGTTGAAGAAACTGAGACAGAGAAGCTACATGACTTTCCCAGGGTCACACAGCTGGTAGGCAGCAGAGCCAGTTTCAAATCCAGATATTTGGCTCCACACTGTGCTACAGCGGGCATAGACTAGAGGTAGAAGCCAGGCTGCAGGGTGCTCCGCTCCCGGGTTCAGGCAGCAGAATCGCTTGAGCCTGGGAGGCAAAGGTTGCAGGGAGTCGAGATCGCGCCACTGCATCCAGCCTGGATGAAAGAGTCTCACTCTGTGGCCCAGGCTGGAGTGCAGTGGTGCAATCTCGGCTCACTGCAACCTCAACTTCCTGGGGTCCAGTGATCCTCTCACCTCAACCTTCCCTGAGACCACAGGCACATACCACCATGCCTGGCTTATTATGCATTTTTGGTAGAGATGGGGTTTCTCCATGTTACCCAGCCAGTCCTGAACTCCTGAGCGAAAGCAATACACCCACCTCAGCCTCTCAAAGTGCTGGGATTATAGGCATGAGCCACTGCAACCAGCAAATGAAGAATTTTCAGTGTGATGTGATTACATGCTTCCAATAACAAATGTTTACACTTTTTTCTGCCAAAAATATATAATCTAAATCAAAAGAGACAAACCCAATTTGAGGGGTATTTGACATAATAATAGCAGGATAATAACAAAAGGTTCATGAAAGAGTTAACGAACAGCTCAACAATTATTATAGATGAAAGGAAACTAGTGACCAGATCACTAGTGTGATCCTGGATTGGAGCGTGATCACGGCTCACTGCAGCCTCGACCTCCCAGGCTCAAGCGTTCCTCCTACACAGCCTTTGAAGTAGCTGGGACCACAGGCACATGCCACCATGCCTGGTTATTTTTTTATGTTTATTTTTTATAGAGACAAGGTCTCACTATGTTGCCCAGGTAGGTCTTGAACTCCTGGGCTCAAGCAGTCTGCCCACCTCAGCCTCCCAAAGCGCTGGGTTAACAGGCATGAACCACTGTGGCCAGGCTTCAAGTCTCTTTTCTGAACTGTGACTTCAATATCATACAAGGAGGGGGATGGAGCTTGACAGGAGTGGAGTGTTCCTGTGCAATTACAGCTGAGTGGGGATCGGTTCAGATGCCATGCTTAGAACTCTCGGATGTTATATGTAAGGGAAGATGAAGTTCTGGAGCTGACGGCAGTGATGGCCACACAACTTCAGAAATGTACTTAATGCCACTGAGTCAAATACTTACAAATGTAAAACTGGTGAATTGTGTTATGTATATTTTACCACGAGTTTTTGAAACTAAAGAAAGAGGGCCTGACATGGGAACTCACGCCTGTGGATCATTGAGTCCTGGAGTTCAAGACCAGCCTAGGCAACATAGTGAGACCCTCATCTCTATAAAAATAAATAAATAACTAAAACTAAAGCAGAAACAAGAAATCAACATGGGAAGACCTGAATTCCCGTCTTCCTTAAGGCTGGTGTCATGCATTTCTGCCCCCAGGGCCCTCAGGCTTGGCAGAGAGAACACTGCAGGGTGAGGGAGAGGAGGTGGAACAGGAAGGTGACCTCCAGGGGCAAGAGTCCCTGGGCCAGGGGAGGGGGCCACCTCACCCTTCTTCAGCAGGGTCCCCAGGACTCGGGACAGCTCCAGGAGGACGGCGGTGCCACTGCTGGGGTCCACAGCCCCGTGCACCCAGCTGTCCCGGTGGTTCCCATACAGGACATATCGATCTGGCCAGAGGAAGAAAGGCAGAGAACCAGAGAAGATGGAGAGGTGGGCAGGGCAGCTGGGGTAGGGGTGGCGAGGGCAGGGCTGGATGAGGGTGCAGTGGCAGCGGCACCCAGAGCAGAGCAGGAGCCTGGGGCGCGGTGAGTGACAGGAAGGCTCACCAGGCTCCACAGCCCCGCGGATGATACCCAGGACGTTGGAGGAGTTCCGCAGCTCCAGACGGTTGTGGACACTGACATTCACCTGACTGGGGGGGTGAAGGGTGTGAGAAGACCCTTGGCCTTGCCCACTGCCCCCCACCCAGTGCAGGAGACAATGCGGCCCAGAGCTGGAAAGCAACTTCAAGGTCATTGGGCCAGAGGTACCAAGAGAGGCAGCAGGGCTGAAGCCCGCTCTCCTGCTCACTCACTGGATAGGCGCTTACTGGGTACTTAGACCCTGACTAGGCTCCGGGCGATGACTGCCACAGATGTGTACCTGGTGCTTGTGGGGCCTCCCTCTCCCTGGCGAGACACACCACAAGGACAGGAAGAGCTGAGTGAAGGGGCCTGGGAGGGGAGGGCACTTGGAGGCCAGGGGGTGCTGCAGGGAGGGAGGGTGGTACAGGTCGGGAGTGGCAGAGGCCCTGACTTGGGAAGGAGCTTGGCATCTTCAAGAGAGGGAGTCATGGGGTGCAGATGAGATGAGGTGGGAGGGGCAGGGGAATCCCCACAGGACACAGCTGCAGCTGTTTCACAAACTTCCCCAAAGACAAGACAGATATTTTGGGGTCATGAGAGGGTCTGGGAGAGAGAAGAAAGGGGAAGGTCCGGCTTTGAAGTGGAAAGGGAATGCAATCATCAGGGAAAGGGAGAGGTGAGTTGGGGGAGAGGGCGGCTGAGGGAGAAGGGGTCTGCGCCTCACCTGTCTGCTGGGAAGCCTCCGTCAGGTCGGAAGCCCGGACCCAACCTGTAGCTGCAGCCCAGTGCTCCCTGCCAGGTGGTTGGGGCCAAAGTTCCGCTGAGGTTGCTGGGAAGGAGGCAGAGACCCTTCAGGGTAAATGTGAGTGTGGGGCTTGAAGTTTGGAGGCCACTTCGTGCTGGGCAGGACACCCCAGGGCACAGACTCACCAGAGCAGGTCTCTTGCATCCTGGAAGCCAATGGGCTGTGTAGGAATTGGGGGAAATCCGGAGACGTTGGCAAGGTCCAGGCGGAAGGAAGAGGGAATGGCTGGAAGGTAGGGAGTCAGAGGGTCCCCAAAATACTCGTAGTAGGAGCCTCGCTCCACTCCTGAGGGGGGCAGGTACCAGGAGTTGGGAAAGGTTTCGCTGGGTGAGCTCAGCCCGTCGTTGATGTCGGCGGGGTCTGTGTACACCAGCACCCCGGCCACCCCATGCTTGGCAGCGTTCACAGCCTGCAGCGGGCAGAGGAGGTTGTGTGTAAGGGAGGGACAGGGACCGGGTGTGTCCAAAAATGACTGTTTGCACAAGTCATTTATGGCAGTGCTGCTTGCAACAGCAAAGGCCGGTTCGGCACAGCCAAGCCAGTGCCTATCAGTGGAGTCTGGCTGAATATCAGGGACATCCTACAGTGGAATACCATGAAGTTGTGTAAAATAACACAGTTGTGGGCTGGGTGTGGTGGCTCACACCTGTAATCCCAGCACTTTGAGATGCTGAGGCAAAGGGATAGGTCAGAAGTTTGAGACCACACTGGGCAACATGGTGAAATCCCATCTCTACTAAAAGTACAAAAATTAGCTGGGTGTGGTGGCAGGTGCCTGTAAGCCCAGCTACTCAGGAGGCTGAGGCAGGAGAATCACTTGAGCTGGGGAGGCAGAGGTTGCAGTGAGCCGAGATCGGGCCACTGCACTCCAGCCTGAGCAACAGAGCCAGACTCTGTCTCAAAAAAAGTAAAATAAAATAACACGGTTGTGTACTTGTGTCCACAACAGCGCTATTCTCAATGGCCAAAAGGAGGAAACAGCCCAAGTGTCCATCAACAGATGAATGGCTAAACCAAATGTGGGCTGTAACATACAATAGAGGCGGGGCATGGTGGCTCACACCTGTAATCCCAGCACTTTGGGAGGCCAAGGCAGGCAGATCACCTGAGGTCAAGACCAGCCTGGCCAACATGGTGAAACCTTGTCTCTACTAAAAGTACAAAAATTACTTTTTTGTGCCAGGTGTGGTGGCACACACCTGTAGTCCCAGCTACTTGGGGGGCTGAGGCATGAGAGTCGCCTGAACCCAGGAAGTGGAGATTGCAGTGAGCTGAGATCGTGCCATTACACTCCAGCCTGGGCAACAAAGCGAGACTCTGTCTCAGAAAAAAAAAAAAAAGAAAAAAAAACAATGGAATATTATTCAGACTAAAAAGAAATAAAGTTCTGATACATCAATGAGCCTTGAAGATATTATATTACGTGAAATAAGCCAGACACAAAAAGACAAATATCTTATACTTTCACTTATGTGAGGTACCTAGAATAGGCAAATTCATAGAGACAGAAGGTAAAATTGAGGTTAAAGAAAGCAGAGTAGGGGCTGGGGCAGGGACATGGGGAGTTATTGTTAAATAAAGTTTCTGTTTGAAATGATGAAAAAGTTCTGGAAATGGATGGTGGTGATGGTTAACTAATATTCTGTGTATTTCTACACTACCTGTTCCCCTTTCTTTTCTTCCTTTCTTTCTCCCCGCCTCCCTTCTTTCCTTCTCTTTTCCCAGCTCTTATTATGGACACTTTTTTTTAAATTGTGGTAAAATACACGTAACATGAACTTAGCATGTGGAGTGTGCAGGTCAGTGGCACTGAGTACATTCATATTGCTCAGCCATCACCACCGCTCACTGCTAGAACTCTTTACGTCGACAAATCCGAAACTCTGTCCCCATTAAATATTAACTTTCCCTTCCCCTCTCTCATTCTACACTTTTTATATTAAAATTTTTTCTAAGTTTTTT
>NW_016107417.1:3477477-3482334 GCF_001604975.1 Cebus imitator | reverse complement strand
AAACCCCATCTCTATTAAAAATACAAAATTAGCTGGGTGTGGTGGCACATGCCTATAATCCCAGCTACTCAAGAAGCTGAGGCAGGAGAATTGCTTGAACCTGGGGGAGCGTTCAAATTTTTTGAGACCGAGTTTCACTCTTTTTTGCCCAGTCTGGAGTACAGTTGCGTGATCTCGCCTCACTACCGTCTCCGTCTCCCAGGTTCAAGTAGTTCATCTACCTGAGCCTCCCGAGTAGCTGGGATTACAGGAGGCATATGCCACCATACCCAGCTAATTTTGTATTTTTAGTAGAGGTGGGGATTCACCATGTTGGCCAGGCTGGTCTCAAACTCCTGACCTCAGGTGATCCGCCCGCCTTGGCTTCCCAAAATGCTAGGATTACAGGCGTTAGCACCCAGCCCCTAGTCCAAATTTTTGATGGAAAAGAAGTGGCAGGAAGAGGGCCAACAGGAAGGATTTCAGTTGAATATTCAGAAATACTTCACAGGACTACTTAGACTCTGGAATACCAAACCTGAAAACTGTACTCAACCCCTTTGTGTCCTAAGGCTCAGAGAGGGTCAGGGAAGCATCCAAGGCCACATCACCCATTGGTGGGACAACCTGAAAACAGCTCACCTTTCCTGCCCCAGCCTGGGGCTTGGCTCCCCACTCAGCACTGCCCCTTCTCCTTCCCCTTCCCCACACTTTCTTCAGTCCACTCTCCGGCCCCTTCCTGGCCCAGGCCTCCTGTACTGGGGGACTGCCACTCACCTTGGCCCCACGCCCTACACCCCCATAGCGAGTCAGGGCGATGGTGCCTTCGAGGTTGATGCCCTGAGTCTGTAGCTCCTTAAAGTCTTCTTCCGAGCCCCGGTTGGCATAGACGAGGAGGCCCTAGTCCCAGGAGGGGGTGTTCCTTAGAGCTGGGCCCAGTGAAGGGGGGGGCAGGGGGCTGGAAAGCTGGGTAGCAGGAGGAAGAATTTGGATTCTGTCCCCCCACCTCACCTAGAGCTTATAAACTCCCCAAGGACAGTCACCCCTGGTTTCCTCCATGTCTGGGTGCCCTGTTAACAGGCCTGGCCTTGAGCAGAGCCACTAGTGTTTATTGAATGACTGATGGAGGAAAGGAGCAGTGGTGAAGTGTACAGGTGAGTAAATTTGGGAGGGGGCGCTTTGCCCCAGTGAGGCATATTCCCTGGGTCAGGGTGGGAGAAGCCTGGGTGGAACCAAGGAAGCTGGGCTGGGGCAGTAGGGGGGTTCTTGGCCCACCTGTGGGGTTCCAGGGGGAGCATAGGCGGCGTAGGGTTGTACCACATCTGGCCCCCCTTGCTCCCCGGTCAGATTCTCCTCGGTCTGGCGGCAGGAGTAGATGATGTCCCCAGTGGGGCCCACTGTTGGGGGGTGGGTGGCAGTGTCATGGCTGGCCCAGCAGCTCCCCGACTAGGAACCCTCTGGGGCATTCCCAAGACTGGGCAGGACCTCACCAACGTGTACAAGGTTAGGCTGCTCCTGGCTGGGGAAGGACAGCAGCACCTCGTACTTGGAGGCCTCGGCCGAGTCCAGTCCTGACTCTGGGTCCCTCCAGCGCTGCAGTAGCAGCTGCACCAGGTCTTCATCCCGAGGGCTGGTGGCAAGGTGCGGATCCCTGGAGAGTTCTCTGCAGGGTGGACAGAGGGAGGGGCAAGGCCAGCATCAGGGAGGGGGCCTCTGGCAAACGGAGGAGCAGACACCCCCACCTCTCACCTGAGGTTGTCCCGAATCCTGCTGGCACTCAGCTGCCCCATGACGGTCTCCAGGATCTGCAGGTCCAGGTCCTGGGGGGCTGAGACACTGGCTTCCTTGGGGATGGCAAAGTGGCCCAGGATGATCCCCAGCCCCAAGAAGGCAGCAGCCCCCAGCCCCAGCCCCAGCACCTTTGTCCACTGCATCCTGTGGACTCTCGGCCACTGGGGTGGACCTGGTCTATAGGTAATTCCCTATAGAGGGGGTGTTGGGCCTGGTTAACCATTACTCCATGGGTGTCACTGCCCTTTGGCTCCCAGCTGGCAGGGAGAGTGAGGAACATCCCACAGTGAGAGCCAGGAGCCATCCACATCCACCACATTCTGCATCATTTATCTGGAATGGCCCTCCAAGGGCAGCAAGGCCACCCAGGGGCACTGAGGCCCAGACGGAAGGGTCTCACCCACGGTATCCCAGTAAAACAGAGGCCAAGCCAGGACTGACTAGAACTCAGAGCTCCTGCATTCACAGCAGGGCCGTGCCCACTGCCCACCCTCACTGCCTCTGCCTCCCTCCGAGGCAGCTGATCTGCAGAACACCCAGCCCTGCCTGCCTGAGCAGATTTTGAGTTGAGACCTCCTCCTTGCTGGATGTAAGCTGTGTGACCTTGGGCAATTCACTCAGCTTCTCTCTGTTTTCTCAGCTGCATGGCGGGGATGATAAAACCTGCTTCACAACCCTGTGGTGCCATTTTCATTCAACAAGATGGCGTCTGTAGACATGGCTGGAGCAGTGGCTGGCATGTAGCGGGAGCTCATTCATTTTAGCTACTCATCCCTCATCTGACCCCCTAAGACATAAGGCCTAGAGCCAAAGGAAGAAGGGGGACCCAGAAGAATTCTCTGCATCTATCCTGAAAGGGGCCCAGCTATGCGAGGAGTGGGAGTCCTGGGAAGGAAAGCTGTCCCAGAGGATGCAGCCAGGGAAGCCCATGCCTCCTTAGCAAGGTGACTCCTCTTCCATTCCCTGGCCCTGCCTGGACTCCGTCATCCACTCTCCTATTTGTCCATCCACCCATTCCCTCCATCCACCTATTCACTCCTTCCCTATACACGCAAGCACTGTTTATTCATTCTGCACTACGCTAGAGCCATGGAAAGCTGTGGGGAAGCAAAGTCCAGCAGGCGAGGCAGACAGACTCCAGGCTCAGCCATGTGGCGAGTGCCCTGTAGAGGGAGGACCACCATGCTCCCAGTGAGAGAGTGACGAATTCCGTCTAGGAGGGAACATTTGAGGGGGTCCTCCAAGGCTGAGAAGGTATTCCAGTATGTGCAAGGGCAGAGAGGGCAATGAGACCCCAAGTATGCCATACACATACTGAGCCTCTTCCAGATCTCACAGAGAGCCAGGCAGGGCTGGGAGGGTCCCTAGGTCTTGAGCTGGGACTTCTCCCACCCTCTCATGGCCTGTCCTGCCTTGACCCTGCCTGGCCAGATGCAGCCCATGGATGGGCTCAAAGATGCCTGCAGAGCTTGGGGGCTGGGCCAGGGCAGAGTGAGTGTGTGTGAGAGTGTGTGTGTGTGTGTGTGTGTGTGTGTGTGTGTGATTTCACAGCCCCATCTCAGAGCAGCCTCCTATTGCTCACAACCCCATTTTGCCGGCACCACCATCTCTTGTGCTGCTGGTCAGGAGGGTCAGCATGGGAGGACTGGGGTGGCTGGGAGGGGGTGTCGTGTGATCAGTGACTTCTGGGAGGTGCACCAGGAAGCCACAGTTCTTGGCAAGGTGATTATCGACGCCCAGAATATGACCTTGGATCTTATCAGAAGCCCATCAGTGCAGGGAGCATAAACCTTCCTTATGAGGACACAGGACAGTCACCACCAGGTCAAAAGTGGGACGCCAAGGTCAGCTGATAAGTTGAAGGACTGAAGCAGCAACCCCATGGTCCTTCCCCAACCACTCCTGGAAGGAGTTAACCCCTCGATCATGTAACAACACTAACAGAACGCCTGGACAAGAGTGTGTGACATCTAAGTGGATGACACCTGTGAGAGTGGTTTGTGTCAGAGAGTGTGCAAACAGCTGTGTGTGTGACACCCAAGAGATCCACTCAGGCTGTTGGAATCCATGGTGTCTACATGGCTGTAGGCACCAGACATTAACTTGGTTAATTTTCTTCCTCCATCTTTGCTGGATGGGTGGTATGGCCCCTCCCAGAATATTCTGGATCATGGGAGTTGCTGGAAATCACTTAAGGTAGTTAGGGCATGTGACCACCTTTCATTTTCCCACCTTATTCCCCCAATGGCTCTGGCTCCAAGGGGTCTTTAATCCTCCAGGACCAGCAATGCACTGCTGCTGACTCCCTCCCACTCTCCACCTGCCACACACACTCACCTTGGTTCCACCCTCCTTCGCCTCCCACATGTACTCACCTTGCCCAGTTGGAGCCCTGGAAGCCCTCTCAACCCCCGATCCTCTCTGCTTTGCTCACATCCACTGGGAAAACCCCTTCCTGGTTACATCTGACTCACTCTCTGCCTCCTCTATACCTGCACTCTTGCCCCTGGATGTGCTTGCAGAGCCACGTGGCCTCCCAGACGCCATGTTGTGAGGACACTCAAGAAACACTATGGACAGGCCTCATGGTGAGGCGCTGAAGCCTCCTGCCAACACTCAGCACTAACTTGCTAGCCCTGTGAATAAGCCACCATGGAAATGGGTCCTCCAACACCAGCCAAGCCTTCAGAATACGGCAGCCCCTGCTGGAATCTTGACTGCAGCCTCACGAGACACCCTAAGCCAGTACCACCGAACCAAGCCACTTTGAAATTCCTAACCTGTGGACTCTGTGTGAGACAACACATGTTTATGGTTTTAGGCTGCTAGGTTTTGGAGTAATTTTAACACTGCAAAATAGAGAACCAATACAAATGACCAAATATAAGCCAGAAAGCCACAAGTATATGTCTCCCATGCAAACCTTTCCCCTGAACTCTTGTATTTCCAGCTGCCCAATTTACATTCACACTTGGGTGATCAAAAGGCATTTCAGACTTAGCATACCCAAAGCTTAGTTCCCAATCTTCCTCCTCACACCTCCTCCTCCTACAGGCTGCACTTTTTTTTTTTTTTTTTTTTTTTTTT
>NW_016107417.1:3472495-3477292 GCF_001604975.1 Cebus imitator | reverse complement strand
ACCATGTTGGCCAGGATGGTCTCGATCTCTTGACCTCGTGATCCACCCGCCTCAGCCTCCCAAAGTGCTGCAATTACAGGTGTGAGCCACCGCACCCAGCCTCCTTTTTTTGAGACAGAGTTTTGCTCTTGTCACCCAGACTGGCGTGCAATGGTGTGATCTCCACTCACCACAACCTCCGCCTCCTGGATTCAAGTGATTTTTCTGCCTCAGCCTCCTGAGTAGCTGGATTACAGGCATTTGCCACTACACCCACCTAATTTTTTTTTTGGAGACCGAGTCTTGCTTTGTTACCCAGGCCGGAGTGCAGTGGTGTCATCTTGGTGCACTGAAACCTCCGCCCCTGGATTCAAGTGATTCTCGTGCCTCAGCCTCCCAAATAGCTGGGATTATAGGCCCACGCCACCACACCTGGCTACTTTTTATATTTTTAATAGAGACCAGGTTTCGCTATGTTGCATGCTGGTCTTGAACTCCTGACTTCAGGTGATCCGCCCACCTTAGCCTCCCAAAATGCTAGGATTACAGGTGTGAGCCACTATGCTCAGCCCAGGTTATGGGATTTAAAAAATAAATGCCCTATAGAATATTAACCACTTTTGTATGTAATTTAGCAATCTTCTATCAAGATTCCTTCCCTTTCCATTTAATATGATTCAAAAGAAAAAAAAAAAAAAACTAAAGAAAAAAAGAGGAAAATAAAAAATAACAAAAAGGAAAATAAAAAATAATAATAAAAAAGGAAAAAAAAAGATTCCTTTCTCCCCTTGACTATGTATGTGTCAGTTTTCTGTGTTCTTCTTTTTTGTAGCCCCATTGGTGGAGAGGGGTTGGGGGCTCCCAGGGGGCCTGGGGCCAGAGGGCTCCTGGGTGGGGGGTGAAACTCAAAATTGATATGTATCTCTAGGCCTAAGGGGTGTAGGATTCCGGCCCTTGAGGAGTTGCCACCACCTCTCTCTTCCCCCCAACCCCATGACTTACGAAGGGGAAGGGGCTTTTCCAAGGTAACCAGATGGTTACCTTCCCCCATCCCTCCCCCACCCCCACCCCAGTATTCTTCTGCACTTTGGAGTTAGAGCAAAGTGCCTGGATCCTCTGGGGAGCGGCTGTGGCCCCTTTCCAGCCCCGCCCCAGTGCTTATGGAGGGCAGGGAACATCACCCTTGAGCTCTCATCTCAAGGCTGACAAAAACCAGCCCTGGAACCGTCTGTGAGGGGTGGCGGGGAGGGCAGGGCCATGTTGGGGAGTGGGTAGATCCAGGATGGGTGAACTGAGGGAGTGGAAGTAATGTCAGAGGGTGGCTGAGGGGCTGAGCTCAGTGCCGACTTGGTGATCTCCTGCTCCCCATCTGAGGCCCAGGACCCACAGACAGGTGGTGGAGCTGAAGTTCAGCTTCCAAGTTTATTGCCGGGATCTAGGGAGGAGCTGGCTGATGGAGGGGCCTCCCGAAGAGGTGTCCGACCTCTGGCCTGGGGTCCAGCCAGGCCTGACCCTGGTCCCTGTGGTCGTGGGGCAGGTCAGGCAACATGAAGAGATCTGCCTTCTCAGGGTTTGGGTCACTGCAGGCAGAGACAGCTCGAGTGAGCAGCCTGGGGCAGCCGCCTCCTCCCTCCCTGCCCCACGGCTGCCCACACACCTGAGCAGAGCCACCTTCAGCAGGGCCTGGGTTTCCTCCCGCAAGGCCTTCACTTCATCCTGGATGGCCTGGGCCTCCTCCTGGATCGCCTGGGCTCCCTCCTTCAGGCTCTGATACAACAAGGTGGGCTGGACAAAGGGTTGCAGGGCCCGAGGTGGGTAGCCAGCCTGTAGGACAACCTGAGACCCCTCTAGCAGAGCTGGGCTGGGGGGCTGGGAGGCAGGGAGGCGGCAAGACAAAGAAAGGGGGTCTCAGCTCAGGGGCTCACCAGGTTTTGCAGCTTCTCCCCCAGGGCCAGGTTGTGCGCTTGGGTAGCTTTCAGTGACTCCCGAAGCCTTGGGTTGAGAAAGAGACCCCTTCCACCTCAGCCCCCAGGCTCTTGTTCCAGGCAGCACCACCCCAACCTCCTGCATCAGCCACCTGGTCCTATAGCCACCTAGGACCAGGGTCACCAGTCTTCCTGTCCCGGCAAAACCACAGGTGGGATGGGAATTATTCTGAGTGATTGGTAGCAGGGGACCCAGACAGAGACTAATTATGCTTTTTGTCTTCCTTTACAAGAGCAGGACAGGCTGCTAGAAAGAGCTGGGCTAGAAACCCTCTGAGGCTCCCCTTGGAAGGGTGGATGGTATAGGGCTAGCCGCCCCTTTGGGCTGTAGACAGGGTCGAAACAGGATTCTCTATAGCTCCAGGCCAGTGACCGGGTCAGCACTGGAACCAGCCCTGCCTACGTGCTCCAAGTCAGCTGTATATGAATGGGAGAGCTGGTCACTTAGGTCCGTGGCCTGGAAGCCTCTGCCATGCCCCACCCCCACCCAGCATCTCTGCTGACAGGTGGGGCTCTGATCCCGGCATTACCCCAGAGGGGTGAGCGGCCATGGGATTGTGCAGACCCCAGCTCCAGACCCTGACATTCAGGGAACAAGCCCCTCCCCAAGACTGAACCACTCAAGTTCTTGGACAATTAAAGATGGGGGTTCCTGAATACCCGCACACCAAGCACGTGGGCCCTTACCTGAAAGCCAGGCCTTGCCTCGGCTGGGGAAAGCCCTGTCACCCTACCTGCCCCCAATTGCCTGACCAACTCACCTCATGCAGTCATTCTGCAAATGCCTGATCTCCTTTGTGGTCCGCTGGGGGCCCCAGTCTTCCTGATCTAGGAAACAGTACTCCTGGGTCTCTGAGTCCCTGGAGCAAGTGGGCAGTGAAGGTCAGGCCAGAGGCTCTAGGGGATGGCGGAGGTGGGTGGGCAGTGTGAGGGCACCCAGCTGAAGGCCCAGGCCCCATCAGGCCTCTCTGGGCTTCCTCTCTGCACAGCCCAAGGCTGAGTCCTGGCCCAGGTTTGAACGTTTCTGGGTATGGGGTTGGGAGAAGCACCATCCGCCTTCCCCAGTTTTTCACATGCCTGCATGCACCTGCACGTGCACACACACACACACATACTCACACACACACTCTCTGTCATGCAGCCTTACGATTCAGGATCTTGGGGCTCGGTGGGCTCAGACGTGTTCAGGAGTGTAAACAGGAATGTGATGGTAGGTTCCAGTTGTTCTGAGGAAGGTGGCTTTGCAGAGAAGGTGACAAGGTGATGGAGGGACGAGGCTGCTTACCTAAGAGCCTGGGTCCTCCCATGCCCCCATCCTTGCCATCTCCCTGCTTTTCAGGGGCCCTGTCATCTGTATCCCCATCCTGTAGAGAAAGTGTGATAGGAGATGTGAATGGGAGCTGTCTAGGAGGCCCTCCACTGCTGAACTCCCCTGGACCCGTTCCTCAGCCCTGAGCCCAGGAGCCAGGCCTAGACACTGACAGCTGGAGGCTGGGTATGACAACGGGGGGTTCAGGCCTCCATTCGGGCACAGGAAGAATTTCTCCTGCTCTCCTGCCTCCCCTGGCCACTGCCTTGGGAGGCCCTGGGGCTTCCTGTCACCTCTGTGTTCTGTTCCTCGGAAGCCTGAGGGTCCTTGGGTTCCTGCTTCTCAACAGGCTGCACCACTGGCTTCTTGACAAGCTTGAAGTAGGCTCTTTGTCCGCCCCTAAGAGACTGAGAGAAACAGAAGCCCACATCCACCATACCCCCAAACCCTTTCTGGACTGGTCTGGTTTTTGTGGGGCAGCTTCCAGCCTGGGGAGTGCCTACCACCAGCTCTGTCCAGCAAGCCAGACCCCCTCAAAGTGAAAGTTGCCAGATTTAGCAAATACAATACAGGCTGCCGAGTGAAATCTGAATTTCAGCTTAAAATGGATACTTTATCATTATCTGTCTCACACAATGTTTGGGATATACTTATACTAACAAACAATTCACTGTTCATTTGAAATTCAAATTTAACTAGGTGTCCGGTATTTTATCTGGCAATCCTACCAAACTACATGCTAAAAATATTTTGAGGCTGAGTGCAGTGGCTCACGCCTGTAATCCCAGCACTTTTTGAGGCCAAGGCAGGAGGAAGGATTGCTTGAGCCCAGGAGTTAGAGATCAGCCTGGGCAACATAGCAAGACCCCATCTCTACAAAAAAAAATAAGAATTGGCTGGGCATGGTGGCATGTGCCTGTAGTCTCAGCTACTTGGGAGGCTGAGCTGGGAGGATCACTTGAGCCCGGGAAGTCAAGGCTATACACAGCTGTGTTTGTACCACTGAACTCCAGTCTGGGCTTCAGAGTAAGACTCTCAGGAAAAAAAAAAAAGCTGAAGTTAGTAGAATTGTTGCCATTTTTCACCCTGGTATTTTTCAGAATCCTGTGCATCTTCTGGCCAAGTAAACACAGACATGGTTCTTCTTCACACTGAGCCCCCCCTGCGCCTCTAGATCCCCATGGACTTGTGCCATGGGCTTGTGGCTGTGTTATATTGTACCTTTCTAGGCAGCCTAAAATTACACAATTCCGGACCACGTGATATAAACCGACACTCTGCAGAGGGCCCTGTAACCCCAGAAAGTCCTTGAGTCCAGCGCAGCTGTCAGCCAGGGGAACCTGGCTGTGGAAAGATCGAGAGTCATGCCTCTGAGAAACTCACTTTGCAAACTAGGCTTAAAGAAACAACTCCAGGCCAGGCGCGGTGGCTCAAGCCTGTAATCCCAGCACTTTGGGAGGCCGAGGCGGGTGGATCACGAGGTCAAGAGATCGAGACCATCCTGGTCAACATGGTGAAACCCCG
>NW_016107417.1:3468821-3472278 GCF_001604975.1 Cebus imitator | reverse complement strand
AACATGAGTGAAACTCCGTCTCAAAAAAAAAAAAAAAAAAGAAACAACTCCAAATAAAAGTAACTCACACGGACGACCACAATAGCGGATTTGCACCATGAAGAAAAACTGGAAGTGGCCTTAAAGGCCCAAATATAAGAAACGGTAAGGAAACAAAGACTTATTCACATGCTAGGATACATTCACTCTGGTGCTTACAGGCACATTGCCTATGGCATAGGCCCTGGGAACATATAGATGGACGCAACCTGGTTCTGCCCAGGAGAAGTTCCTGGAGGATGGGGGAGGCTCAGGTTTGCAGATGACCACAGTGCATGGGGATGAGCCACAGAGAGGTCTGTACAGAGAGGCTGCAAGAGGAGGAAGTCATGACCTCTGCTTTGGAGCTCCAGAAAGACTGCATGGAGGATGTGCTACCTGGACTCAAACAAGGACGCAGGGGAATCCAGAGAGGGAACAGTGTAAGCAAGAGCTGTGGGGTCCTGTGAAGGGCCCACAGCAGGGCCTGGGCTGTAGCCCTCTGGGGATGAGGAGGTATGGGGATCTCTGCGTGTCTGTCTATGTGGGCTGTTTGGCCACAGTTCAGAGGGTGGGTGAAGGAGGGAGACACTGAGGGGAGGATTGCCAAGGGTCTTGGAAATGAAGAAGTTGGTGGCTGCATGTGACAAGTGTCTAAACTGTGTTAATCCTGGAGAAGGTGTGCATGAGACCCTGACACACCACAAAAGCAGGTCTTACTATAGAATGAGCCGGGTACCAGTGTACCCACGTAGGGTTGCCAAATAAAACACAGAATGCCAGGTTAAACTGGAATCTCAGATAATGAATTTTTTTTTAGACTTTATTATGTATTTACTTTTGAGGCAGGGTTTCACTCTGTCGCCCAGGCTGGAGTGCAGTGGCGCCCTCATAGCTCACTGCAGCCTCGACTTCCCAGGCTCAGGTGATTCTCCCACCTCAGCCTCCCGAGTAGCTATAACTGTAGACCTGCCACCATACCCAGCTAATTTGTGTATTTTTTGTAGAGACAGGTTTTCACCATGTTGCCCAAACTGGTCTCGAACTCCTGGGCTCAAGCAGTCCTCCTGTTTTGGCCTCCCAAAGTGCTGGGATTACAGGCATACGCCACTACGCCCAGCCAAGTCAAGCATTTCTTTTTTTAAGTTTTTTAAATTTTTTATTTTTAATGTCCTCACCCGAATTTCACCTTGAAGAGAATTTCTTATCCGAAATGCCTATCTAGAAGTGTTTTGGATTTCAGATTTCTTAGGATTTTGGAATATTAGCATTATACCAGTTATGCATCCCTAATCTGAAAATCCAGAATCCAAAATACTACAGTGAATATCATGGCAGTGCTCAGTTTGGGATTTTGGATTTTCAGATTAGGGATACTCAACCCACATATGCATATCCCATATGTGGCATGGGACATACTTGTCCTAGAAAACTGTTATTTCTCTAATTTGGGACATGCTTATTCTTTTTTTTTTTTTTGAGACAAGTCTTGCTTTGTCACCCAGGCTGGAGCACAGTGGCGCTGATCTTGGCTCACTACAACTTCCGCCTCCCGGATTCAAGCAATTCTCCTGCCTCAGCCTCCTGAGTAGTTCAGACTACAGGCGTGTACCACCATGCCTGGCTAATTTTTTGTATTTTTAGTAGAGACGGATTTTCACTTTGTTAGCCAGGATAGTCTCGATCTCCTGACCTCATGATCCACCCACCTTGGCCTCCCAAAGTGCTGGGACTACAGGTATGAGCCACCACGCCTGGCAGGGACACGCTTATTTATTGATTGATTGATTGATTGATTGAGACAGACTCTCACTGTCACCCAGGCTGGAGTGCAGTGGCTCGATCAAGGCTCACTGCTACCTCTGCCTCCTGAATTAAAGCAATTCCCTGCCTCAGCCTTCCGAGTAGCTGGGATTACAGGTGCCCGCCACCATGCCTGGCTAATTTTTTGTATTTTTAGTAGAGACAGGGTTTCACCATCTTGGCCAGGCTGGTCTTGAACTCCTGACCTCCTGATCCACGCACCTTAATCTCCCAAAGTGCTGGGATTACAGGTGTGAGCCAATGCACCCGGCCAGGGACACGCTTATTCTGAAAAAATTGTATTGTTTATCCAAGATTCCGGCTTAACTGGGCATCCTGTAGTTTTTTGCTCAATCTAGCAACTCTTAACACCATGCCCACATGTTAGTGCCCATCAGAGGACACTGGGAAGCATGAAAAGCTCCATGGTTACCAGTTGCTACATGAGGATGAGCAGATAGACAGTGAGACAGGACTGGGGTCCCCTCAGGGTCCCACCAGCCAAGCACAGACAAGTGCTTACTCAGACGTGGACAGAAGATAGCTCAGGACGCAGATTTGAGTCCTGCTCTGCTGCTCATAGATGGGGCAACTGCAGGAACTCAGGCTCAGCTTCCTACTCTGTGAAATGGGAATTCAACTCCACAAATACTGATTGAGCCCTAACTTTGTTCACGGTCCTTCCCTGAATGTTGAGAAGGTACAAAAATGAATCTCCTCCTTTAAGGGGTTAATCACAGGGCTGCGCAAAATGCTACCAGCAATTCATGACGAGGAACTCTGCTAGCTGCTTTGCATGCGACCATCAACCTGGAAAACAACCCCCAACCAACTCCGTTAGAGGGATGGAATTGGCCCCACTTTTCAGAAGAGAAAACCGTGGCTGGAGAAGAGTCATAGCTGGGGGTGGACTGATCCTCAAGCAGGTGGCTGTCAGAGAGCCTGCCAAGGTGTCAGCCACGCTGTGGAGGGGAAGGCAGCCTGGTCTAGGCTCACATGTTGGGAGAACCACCAGGCCTGAGCCAAGGCCTCATCTAAAGAGGTGGTGGGCTACCGGGCTGAGGACCCAGGTGAGGAGGCAGGGGTCCGTAAGCTGTTTGGGGAAGTGCCCTGTGGAGAGGGAAGGTGAAGTCCACTCTCCAAGAAGTGGGGACAGCTGTGAGCCATGGGGCTGGCTTCAGTCCTCACATGCACGCTGGTGGGACCAGAATTTGTATCTGTGGGAGGTCATTCCTGAGGCAGGCTGCCAGGCGCCATCACTCCACTCCACCTGTGCCCCTCCAACCAGGCACTCAGAGGCTCTCTGAAGCCTCTGTCCCCAGCTCTCACTGGAGGGGCACAACTGCGCAGGCTGGTGGGAAACCACCACAGCTACTTACTTCATGACATGCTTGGACACTGCGGGGACAGAGATAAATATGACCTTGTCTCCAGCCTGAGGGAGCTCACAGCTACTCTGTGAACATGTATGCGGAGCAGACAGAATGGAGCTTGAAGGCGCCATGATGGAGGTCTGTGTGGGCTTCTGGGGCTTAAAAATGGAAGGAATGGTCAGTTCGACTTCAAAATTGTTCATTGAGCACTGACCATGCACTAAGTACTTTACTTGTAGTATCTTCTTTTTTTTTTTTTTTTT
>NW_016107417.1:3458492-3468261 GCF_001604975.1 Cebus imitator | reverse complement strand
TAGAGACGGGGTTTCACCATGTTGACCAGGATGGTCTCGATCTCTTGACCTCGTGATCCACCCGCCTCGGCCTCCCAAAGTGCTGGGATTACAGGCTTGAGCCACCGCGCCCGGCCTTATTTTTTTTTTTTTAAGAGACTGGGTCTCGCTATGTTGCCCAGGCTGGAGTGCAGTGGTTATTCACAGGCACGATCCCACTACTGATCAGTATGGGAGTTTCGACCTGCTCTGTTTCCGACCTGGGCCAGTTCACCCCTCCTTAGGCAAACTCGTGGTCCCAGGTCACCATATTGATGCCAAACTTAGTGCAGACACCTGATCGGCATAGCACACTACAGCCCAGAACTCCTGGGCTCAAGCGATCCTTCCACCTCTGCCTCCCAAGTAGGTGGGACTACAGGCACGTGCCACTGTGCCCAGCTATCTCATTTTTAAACACTATGGCATAGGTATTATTATTGTCCCCATTTTACAGATAAGGGAACAGGCACAGCAGAGGTTAATTATTATTACTTGCCTGGGGTCATACAGCTAGCAACTGGCAGAGCTAGGCTTCGAACCCAGTTGGATTCCAGAACCTGTGCTCTTTGCTTCCACTGTGGTGGGGCAGGTGGGGAGGAAAGGCTCAGCAGGGGTGACATGTGAGCCAGACTTAAGGACGCGGGGCTCCCCAGGTGACCCCGGAGTGGGGAAAGATAAGACGCAGAGAGCAGTCTAAGTGAAGGTTCAGAGGCAGGGACCTCTGAGCAGCTAGTGGCCTTCGGTGGGTCTGTGGGCTGAAGCCTGGACGTCCACCTTGGCTTGGAGTTTTCATAAGCCCCACTAAGGTGTCAAGGGCCCCCAGAACAGCCAGGGTTCTGGGGTGCAAACAGGAAACAATGCTGGCTGATTTGAGTGAAAAGGAGTTTATTGGCAGGATGCTGAGGAGTCACAGAACTCGTGGGAAGAAGAGACTTTGAAGGGCAGACACTGTGGGGTGCTGACTGCCAGAATCAGGACATGGGGAGGGCCTGCAGACAAGCAAACTCGCATTCCTCACACCAGACACTGCTGGACAGGTGGTGCCTTCATTCCTCTTCACACCCGTCACTCCAGGTGGAGAATCTGATCAGCTAAGGTCCTGGTTGCCAGGATCAGGGAGAGCAAGCATCTGATATTCACTCCCACAGGGGGCTGGGGTCCTGCAGACAGCCCATGCCTGGAGGCTGAGACGCTGCTGGGCAGCCAGGCACCAGTGACCATCCATTACACTGCTGCACGGAGCATATGAAGTCAATGAAGATTTCTGTTTTATTGTGGTAAGATACGTAACACAGAATGTACCTTTTTTTTCTCTTTTTTGCTATCCATATTCTAATGGCATTTTTTCTTTTTGAGACGAAGTCTTGCTCTGTCGAGAGGCTGGAGTGCAGTGGTGCAATTTCAGCTCACTTGCAACCTCCACCTCCTGGGTTCAAGCAATTCTCCTGCCTCAGCCTCCCAAGTAGCTGGGATTACAGGTGCGCACCACCACGCCCAGTTAATTTTTGTATTTTTAGTAGAGACAGGGTTTCACCATGTTGGCCGGGATGGTCTCGATCTCTTGACCTCGTACTCCGCCCGCCTCAGCCACCCCAAGTGCTGGGATTACAGATGTGAGAATGTACCATTTTAACAATTTTAAGTGTACAGTTCAGCGGCATTAAGTACATATATATCGTTATGCAACCATCACCACCAGCTCCAGAACTATTTCATCTTCCTCAACTGAAACTCTGTACCTATTCAACATAAATTCTATTCACCCCTCTCCCCAGCCCCTGGAAACCACCATTCTCAGTTTTGACTCTGAGTTTGACTATTTTAGGTACCTCATATAAATGGAATCATACATGGTTTCTTCTGTTGTGACTGGCTCTTTTCACATAGCATAATGTCTTCAGGTTCATCCATGTGTAACATGTGTCAGAATTTCCTTTTTTTTGAGACAGAGTCTCATCCTGTTGCCCAGGCTGGAGTATAGCGGCGCGATCTTGGCTCACTGCAACCTCCACCTCCCAGGTTCAAGCAATTCTCCCATCTCAGCCTCCCGAGTAGCTGGGACTACAGGCACATGCCACCATGCCCAGCTAATTTTTTGTATTTTAGTAAAGACAAGGTTTCACCACATTGCCCAGGCTGGTCTCAAACTCCTGAGCTCAGGCAATCCACCCACCTCAGCCTCCCGAAATGCTAGGATTACAGGTGTGAGCCACCGCGCCCAGCAAGTGCTAGAATTCCAGGCGTGAGCCATTGTGTCTGGCCATAATTTCCTCCTTTTTAAGGCTGAATGATATTCCACTGTATGGAGAGGTCGCACTTTATCCATTTAGCTGCTGGTAGGCATTTGTGTTGTTTCCGGGTTTTTGGTTATTGTTGAATAATGCTGCTAGGAACATGGGTGTACAAATCTATTTCAAACACTGCTTTCAACTTTCTCTGGTCTTACACTCAGTTGTGGAATTGTATTAAAAGGTTTTAAAGGCTGGGCATGGTGGCAAGCGCCTGTAATCTTAGCTACTTGGACAGCTGAGGTGGGAGGATGGCTTGAGCCTGGGAGGTGGAGGTTGCAGTGAGCCCAGATCACACCATTGCAGTACAGCCTGGGTGATGGAGCCAGACTGTCCCAAAAAAAAAAAAAAAAAAAAAAAGGGGGAGTTTTAAGGAGGGGAGAAATAGGCCAAGTGCACCAGCCATGGTGGCTCAGGCCTGTAATCCCAGCACTTTGGGAGGCTGAGGTGGGTGGATTACCTGAGGTCAGGAGTTCAAGACCAGCCTGGCCAACATGACAAAACCCCGTCTCTACTAAAAATACAAAAATTAGCCAGGTGTGGTGGCGGGTGCCTGTAATCCCAGCTACTTGGGAGGCCGAGGCTGGAGAATCGCTTGAACTCAGGAGGCGAAGGTTGCAATGAGCTGAGATATCGCCACTGCATTCCAGCCTGGGTGACAAGATTGAAACTGCATCTCAAAAATAAAATTTAAAAAATCGATGGTGGCTCATGCCTGTAATCCAAGCACTTTGGAGGCCAAGGCGGGTGGATCATCTGAGGTCGGGAATTCAAGACCAGCCTCACCAACATGGTGAAACCCCGTCTTTATAAAAAAAAAAAAAAAAAAAGGGAAGAAGAAAAAAAATAATAAATAAAAAATTGAAGGGAGAAACAGGATCAGTGTGTCTTAGGAAATGTGTTCTAGCTGCAGTTTGGACAGTGTGGAGACAGGCAGTTAAAGGGAAGGAGACCCGCAGGAGGTTAGTGCAGTTGTAGCGGCTGTGGGGTGGGGGGATGCTGAGGGGGATGGGGCTGTCCGGATAGGGTGCAGGAAGGAGCTGCAGTTGGTCCCCGGTTCAAGTAAACAGCAACTTGAACGTTTCTTCAAGCTTAAAAGGAGGGAGTAATGGTAGTAGCTAACAACAGATGCTGGTCAAGACTTTTGTCTTTTAAGACAGGGTCTTTACTCTGTCACCCAGACTGGAGTGTAATGGCATTATCATGGCTCACTGCAGCCCTGACCTCCTGGGCTCAGATGATCCTCCCACCTCAGCCTTCTGAGTAGCTAGGACTACAGACATGCGCCAGTCTGTAGTCTGGCGTCTCCCTATGTTGCCAGGGTCTCCCTATGTTGCCCAGGCTGGTCTCGAACTCAAGGATCTCCTGCCTCAACCAAAGTGCTAGGATTACAGGTGTGAGCCACTGTGCCTAGCCTGGTTGTCAATTTTAAACAACAAAGCAAATAAAAGCCATTTAGGACTTGGAAGAAAAAGAGGAACAAGGTTTTAGAGACAAGATAATTGGATCAAAAGCCAAAGTGGAAAGGCTAGCCTTGAAGAGGGGACCCATCTCCTCTGGGTAGGGGAAGGAGGTTAAAGTGGATTAAGGCTGGGGAGAACTTAATGGCCTTGATTTGTTTGGATGACTAGGAGGAAAGTGCGAGTGTGGCAGATGGGATGGAAGGGAGGCTGTTCTATGCCCTCTGCCTATAGGTTCCTAGCCTTACCTAAGGCCAAGTGGGAGAATTTTCAGGCATCAGCATCACTGACCAGCTCCCCAGGGGTCCTGCAGCACCTGCTGCTACACAACGTCCAGTCTGGACCACCGAGTGAGCAACTCAGGCTCCTTCAAAGGAGCCTGAAAGGGAAGGGGGAACAAGGGCTGGACTTGGGAGGGTGTTTCCTTCCTAGGCATCTCCCCCGGGCACTGGGGGAGCTCTTAGCACCCTCGCCCCAGACCTAACTTTCTTCCTCTTGGAAGAGGAGCAGATGGGGGACTGGACAGAAATAAGACATGGGGCAGGACAGTGATCTACCATGGGGCCAATGGCGGGAACCAGGGCTGGGAGCCCCTGGGCAAAAGGACAACCCTGGTGATGCCGCCCAAAGGAGGCCTGACCTTACCCTCGGCTCTGCCTTTGACCCATTAAAAGAAACACAGTCCATGAGCAGGCAGAAACTTTTATTTTATTTTTAGACAGAGTCTTGCTGTGTCACCCAGGCTGGAGTGCAATGGTGCAATCTCAGCTCATTACAACCTTTGCCTCCCCAGTTCAAGCGATTCTCCTACCTCAGCCTCCCAAGTAGCTGGGACTATAGGTGCCCGCCACCATGCCCAGCTATTTGTTTTTGTATTTTTAGACACAAGGTTTCACTATGTTGGCCAGGGCTGGTCTTGAACTCCTGACCTTGTGATCCACCTGCCTCAGCCTCCCAAAGTGCTGGGATTATCGGTGTGGGCCACCACACCCGGCCAGAAACTCTTTAACCAGAGTTTTTTCCAACTCTAAAACAAAACCCCATTTCCCCCTTAAGCTCAGTTCCTCAAGAACAGAGAAGTTTGCAATGATTATCTCAACTCCACATCATCTGGTGACCCCAATTTTGTAGGACTAAGACATTTCCCAAGAGTTCTGCCCCATCAGCCAGTGAGGACAAGAGTTCTTCAGTACAGCTCAGCTCAAAGACACCTAGGCTTGCTTGTAGGTCTGACAAAGCACGGAGCGCTGAACAGATGGCCTGGGAGTCCCAGGCCCGGCAGAAGGTTTCATTGAGGCCCGCCTAGCCTATGCCATTTCATCCAAGTACCCTAACCCGGTGCTCATCTTCCCTGGCATTCTCTGTTATCCACTAGCTCTTCTGTACACCTCAGCTTCTAATTCCATGAACTTGTAAACGTCAAAAGGTCCAACGTCCCGGAATGCAGCAGGAGAGTGGGGGGCAAGGCAGCCTCCGAAACCACACCTTCTACCAGTATTGAAAGAAGAGAAAGTGGGGAAATTGTCCAGAGATCATAAGATGTATCCCAGGCAGTGTTCTCATGTGAGAGGGTAGGGAGGCCAAAAACAAGCTGCTGTAAACCCTTGCCACTCTCTGGCACGCTAGGAAAGCTTCTGGGGATTTTACAAGCACAGTCGCACAATGCTAGCAGGGCTAGGACTCTTCAGCTTTTTCTTCTAGGGCCAAGTAGACTCTGTGTAACTTATTTTGTAAGAAATGGGTGTGGGTGACAAGAGGGGCCACCTTCCACCCCTGCAGCAGAGTGGTAAGACTCCAGGCTGGGCCCTGTGCAGTAGACCAGCCCAGAGGCTGTGAGCCACGGAAACTCACGGCACCTGGGGGCCATACAACGAAATGCACTCTTTGCTCCAGGCAGCCAGCGTCCTATCAACCTGACATTTACCAAACATCTCAACAGCAGACCAGAACTAGAAAACATAGCTTCTGGTAGTCAACACTTATGGTCTGAGACCCAGATAAGGTCCCCCCATGTCCTTCAAAACCCAGACTCTACAGGCTGAATGTCCAGCTTCTTCCTCCAAGACAGAACTGCCCTTAGCCCACGAATTCTCTCTGGGACTATCTACAAAATCGAAGAGGAAACCCACAGAATTCAAAACCTCTTCACATAGCTGGGCTCAGGAAGAAAGCCACCAACTGAAGGCAACTCAGGAGGGAGAAGCCAAGGCTGGCAGAGCCCCTGGGCCTGTTTCTAAGCAGTCACCCTTCCCAAAAGAGCAGAGGTGCCCTTCACCATAACCCCCAGTCCTTTAACTTCTGGCTGGGCCAGTGATTCTCCTCCCCAGTCTGCGGCCCACCTGGAAACTGGCTGTGCTACTTTAGGGAGATAGGAAGGACAGGATGACAAGAGACAGGACACTAGCGAGTGGCTGGCCAGGCGGCCCCATTTCCTGAAACCAAGATGGCTGCCGCTGCTGCCCAAGCCCTCAAAGGTGGACAGGCCTCACATGCAGCACCAGCACACAAATAAGTAACAAGACCAGGGGAGGGGACCCTAAGTGTCCTCTCCACGGGGAGGTTGCTATGTACAGGGACAGGAGGGAGAATTTGGCCAGGTGCACCCCCACTGCATCTCATTCAACCAGGAGATCAAATTGCTCAGCAGCTTCAAACTCGGCATTCATGGCCGCAGCCCACTCATCCAGCTCCGTTTTCTGAAGGAAGAGAATGGGGAGCAGGTGAGTGAGAAGGGAAAACGGTGGCTGGAGCATCTCACCCACACCCTGCAGGTGCTGCTTATCCCCCAAAAGAGCCAGAGCCCCAGCCCTGCACTTCTCCCGGAGCATGTAGCAGAGAAAAACCCCGCCTCTCACTCACCAGTATCTCTGGAATCTTCTTCTTCTTTCGTTTCTGTTTCTCAGGTGGTGGAGAGATTCCAGGGAGAGTCGTGTCTGGGGTCCAAGGCTTTGCACCAACCCTGGGGACCTCAGTGAATTTTGAGCACACCACTGGTGAGACTCTGGACAAATCTTCTGCCCCCAGCAGCCCATCGAAGCCAAAGCAGGACCGGCGGCCTGGGGTGGAGGTAGAGGCAGAGCCCAGGGTCTCCAGCCGGCTGTAGGAACGCCTGACTTTCCTAAACATTTCCAAGTCTCTGGCGTCGAGCTCTCTCTCCTTGGAGCTGGACTCAGCCTCAGGGTTGAGCACAGGAGAGGTGTTGGGAGTGGCAGGGACGCTGTGTATCTTGGAAAGGTCCTCCTTCGTCAGCTCCCTGCAAGGGGGCTTGTTTTCCTTCTCCAGGAAAAAGGCAATCTGCACCAGGACAAAAGAGAAGATGCCCCCAGTACTTAGCTGCACTGCTTACTTCCAGAAAAGCCCGAGAAGTTCAGGGTGGAAACAAACACCCACAGGACACACACTTTTTTAAGAAGGAAACAAATCAGACCCTGAAAGAGATGTGGGGAGAAGAAAACACCCCACCACTGCTTCCGCGGAGTCTGCATTTGTGACCCAAGTGGACTTGCCCCCACCAGCTGGCATGTTTCTAAAATGTGCCCAGCATCCAGCCTCCCCTCTGACCAACTCAAACCCTCATTAGGCGTCTTCTAGACCAGGTCAGCAATCTTTTCTGTTTTGTTTTTGGATACAGGGTCTCAACTCTGTTGCCCAGGCTGGAGTACAGTGGCACGATCATGGCTCACTGCAGCCTCAGCCTCCAGGGCTCAAGCAATCCTTCTACCTCAACCTCTGAGTAGCCGGGGCTACAGGCATGTGCCACTCTGTCTGGCTGATTTTTTTGTCAGTTTCTTTGTAGAGAAGGAGGTCTCATTATGTTGCCCAGGCTGGTCCCAGCAACCTTCTGATTGCTCTCCCTGCTTTTGCCCTTTCCTGCTATGGTCCATCTGCCACACAGCTAAGGAGGATTGTCCTAAAACGTCCACTCGGTCCATAAGTACTTATCAGTCACCTGTCCTGTGCCAGGTACTGGGAAGACATCAGGGAGTAAAACAGAGAAAACCCCTGCCCTACTCTAAGGGAAAAGCAGATAAGAAAATTCAGTATTATGTTAGCAGTATCAAGCACTACAGGAAAACATAGGAGAGTGTTTGGGGTGGGTTAGACTTGTAAAGAGATAAAGGTCAATATAGGTCTCATTGAGGTGATATTCGAGCTACAGCTTGAAGGAGGTGTGGGAGTGACTCATGGCCAAGTGTTCTAGGCAGTGGGAACAGAAGGTGCAAAAACCCTGAGGCCACAGCATACTAGTCGGGGTCAAAGAACAAGGAGGCCAGCGTGACTGAAGTGGAGGAAAGAGGACAGAAACTGAAGATGAAGCTCAAGAGGTAATGGGCGGCCAGACGTGGTGGCTCACGCCAGTAATCCCAGCACGTTGGGAGGCTGAGGTGGGTGGGTCGCCTGAGGTCAGGAGTTTTAGACCAGTCTGGCCAACATGGTGAAACCTTGTCTCTACTAAAAATACAAAAATTAGCTGGGTGTAGTGCCATGTGCCTGCAGTCCCAGCTACGTGGGAAGCCGAATCAGGAAAATTGCTTGAATCCACAAGGCAGAGGCTGCAGTGAGCCAAGATTGCGCCATTGCACTCCAGCCTAGGTGTCAGAGTAGGACTCCATCTCAGACACCCACCCCCACAGACGCACGCACGCACACGCACACACACACACACACACACACACACACACACACAAAACCAGGGAAGTTGAAAAAATTGGTAGTCACCACTAACTACTACTTCCTCATCCTCTATAGCCAAGCAGTCACTCAGGTCCTGGCAGCTTTACCCTACTCAATGTCCCATGAATCTCAAATCAACCAACAAGAACGAGTGGCTACTAGGGGAAGCAGAGTCCCTACCCCTCAGGTGCCTATGTTCTTAGAGGGAAGAGAAAGACATCAAACATGCAAGAAAATACACTATAAGAACTGATAAGGACAGGCACAGTGGCTCATGTCTGTATAACCAACACTTTAGGAGGCCAAGGTGGGAGGATCACCTGAGCCCAGAAGTTCAAGACCGGCTTGGGCAACATAGTGAACCCTCATCTCTACAAAAAAAAATTAGAGAAAACATCAAAAAATTAGCCAGGCATGGTGGTGTATGACTGTAGTCCCAGTTACTTGAGAGGCTGAGGAGGGAAGATCTGCAGTGAGCCAAAATCTTGCCACTGTGCTCCAGCCTGGGTGGCAGAGCAAGACCCTGTCTTTAGAACTGATAAGGCCTAAGAGAATTACATAGAGAAATGTGACAGCAATAGGGAAAGGGTAGTCAGGGAAGGCTCTGGGGGGCGGTTCCCTCTGAACCCAGTACTGTGTATCATCCTGCCTTTAGCTCACTCCCTTACCTTTACGCTCCAGGATTTCTGAACTTCACATCCTTCCACTGGTCTTGGAGCTCCAGGGTAGCCCTTCTCCAAACCAGAGGAATCTTTCTTAAAACACTCTAACTTTACTCAGTCTATACCTTACCCAGAACTCTCCAAAGGCTGCCCACAGATCCAAGAATGAAGCCCAATCCCTGAGTGTGGCTTTTGTGCGTCATCAGGATCTGCTCTGCTGTAGGGTGCTCCCACCCCTGCTGAGGTCTGCTGCAGACACTAAACAAACTGCTATTCCCCAAACCTTGTGATTTTTCTTTAAATTTCCAGTCTCGGCAAACGTGGCTTCCTTGGCCTGGAACACCCGTCTTTTTTCTTTTCTTTGAAATGGAGTCTAACTTTGTCACCCAGGCTGGAGTGCAGGGGCACGATCTTGGCTCACTGCAAACTCCGCCTCCTGGGTTCAAGTAACTCTTCTGCCTCAGCCTTCCGAGTAGCTGGGACTACAGGCATGCGCCACCATGCCTGGCCAATTTTTGTATTTTTAGTAGAGGCAGGGTTTCACCATGTTGGCCAGGCTGGTCTCCAACTCCTGACCTCATGATCCAACTGCCTCAGCCTCCCAAAGTGGTGCTGGGGTTACAGGTGTAAGCTACTGCGCGTGGCTTTTTTTTTTTTTTTTTTT
>NW_016107417.1:3449617-3458472 GCF_001604975.1 Cebus imitator | reverse complement strand
TTTTTCCAGACAGAGTCTTGTTCTTGTTGCCCAGGCTGGACTGCAATGGCATGATTATGGTTCACTGCAACCTCCGCCTCCTGGATTCAAGTGATTCTCCTGCCTCAGCCTCCTGAAGAGCTACATTACATGTGCCCACCACCACGCCCAGCTAGTATTTGTATTTTTAGTAGAAATGAGGTTTCACCATGTTGGCCAGGCTGGTCTTGAACTCCTGACCTCAAGTGAGCCATCTGCCTCGGCCTCCCAAAGTGTTGGGATTACAGGCGTGAGCCACTGCACCTGGCCTAGATTTTCTATTAATGAAACATCCTTTGATAACTTCTGCTAAATCTGTAAAAATATCATACACGTGACTTATCTTAGACCACCCATAAATGAAAACTGATGACAAAATGGATTAGAAAGGCAGTACTTGCAGTTAAGGCACAGCTCAGCTTTTAAAAGAAGTTCCAGAAAAATGGTAGAAATACATAAGGCATAAAAAGCTAAGTGTATTAAGTCTTCAGGACTGGCAATGCATGCAGGTGCCCAACGGCAAACTTATTGCAGTACTGCAAAACAGCTCCCTGGGCAGATGTGAGCAGCCAATGTGTACTGTCCAGCTCTAGAGTGACCCTGATTTTACTTAACTAAGTAGATGAAAGTGAACTCACCCTAGGGCTCCTGCGAGGCGAGTGAACAGCTGGGACCTGCGGGTGACAATACCAAGTGATCACATAGCTGGTTTTGCCCACCTACCAACCCACAACATTCCATCTTAGCTTTTACCTCCACAGCGTGGGCCACGATCTTCTTCAAGACAATGGGCTTTCTGATTGCAGCCGCACTCGGTGTCTGGAGAAGAAGGATGAAGATGAGCTCTACGTTAGGTGAGGGGCCACAAGGGGAAGAATGAGAAACCTGGGGCTCACCTTCGGCCAGATTTCAGGGGGGATGCTCGGGAGATCAGAACCTGATTTCCGTTGGGACCTCCTCACAGACTTAGTAGGAGATGGGTCTCTTGGTCCTGGAAAAAGAAAAGAGTTACGAGGTAAAGGAGGACTCTAGGTCTTAGAGTCCAGAGAACAGATTCTAGAGAAAGCGAGAAGATTCCCAAACAAGCCCTTTTAAGGGCGCCTCCTCCGGCGGCGGCACCAGCGGGAGGGAAGGGCCATCTTTCACAGGACCGCGTCCCCCAAACGGCTCGACCTCATGTCTCCCGCACGCCCTCCGCTCACCGGAGCGCTGAGCGGCCCCTCCGGACCGCGTTCGCCTCCCAGACATAACTAGGCTCCGTAACGAGCTCCTCCAGCGCCGCCGCCCCGGGCGCGCGCCAACCGGCAGGGCCCCTCGCTGCAAGAAACGTTCGAATTACCCGCCCTGCGGGGAAGGAAGCGGAAGTGACGTAGGGCGAGAGCTCCGCAGCGCTCGGAACCCCCCCCAGTCTTTTCCACCCCTCTTCACGTCTAGCGTCATGGAGGCGTGGCCCAGGGGCGCGATGGCGTCATCAGCGCGCGCCGCACCCGGAAGAGACGTGGCAGCGGAGGGGTAATCGAAGCGGCCGAGGCTGAAGGGAGCGGAGCAGAAGCCTCGGGGAGCGTGGTGCCTGCCCTACCGCTCCTAGAACCATCTCTAGCGCCCTTCGGAACTCGTGCAGCGGCCAATCAGTAAACACAGAGACTGGGGTCTGTAGAGAAGGGGCGGGGCTTGGAGGGGGTGGGGCTCAGGAGGGGCCTTGGGGGCGGGGCCGGTGGTATCGGGGAGTCGCTAATGGAGGGACCTGGCCGGGGGTGGAAACCAGAAGGATTGAGGGGGTCGCCGGAGGCGGGATTTATGCTGGGAATGTTTCGCCGCCTAAGGAAGGGCAGTGAGCAGGAATCTGGGGTCGGGGCGAATATGAGAGGTGTTGGGGAGTTAAGTGGAAACTGGGCTGGTAGAAGCGTAGTGGCGGCCACCAGAACCTGGCTTCCTACCAACTCTCTTTCCCAGGATCGATCATGGGGCTTTGTAAGTGCCCCAAGAGAAAGGTGACCAACCTATTCTGCTTCGAACATCGGGTCAACGTCTGCGAACACTGCCTGGTAGCCAATCACGCCAAGGTGGGGCCTTCAGGGGAGCGGTTGAGCAGGGCACTGGGTGGGCAGGCGGTATTGGCTTCCTCCAGATCCATAAGGGGCCCTGTGCTAGAATGTAAGCCCCACGAGGGCAAGGAATTGGTTTATTTTGTTCACTGATATATCCCCTGGCCCCAAGAGAGAGTCCGGCACACAGTATGTGCTCAATAAATGTTTATTGATTGAACAAATGAAAGGATGAGTCTCCTCTGTGACTAGAGAAAAAGAGGCTGTTGGACCTTGGGGTGATAGGCCGAGCAGCACCAGCACCAGTTGTGACCTCTCTCTCCCACTCCAGTGCATCGTCCAGTCCTACCTGCAGTGGCTCCAAGATAGCGACTACAACCCCAATTGCCGCCTGTGCAACATACCCCTGGCCAGCCGGGAGACGACCCGCCTTGTCTGCTATGGTGAGGCCTTGGCACCTTGGGGGGATCAGCCAGCCTCAGGGGCCAGCTTGGTGGTGACTGGTTTCCAGGCCCTTCTCAAGCAGCAGGACAGTGATTCCCCCAAGTCTCAGAGCCCAGATTCTAGTCCTGTTAAAGTTCCTTACCTGCTCTGTAAGTTCAGGCAAGTTATTCTTCCTTTCTAGGCCTCACTGTCTTTCCTAAAAAGTAAAGCTCCTAGTTCCTCTTTCCTAAAAATTAAAACACTGCCAATCTGGAGGGTTGAGCAAGAGCCAGTCAAGCTTATGGGTATGTTGGTGGCTGTGACTATTAGCTAGCCAGACCGGCATGTAGCTTTCAGGGTTTCAGATATTTAGGATCCAACACTGATTCCAGGGCTAAACAGAGAGGAAGTGAATTTCCCACATTAAAGTTAGCTAAAAGAAGTCAGCAGACATATGTGTCATGACTTTGACCTGAATCTGGGATAAGAGCCTTAGCTCCAGTTTTTGTTTTTGTTTTTTGTTTTTGTGAGACAGAGTTTCACTCTTGTTGTCCAGGCTGGAGTGCAGTGGCATGATCTGGGCTCACCGCAACCTCTGCCTCCCAGGTTCAAGCGATTCTCTTGCCTCAGCCTCCTGAGTAGCTGGGATTACAGGCATACGTCACCAAGCCCAGCTAATTTTGTGTTTTTAGTAGAGACGGGGTTTCTCCTTGTTGGTCAGGTTGGTCTCGAATTCCCAACCTCAGGTGATCCACCCGCCTCAGCCTCCCAAAGTGCTGGGATTATAGTCAGGAGCCACCGCGCCTGGCAGCTCATTTTTGAAGGAGCACATGCAAGAAACAGCTCCATATGTGTTTCTCCTTGTGAGTGCGTATGTGTGCTTGCAGGCATTTAGTGAACATGGTGTGTTTAAATGAGCGTTAGTGTGTTGATTAGTACTTGGGGGTGAGTGAATGAGTAAATGTACGTATGTGAACATATGAATACAGGTATGTTGTGGGAGTGCAAGACAGACAATGCATGGTTGAGGGCGCCTGAGTGTGAGCAAACCTGTGAGTATAGATGTGTGTCAGGGCTATGGTGCCCATAGTCTAGATAATAGGGAATGCCACTCGTGTTTGAGTATGTGCTTAGAAGCACGTGTACATTTGTGCACATGGATATGTACATATATGTGTGTGCCTGTGTGTACATCGAGGAACCTTTTTGAAGCTGTTCATTATTAGCCATTAGCCCAAAGAGTATGAGGAGTGTAGGCCCAGAGAGGACTCACTTCAATGGGAGGTGGCATTTTCTTGCCACCCAACCTCACCCCTGTGATCTGGACAGCTTGGTAGCAGCTGCCTGGACTTAGATGGTGGTAGTCAAGAAGACTGACGTTTTAGGGAACACTGATGAAACGGACCTTTAGTGGAGGAGGAGGGGGAGGAGAAGGCTCTGGTACACATATACGTGTCCATATGTCCCTACAGTGGTCTGGGGGCTGATGCTAGGCTAGGAGCCCTAAGCGCCCTCTTCCTCATGTCTCTTCTCCCCTGTCTCATGGGCCCTAAGATCTCTTTCACTGGGCCTGCCTCAATGAACGTGCTGCCCAACTACCCCGAAACACAGCACCTGCCGGCTACCAGTGCCCCAGCTGCAATGGCCCCATCTTCCCCCCAAGCAACCTGGCTGGCCCCGTGGCCTCCACACTGAGAGAGAAGCTGGCCACAGTCAACTGGGCCCGGGCAGGACTGGGCCTCCCTCTGGTGAGAGTCCCTCTGACCATCCATCTGCCCTGGGCCCCACCTGAGCTAGATGGGTGGGTGGGGACAGTACTAGGCAGCCTGGTGACCCAGATTCCTTCCTCCAGATCGATGAGGTGGTGAGCCCAGAGCCTGAGCCCCTCAACACCTCCAACTTCTCTGACTGGTCCAGCTTTAATGGTAAGTTGTGGCTTCCACCGGCTGTTTGAGCTTTAGCCTCCCTGCTCTGCTGACAGCTCTCTTGGTCTGCAGTCAAATGCTCTACCCGCTTCTGCTGACAGCTCTCTTCCCACCCACAGCCAGCAGTACCCCTGGACCAGAGGAGGTAGACAGCGCCTCTGCTGCCCCAGCCTTCTACAGCCAGGCCCCCCGTCCCCCGGCTTCCCCAGGCCGGCCCGAGCAGCACACAGTAATCCACATGGGCAATCCTGAGCCCTCGACTCACGGTGAGCCTGGGAGTTATCCAGGCCACAGAAGGATAAAAAAGGGGGTAGTGGTTTGTGTGGGGGGAGCTTGAGGATCCAGAGACCCACCTGGAGGAACCTTTCCTCAATCCAGGCACTGCCGTTAACTCCTCACAATTCTGAGATGCTCTGTCAGCCTGAGGAAGGCAGGTGACCCCCCCAGCCCTCCCCAACGTGGCCAGTTTTCCTGAATCTATTGATGCTAGTGGCTCTACCCTATAGCCCCAAGGAAGGTGTATGACACACGAGATGATGACCGGACACCAGGCCTCCACGGAGACTGTGACGATGACAAGTACCGACGCCGGCCTGCCTTGGGTTGGCTGGCCCAGCTGCTAAGGTACACAGGGTCAGGCAGGGCAGAGTGCCAGGAAGGGGCAGAGAGGGAGTAGGAGCCAGAGGCCTTGGGAGGGACAGTTTCATGACAAAAGGGGCTTGTTCTGGAAAGGAACAGTACCTGGTGCTGTGCAGAGAGGCCTTGGCTGCGCAGCAGAAGCTGTGGTTTGTTTCTCTCTGGGGCTGTCTCTGTGCCTCCCACACAGGAGGTTTGGACTCAGGCTCTTTGAGGCCCCTTCCTGATCTGACACCCCCTAATCTTTGTAACTCTGCCCGACGCCTGACACATTCTGGTTTGCGGAACACAGCCCTGTGCCTCCGCTGGTCTGAGCTGCACAATAGCACCCTATGGTGGCAGGTACAGGAGTGATCATCCCTGAGGCACAGACGAGGAGGCGGAGGCTCAGGAATGGGTGGTGACCAGGGCTTCTCTCCATGCCGTGGGGGCCGCCGGGGGCTGGGGCCTGACCTGATTTTCCCCTCATCCCCCCCAGGAGCCGGGCCGGGTCTCGGAAGCGGCCGCTAACCCTGCTTCAGCGGGCAGGGCTGCTGCTGCTCTTGGGGCTGCTGGGCTTCCTGGCCCTCCTTGCCCTCATGTCTCGCCTAGGCCGGGCTGCAGCTGACAGCGATCCCAACCTGGACCCGCTCATGAACCCTCACATCCGCGTGGGCCCCTCCTGAGCCCCCTTGCTTGTGGCTAGGCCAGCCTAGGACTTGGTTCCTGTGGAGGAGAGGCGGGGTGGCGGGGAGGCTGGGGGCACCTCTTCACTGCTCCTCTCCCTCAAGCCTAAGACACTAAGACCCCAGGCCCAAAGCTGAGTCCACCAGAGTGGCTGCAGGCCGGGCCTGGAGTCCCCGTGAGTCAAGCATTTGTCTTGACTTGCTTTCCCCTGGGTCTCCAGCCTCCCACCCCTCACCCCGTGAAGGAGTTGGCAGGTGGCAATAAACAGCAACTTTATTAAAACACCCGAGGCAGCCTTTTCCTTCCCCTCCTCAGCCCTGTTCCAGCTCCCCAGGCCTCAGTGGTTCTCCTCCCGGTACTCAATGGCCAGAAACTCCAAGGACAGGCGGCTGAAGAACATTGCTCCATTGAGGGCTGGGTGGAGGACAGAGCTCCCATCAGCCCCAGTACCCTTCCCTGCCTACTCCCTGCTACATCTCAGGGTTCTAAAGCTCTCTGCTCCCCCCTGCACCCTCCTCTTGCCACTCACTCAGGATGGTCATGGCACAGCAGCAGGTATACTTGTTTTTTGTCATCTCAGCGTAGAGTGACCCCGTGGCGGCCCAGCAGATGCTGATCACCTGGGAGAACTGTAGGCCCATCCAGTGGGAGAGTGGCCCCCGACACAACAGTGGGGTTTCCATCAGCCCCTCAGGCCTCCCGCAGCCAGCCCTTGAGTCCCCGCCCTGAGCTTACCATCAGGACGACCGTGTAGTGGAAGCTCATGAGGTCATAGTGGTGGGTGATGCAGAAGTTGTGCATGTCGCTGCTGAAGACGCCCAGGTGTAGGAAGAAGAGCATCAGTGCAGCCGTGGTGAGCACCATGCCTTTTGGGAAGAAGAATGTGGCGATGCGGTCCCGCAGCCGCATCTTGCCCACAGTGTACACGCAAGTCAGACTTGAGAGCTGCAGCAAGCAAGCCCTGCCCAGGAAAAGCATCAGCGCCTTTGATTCTAGAGTGCCTGGCCTGGAGTAGCAGTGGGATTCTAGAACCGGAAGGACAGGGAGGGGACAAGATTCTAGAACACGGGCTGATTTCAGCCAGTACAGGACTGCTTCACAGGTGGCAGGGGGTGCTTTGAATTATGAGACCAGTGGGGGCCTGTGGCGATGGCGAAGTGGCAGCAACCCTAGTTGTCCTATCCTCACGCTAGACACTTGTGTGCACATCTCAGTTTTCCCACAATGGAGGCAGTGTGAGCACAGTGTGCAGATGAGGAACGGGGGCTCAGAAAAGTTGAGTGGAGGCTGGGCATGATGACTCACGCCTATAATCCCAACACTTTGGGATTCCGAGGTTGGTGGATCACCTGAGGTTAGGAGTTCAAGATTTGCCTGACCAACATCTCTACTAAACATACAAAATTAGCCTGGCATGGTGGCACATGTCTGTAATCTCAGCTATTTGGGAGGCTGAGGCAGGAGAATCGCTTGAACCTGGGAGGCGGAGGTTACGGTGAGCCGAGATCTCGCCATTGTACCCCAGCCTGGGTAACAAGAGTGATACTCTGTCTTCAAAAAAAAAAAAAAGGGGGTATATATATATGTATATATGTGTGAATATATACATATATATATATATGTGAATATGTTCTGGTAAAATACTTGCATAATACACAAGCATGCAGAGGAAAATGTAACAGTCTTTCTGCTGCATCCCCACCACTGAGGTAACCCCTTCACCAGTTTGGTGAGCTGGCATCTTTTAAGTCCCTTCTTTGTGTAATGGTAATGGTAACTTCATAAATCTAGATGTACATATATGTAGGGTCCAGCCCTACTGGGTCCTGTGAGCCCCTCTACTGGTGTGGAAACGAGAAACTGTGGAAGTAAAAGACATAAGACACCAAGAAAGAGAAAAAAGAGGTTGGGCCCAGGGGTCCACTGCCAGCCAAAGCACGGAGGCCAGCAGTGGCCTTGAGTGCTTGGACGCTGTGACTTTTACTGAGTACAAAGCAGGGAGCAGGGTAGGTAGGGCCAGGCATTGGTGGTCAGTGATTGGGTCAAGTAAATCACATGTCTTGGAGATAGGGGCCCAGGACTGTCAAGTAGCCGAGGCGAGGAGAAAACTTAATGTGTCAGCACTTTTTCCATACTTGTCAGGAAATAACATGGACATTAAGATTTATGTTACTGTTGGTGACTGTTATCTTCTAAGAAAAAGAGGAACCAGGTGCAGAAGCGGAACATGAAGCTAGACATTGAACATGACCGCTGAAGCGCAGCATCACGTAGAGACAATTAAGCCCCTGGATGCCTGCGGGTTTCCCTGACAGCCGTCAGGCCTACCACAAGAGCTTGGAGGAGCGGAATTTTCTCCTCACTCCCCTGAGGAAGGAGATGTCTTGGACATCTTGGACATCTCCTTCCCTAACTGGCTAAACAGCGGGCGCTTTCCCAGAACTGGTGCTCCAGCAGTTCTTATGAGGATGTGACAGAGGACTTAAAACATCTCGCCTTCGGGTCACTTCCTTCCCAATGGCACTTCATTTCCACACTTCATGACCTGAGAATCATTAGTAAAATTAAAAGGTTATATTGAGTATATGTATGTCTGTGATTACATATGAATATGTGATTATTTATGATTATAGGAATAACTGTAACTATATTTCTTTCTAGTTCAATATTTATATGGGAACAGGCTGAGGTTTCAGACCCTCACCTCGGCACTTGCAGGGTCTCCTGTGGGGTCTCCCACCCACACCTATATATGCATAAGTTTAATGCATTTTTTAAAATACCATATGATTTGTCAAAGTGTACTTTCAAAAAGTTAAAAACTATGTCTAAATATAGAATGAACACATAACTAAATTTGTTGGGCCGGGTGCAGTGGCTCATGCCTGTAATCCCAGCCCTTTGGGAGGCTGAGGTGAGAGGATCACTTGAGCTCAGAAGTTTGAGACCAGCCTGGGCAACATAGTGAGACTTCTCTCTACTAAATTTTCTTTTCTTTTTCTTTTTGAGACGGAGTTTCGCTCTTGTTACCCACGCTGGAGTGCAATGGCGCGATCTCGGCTCACCGCAACCTCCGCCTCCTGGGTTCAGGCAATTCTCCTGCCTCAGCCTCCCGAGTAGCTGGGACTACAGGCACGCACCA
>NW_016107417.1:3437517-3449007 GCF_001604975.1 Cebus imitator | reverse complement strand
TTTTTTTTTTTTTGAGACGGTGTCTCGCTCTGTCGCCAGGCTGGAGTGCAATGGCCTGAGCTTGGCTCACTGCAACCCCTGCCTCCCCAATTTCCTTGCCTCAGCCCCCTGCGGAGCTGAGACTACAGGTGCACACCACCATGTCTGGCTAATTTTTGTATTTTTTAGGAGAGACGGGGTTGCACCGTACTGGCCAGTATGGTCTCTATCTCTTGACCTCATGATTCGCCCACCTTGGCCTCCCAAAGTGCTGGGATTACAGGCATGAGCCACCATACCCGGCCTCTCTCTACTAAAAATTTTTTTAAAATGAAATTTGCTGGGTGTGGTGGCCCGTGCCTGTAGTCCCAGCTACTTGGGAGGCTGAGGCGAGAGGATCACTTGATCCTAGGAATTCCAGCCCTGCTTGCACCATTACAGTCCAGCACGGGGACATAGTGAGACCTTGTCTCAAAAAAAAAAGATCTTTAACTCATCAGTGAGGGGATTCCCATTTGATAAGGTGGTGATGCGCACAAGGAGCCGGACAGAGCAGGCATTTAAAGAGGAATGTTAGGCCCGGCACGGTGGCTCATGCCTGTAATGCCAGCACTTTGGGAGGCCAAGGTGGGTGGATCACCTGAGGTCAGGAGATCAAGACCAGCCTGGCCAACATAGTGAAACCCCATCTCTACTAAAAATACAAAAAACTAGCCAGACATGGTGGTGTGTGCCTGTAATCCCAGCTACTTGGGAGGCTAAGGCAGGAGAATCGCTTGAACCTGGGAGGCAGAGATTGTAGTGAGCTGAGATGGTGTCATTGTACTCCAGCCTGGGTGACTGAGCAAGTCTGAAAACAAATAAAATGAAGAGGAATGTTTAGCACATGATTAGTAGGTTAGATGCAAAATGCACTGGATGTCCTACATGACAAAAATTGTACCCTTTGAGGTTACTTTTTCTACTGGATATACATGTTTTTCATCTCTCCTGGACTGTATCTCCTCATAATTTCAGAGTCTATTTACCTTACTAGTAAGTAGCAAAGTCAAACAACTGTGTATTTTTGTGGGTAAATAATCCTTGGGTGGGCTTCTGAAACAATGACCCAGTGTGACATTGAAAGGACACACTACACTCTTGGATTTCCAATTTTTGGATGATTTTTCTTAACATTATTCTCCAACTTTTTTTTTTTTTTTTTTGAGACAGAGTCTTGCTCTGTCTTCAGGTGTCAGGCTGTAGTGCAATGGTGTGTTCTCAGCTCACTGCAACCTCCACCTCCCAGGTTCAAGCAATTCTCCTGCCTCAGCCTCCCAAGTAGCTGGGACTACAGGCGAGCACTACCACACCCAGCTATTTTTTTTTTTTTTTTTTAAAGATGGGGTTTCACCACAATGGCCAGGCTGGTCTTGAACTCCTGACCTCAGGTGATCCATCCACCTCGGCCTCTCAAAGTGCTAGGATTACAGGCGTGAGCCACCGCACCCAGCTTTTTTGTATTTTTAATAGAGACAGGGTTTCACCATGTTGGCCAGGATGGTCTCAATCTCTTGACTTTCTGATCCACCCACCTCAGTCTCCTAAAGTGCTGGGATTACAGGTGTGAGCCACCCACCCGGCCTATTCTCCAACTTTTAAAAATGTTTATAGACTTCTTGGAGTAGACCTCAATCTTTTTCATTTTCTTTTTTTTTTTTTTTTGAGATGGAGTTGTTCTGTCGCCAGGCTGGAATGCAGTGGTGCAGTCTCAGCTCACTGCAACCTCCGCCTTCCGGGTTCAAATGATTCTTCTACCTCAGCCTCCCGAATAGTTGGGACTACAGCCATGTGCCACCATGGCCCAGCTAATTTTTTTGGTATTTTTAGTAGAGACGGGTTTTTGCCATGTTGGCTAGGATGGTATTGATCTCTTGACCTCGTGATCTGCCTGTGTTGGCCTCCCAAAGTGCTGGGATTAGAGGCATAAGCCACACTGCCTAGCCCCCTTTTTCATTTTCTTAAGATTATAGTTTCATAGGCTGAAATCTTCAGGTATTTTTAAATGGTCTTTAGACATCCCATTGATTCAGAGGTCAGCAAACGTTTTCTGTAAAATATCAGATAGGAAATGTTTTAGGTTTGGATGACCACAAAGTCTCTGTGGTAGCTACTCAAGGCTGCTCTTTTTTTTTTTTTTTTTTTTTTTTTTGAGACACAGTTTCACTCTTGTCACCCAGGCTGGAGTGCAGTGGTGTGATCTTGGCTCACTGCAACCTCCACCTCCCGGGTTCAGGTGATTCTCCTGCCTCAGCCTCCTGAGTAGCTGGGATTACAGGCGCCTGCCACCACGCTTGGCTAATTTTTGTATTTTTAGTAGAGATGGGGTTTCGTCATGTTAGCCAGGCTGGTCTCAAACTCCTGACCTCAGGTGGTCTGCCCGCCTTGGCCTCCCAAAGTGCTGGGATTACAGGCATGAGCCACCATGCCCAGCCTCAACTCTGCTCTTATAGAGCAAAAGCATATAGATCATATGTTAAAAATGGGTGTGACTGTGTTTCAATAAAACTTATGGACAATGGAATATGAATTGCATTTGATTTTCAGGTGTCATGAAATGTTATTTTTTAAAAAACTATTTACAAATGAGAAAACCATTCTAGCTGACAGGCCATATGAAAACAGGTGGTGAGCTGTTGGACCTGCAGAAGCCCTGGCAAAGAACAAGTAAACCAGTGGGTTTTTCCATTCCAGCCTTCCTCCAACAGCCTATCATAAGTAATGTTTCAAGGGCTACTTTGATACTTGAGAAAGTCTTTTTCTCCTTTTCCTCCATTCCAACTCTGCGTCCTAATCTGAAGTCCAGATCGTTCCCTGTCCCCATGAGCTCCTCACCTTTGTGCACAGCTGCACTTTTATCCAAGTCAGAAACCTGGAGAGAAGATCAGTAGGCTGAGGTGGGAGGATCCCTTGAGCCCAGGAGGTAGAGGCTACAGTGAGCCAAAGATAGCACCACTGCACTCCAGCCTGGATGACAGAGCAAGACCTTGTCTCAGGAAAAAAAAAAAAAAAAAAAAAGGCCAGGTGGCTCACGCCTGTAATCCCAGCACTTTGGGAGGCTGAGGCAGGTAGATTGAAAGGTTAGGAGTTGGAGACCAGCCTGGCCAATATGGTGAAACCCTGTCTCTACTAAAAATACAAAAATTAGCTGGGTGTGGTGGCAGGCACTTGTAGTCGTAGCTACTCGGGAGGCTGAGGCAGGCTTGAACCCGGGAGGCAGAAGTTGCAAGGAGCCGAGATCGTGCCACTGTACTCCAGCCTGGGCAACAAGAGCAAGACTCTGTCTCAAAAAAAAAAAAAAGGAAAAGAGAACCTTGAGAGTTATCCTTCACATTTCCACCCAACGCCTCACTCAGCACATTGCGTTAGTCACTTAAACTCTGCTGAGTCTGTCTTTTTTTTTTTAGATAATAGAGAGGGGGTGGTCTCACTATGTTGTCCAGGCTGGTACTGACCTCCTGGGCTCAAGTGATTCTCCCACCTACGCCTTCCAAAGTGATTGGAAGGGGATTGCAGGAGTGAGCCACTGTGCCCGGCCCTAGGGATTCTTAAATATGAGTGTGCATCAGAACTACTTGGTAACTTTCTAAAAAGAAGCTAGGTCTGAGAGAAGCCCAGAGGTTTTTTTTTGGTTTGTTTTTTTTCTTGCTCTGTCACCTAGGCTGGAGGGCAGTGGCACGGTCTGGCTCAAGCGATTCCTCCACCTCAGCCTCCGAGTGTAGCTGGGACCACAGGCGTGGGCCATCATCCCAGCTAATTTTTGCATTTTTTTCCCCTTTTTTGGTGGGGGGATGGACTCTTGCTCTTGTTGTCCAAGCTGAAGTGCAATGGCACAATCTTGGCTCACCACAACCTCCACCTCCCAGGTTCAAGGGATTCTCCTGCCTCAGCCTTCCCAGTAACAGGCATGCGCCACCACGCCCAGCTAATTTAATTTGTATTTTTAGTAGAGACGGGGTTTCTTCATGTTGGTCAGGCTGGTCTTGAACTCCCGACCAGGTGATCCACCCTCCTCGGCCTCCCAAAGTGCTGGATTACAGGCGTGAGCCAACGCACCCAGCCATTTTTGTATATATATTTTTCACACAGATGGAGTTTCGCCATTTTGCCAAGGCTGGTCTTGAATTCCTGGGCTCAAGCGATCCACCCGCCTCGGCCCTGCCAAGTGCTCGGATTACAGGAGTGTTTGGTGCAGCCCAGCCCAGAGACTTATAACTCGCCACAGATAGTCCTGACGGCAATTCTAATGCAGGTCAGAGGACCAGGCCTTAAGAAGCACTGTGCGGCCAGGCGTGGTGGCTCACATCTGTAATCCCAGCACTTGGGGAGGTTGAGGTGAGCGGATCATGAGGTCAGGAATTTAAGATCATCCTGACCAATTTTGTGAAACCCCATCTCTACTAAAACTACAAAAATTAGCCAGGCGCAGTGGCGCGTGCCTGTAGTCCCAGCTACTCAGGAGGCTGAGGCAGAAGAATCGCTTCAACCCGGGAGGCAGAGGTTGCAGTGAGCCAAGACTGCGCCACTGCACTCCAGCCTGGGCAACAGAGGAAGACTTCGTTGCAATAATAATAATAATAATAGGCGGGGTGCGTTGGCTCACGCCAGTAATCCCGGCACTTTGGGAGGCCGAGGCGGGCGGATCACCTGAGGTCAGGAGTTCGAGACCAGCCTGGCTAACATGATGAAACCCCGTCTCTAAAAAAAATAATAATTAAAAATTAAAAAAAATAGAGGCGGGTGGATCACGAGGTCAAGAGATCGAGACCATCCTGGTCAACCTGGTGAAACCCCGTCTCTACTAAAAATACAAAAAATCAGCTGGGCATGGTGGCCCATGCCTGTAATCCCAGCTACTCAGGAGGCTGAGGCAGGAGAATTGCCTGAACCCAGGACGCGGAGGTTGCGGTGAGCCGAGATTGCGCCATTGCACTCCAGCCTGGGTAACAAGAGTGAAACTCCGTCTCAAAAATAAAATAAAATAAAATAAAATAAAATAAAATAAAAGAAGCACTGCGCTAGAGGCACGGTACGGGGTAGTGTACATGCATTTAATCCTCGCAGCCCCACTGTGAAGTATGTACCCCAATTTTAGGAATGGGATAAATTGAGCCACTGCCCAGGTATCGAGACAGTGGCAAGATCCCAGGAACATTCTACTCTGGCCTCACGTCCCGCATCCGTTCATTGCACCTGGGCACATATTCCGTGGGCAGCTTGCCTGCGGGGGTACAGGTTGGGGAGCCACTACCGATCTCCCTTCTGGGAAAGCAGCAACTCGAAGCAGTTCCACAAAATGCTTCCACCCATCAGGGCTCTTCCGGAACCTTTCCGCTTGAGGAAGACAGGTGCGGTGGAACTCTTGTCTCGAAGGACTCACGGCTGCTGGGGGACGTTTCACCTGAAGGACTGCCTCGTTTCAACAACAACTTTATGGATCCCGGAAGTTCCTCCTTCCCTCCCCCTTCCCAGCCTCACGCTCGTGGGCTGCAGTACCAGCGATGGCGGCGGCAGCTACCGCCGGGTCTAGCCCGGGGTCTGGACCTGGGGACTCCCCAGAAGGGCCCGAGGCTGAGGCTCCGGAACGTCGGCGGAAGGCGCATGGGATGCTGAAGCTTTACTACGGCCTCTCAGAAGGAGAGGGGGCGGGACGCCCCTCGGGTCCCGACCCCCTGGACCCGACTGATCTGAACGGGGCGCATTTCGACCCGGAAGTTTACCTGGACAAGGTGTGTGTGCGGGTGGTAGGAGGGGTGAGGCGAGGGGGGAAGGGAACCAGGCCCCTGATACATTGCACCCCCAGATCACGCCTCCGACTTTTCGTGAAGTTGAGAGGAACAGGGGTTCCTAAGAGGACGAGCCCCAGCCAAGGAGGACGAGCAGTTCAGGCGTCTGAGGGGATGTGAGCAGGATCCGACTGGCCTAAGGTGATGCGGCATCTGAGGTTTCCTGGGCTGATGTTGTGATAGGCCCGGGATTGGGGGCGTGGCCCAGGCGTTGACAGGCGCGGGGCTGGGCCTAGGCCGAGCCCCAGGATTTCAGATGCTGGCAAACACCATACAGGGTCGAACCTAGTAACCCCTGAGCTAAGCCACTTAGGGCCCGATGCCTGGGATTCCTGAGCTGGCAGTGGTTGGAGGGGGTGTGGATCAAAGATTTCTTGCACAGAAAGCCTATCAGCTGCAGGCAGGGCTAGGGGCATGAATGCCTCCTGACTCAAACACTAACCACCCAATTTCTCCAGCTGCGTAGAGAGTGCCCTCTGGCCCAACTGATGGACAGTGAGACGGATATGGTGCGGCAGATCCGGGCTCTAGACAGCGACATGCAGACCCTGGTCTATGAGAACTACAACAAGTTCATCTCGGCCACAGGTGATCCCCACGGGGACACACCCTCCAAAGTCTCACAGCCCCCATTCTCCCACCTGTGTTGGGAAAACCAGCAAGGGATTTAGAGGGAGGAGACTCAGATTCCAGTCTTGCCCTGACATTATTCCATTCTCACCTTCTTCCCTTTGAGCCTTCATGCTCAGACTACTATAGACATAACAGCTGCTCTCAGAAGGTTGTCCTAAGTACCAAAGGAGAGAAAAGACAAAAGGAGATTATTTATTTATTTATTTTTGAGATGGAGTCTCACACTGTCGCCCTGGCTGGAATGCAATTGTGCAATCTCAGCTCACTGCAACCTCCGACTCCCAGGTTCAAGCGATTCTCCTGCCTCAGCCTCCCGAGTAGCTGGGACTACAGGCATGCACCACCTTGCCCAGCTAATATTTTTGTATTTTTAATAGAGACAGGGTTTCGCTATGTTGGCCAGGCTGGTCTTGAACTCCTGACCTCATGATCCGCTCGCTTCAGCCTCCCTAAATGCTGGGATTACAGGCGTGAGCCACTGCACCTGGCCTATTTATTTATCATTTAAGAGACAGTGTCTTGTTTTGTCTGCCAGGCTGGAGGGCAGTACATGATCATGGCTTACTGCAGCCTCAACATCCCAGGCTCATGTGATCCTTCTGGATCCTCCCAAGGCCCTAGGATTACAGGTGTGAATCCCTGGCCCAGCCCAAAATGAAATGTATTTATCTGAAGTACTTAAAAGGCCAGGCATGGTGGCTCATGGCTGTAATTCCAGCACTTTGGGAGACTGAAATAGGAGGATCACTTGAGCCTAAGAGTTCAAGAGTGACCTGGGCAACATAGTGCCAACATAGTGGGCCACCCCTACAAAAACATAAAAACAAAAATTAGCCAGACATGGTGGCATATGCCTATAGGCCCAGCTACTCAGGAGACTGAGGAGGGAGGATCACATGAGCCTGGGAGGTTGAGGCTGTAGTGAGCTGTGATAGTACCACTTCATTCCAACCTGGGCAACAAAGCAAGACCCTGTCTCCAAAAAAAGTATCTATCTGAAGAAGAATCCCTGACACCAAGGAACCCTCATTAAGGTTTAGTTTCTCTTATTATTTTTTTTTTTGAGACGGAGTTTCGCTCTTGTTACCCAGGCTGGAGTGCAATGGCGCGATCTCGGCTCACCGCAACCTCTGCCTCCCGGGTTCAGGCAATTCTCCTCTCTCAGCCTCCTGAGTAGCTGGGATTACAGGCACGCGCCACCATGCCCAGCTAATTTTTTTGTATTTTTAGTAGAGACGGGGTTTCACCATGTTGACCAGGATGGTCTCGATCTCTTGACCTCGTGATCCACCCGCCTTGGCCCCCCACAGTGCTGGGATTACAGGCTTGAGCCACCGCGCCCGGCCTAGTTTCTCTTATTATTGATAGCTTTCTTCTCTGCTCCAGAGAAGAAAGAAGGTGGTCTTGTCCCTCCCTTCCTTTCTCTCTCCCTTCTTTCCCTCCTTAACTAAGCAAAGAGAGAAGATGTATGATACTAAGGGACACAAAGATCATGTAGAGGCTTTTTTTTTCCTTCTGTCCTCTTTATTCTCTAGCACCAGACAGCGTTCTGCTATTGTCCACACTGGCTTCTGGGCTGTTTTGAGGAGATATATGTACTGCTCAGACTTCTGTAGTAATTTTGCACCCATGTATACCAAGTCCAGGAGGCAGATCAGAGGGTTTACCTGCAGCCTGTGGAATGTTCAGGGAGCATCTGTGGGCCTGCATTCTGATGTCTGTTACTCTCCTCGTGTCGCAGCGGTGGGTGTAGTAACCTATACTCATTGTTCTTTTATCTGATTTGAAGCAGATTCCATGAGTAGGCACCTTCCTATTTGTTAATACCAGCATCAAAATGGCAAGAAATTATAGCTTCTGTGCTGGGATATTTCTCACAGAAACTTTGTAAGATTATGTTTTCCATTTGTTGGAATGTGTATAATGTTTTGAGACGTAGCTCTTTTTGTAGGAAAAAGAAAATTATGACGTAATTGTTAGGAGTCAGAGGTTCTAAATCTAGAAATACTAGCCAGGCGCAGTGGCTCACACCTGTAATCTCAGCACTTTGGGAGGTTGAGACAGGCAGATCACCTGAGGTCACTAGGGAGGGACTGTGGAGTGAGAAGAGCAGAGGTCTGAGCACTACACGCTGGGACATCCCAACACTGAGGATCAGGAAGAGGCCTGAGGATGGGGCATCTGGACACTGAGGGTCAGGAAGAGGCCTGAGGACCCAGCACCCTGACACTGAGGGTAAGGAAGAGGTCTGAGCACTGCACCCTGGGGCATCCCGACACTGAGGGTAAGAAAGAGGTCTGAGCACTGCACCCTGGGACATCCCAACATTGAGGGTTGGGAAGAGGTCTGAGGACAGGGCATCCCCACATTGAGGGTCAGGAAGAGTTCTAAGGATGTGGCATCCTGACATTCAGGGTCAGGAAGAGGTCTGAGGATGGGGCATTCCAGCATTCAGAAGCCATAGAGATAAGGAAGATCCCACAAAAGGAACAAACATTTAGGAAAGTGCAAGGATAACCAGGAGCATTGATGCTTTAGAAGCTTAAGTGAGGGGCTGGGCATGGTGGTTCTCACTTCTGATCCCAGCCCTTTGGGAGGCTGAGGCAGGTGGATCACTTGAGGCCAGGAGTTCAAGACCAGCCTGGCCAATATGGTAAAACCCTGTCTCTACTAAAAATACAAAAATTACCTGGACAAGGTAAAGCATGCCTGTATCCCCAACCAGTCGGGAGGCTGAGGCAGGAGAATCGCTTGAACCCAGGAGGTGGAGGTTGCAGTTAGCTGAGATCATGCCATTGCACTCCAGCCTGGGCAACAGAGTGGACTCAAAAAAAGAAGAAGCTAAGTGAGGAAGGCATTCCAGGACGTGGAATTGATAGACTTGGGTGAGACACTTAGCAAAGTAATGTAGCATAGAGTGTGTGCTGATTGGGCAAGAAAGAGAAAAAATGAGGAAAGAACAAAGTCCTCAGGAAGGAGAGCGGGTGGAGCAGGGCAGGGAGGGAGGCGTCGGCCTTAGCCAAGGGCCAGAAGCTCATCTAGGGCGGCAGGAGGGGAAGCAGGATGTGAGCAGAGCCAGGGAGGTAGTAGATGTGCACTTTAACTAGAAACCTTCCAGAATGTGTTAGGGATTTGGCCTTTATCCACAGAGAGCTAAGACAAATGAGTGATGCACTCAGATTTCTGGTTCAAAAAGATTCCTCCAGCTGCACTGGAAGGAATGGATTGGGCTGAGCACGGTGGCTCATTCCTGTAATCCCTGCACTTTGGAAGGCTGAGACAGGTGGATCACCTGAGGTCAGGAGTGTGAGACCAGCCTGGCCAACATGGTGAAACCCCATCTCTACTAAAAATACAGCAAATGAGCTGGGTGTGATGGCAGACGCCTATAATATCAGCTACTTGGGAGGCTGAGGCAGGAGAATCACTTGAACCCGGGAGGCAGAGGTTGTAGTAAGTCAAGATTACTGCAAGCCAAGATCACTGGAGTGCCATTGCACTCTAGCCTGGGCAACAAGAACGAAACTCCATTTAAAAAAAAAAGGAATAGGTTGGAGAGGAGGCATGAGTGATGCCATGATATCAGTAGTCAGGCCAGAGATTCTGGGATCTGACACCAAGATGGTAATGGTGAAAATGGACAGTGATGGGCAGACTGGGGTATCGACAGCCCTGGTATTGAAGAGCTCTGGGTGTGAAGAGTGACCTCTGCTTAAGATTTCAGCTTAAGCACCGAATCATGGATATAGCAGCAGACAAGACAACGTTAAGCTGTCACAGAACATACATTCTAGAGAAAGACAGTTAATGAACAGGCTGATGAAACAACCTATGCGGAGGCCCTGGGAAAGCTCTCCAATGCAGGAAGAACAGGAATGTGGGGAATGAAGCAAGCAGGGCTAGACCATAAACCAGGGGTTGTCAAACTTTTTTCTGAAAAGGACCCAAAAGTATTTTAGGCTTTGTGGACTATCTGGTCTCTTGTAGCTACTTGACTCGGCCACTGTAGCCTGAAAGCATCATAGACAGTATGCAAATGAATGAACATGGCTGTATTCCAGTAAGAAAATTTTATTTACAAACATGGGCGGTGAGGGTCTGGAGTGACATAAGCAAAAATGCTGGAGTAAATACATTAAATATTTTTATCCTCCAAAACAGCAATGAAAAAAATTAGGCTGGGTGCGGTGGCTCACACTCATAATCCCAACACTTTGGGAGGCTGAGATGAGTGGATCATAAGAGGTCAGGAGTTTGAGACCACCCCAGCCAAAATGTCAAAATCCTGTCTCTATTATTAAAAATATAAAAAAGGACTGGGCGGATCACCTGAGGTCAGGGGTTTGAGACCAGCCTGGCCACAAGGTGAAACCCCATCTCTACTGAAAATATAAAAATTAGCTGGGTGTGGTGGTGTGCACCTGTAGTCCCAGCTACTCAGGGAGGCTGAGGCAGGAGAATCACTTCAACCTGGGAGGCGGAGGTTGCAGTGAGCCGAGATGGTACCACTGAATTCTAGTCTGGGCAACAGAGCAAGACTCCATCGCAAAAAAACAAAACTAAACTAAACAACAACAACAAAAAATAGCTGGTTGTGGTGGTGGGTACCTATAATCCCAGCTACTTGGGAAACTAAGCCAGGAGAGAATCACTTGAACCTGGGAGCTGGAGATTGCAGTGAGCTGAGATCACGCCACTGCACTCCAGCCTGGGTGACAGAGCAAGACTCTTTAAAAAAAAAAAAAAAAAAGAAGAAAAGAAAAAAAGCAATGAAAAATCTAGCCAGAATAGTCAGAAACAACTTTACTCTGGAAATTAACCAAGGTTTGCATCAAGCAATCCAGGGAATATTCAAAAACAGCTGAATCTTGGTAAGAATAGTGAACCCTGTGGTATTTAACATGCCCTAGCCCCACAACTTGCTCTCCAACTCAGCTGTAGCCTTAAAAAATAACACGTCGGGCCGGGCGCGGTGGCTCAAGCCTGTAATCCCAGCACTTTGGGAGGCCGAGGCGGGTGGATCACGAGGTCAAGAGATCGAGACCATCCTGGT
>NW_016107417.1:3430600-3437024 GCF_001604975.1 Cebus imitator | reverse complement strand
TCTACTAAAAATACAAAAATTAGCAAGGCGTGGTGGCACGTGCCTGTAGTACCAGCTACTCGGGAGGCTGAGGGAGGAGAATCACTTGAACTTGGGAGGCGGAGGTTGCAGTGAGCAGAGATCACGCCACTGCACTCCAGCCTGGCAACAGAGCGAGACTCCATCTCAAAAACCAAAAAACAAAACAAAACAAAAAAAACCCGAAAACAACCAAGCCGGGCTCAGTGGCTTACGCCTGTAATCCCAGCACTTTGGGAGGCCAAGACGGGTGGATCATGAGTTCAGGAATTGAAGACCAGCCTGCCCAAGATGGTGAAACCCCTTCTCCACTAAACATACAAAAAAAAAAAAAAATTAGCCAGGCCTCGTGGCAGGGTTTTGTTTTGTTTTGTTTTTCAGATAGAGTCTCGCTCTGTCGCCCAGGCTGGAATGCATTGGTGTGATCTCAGCTCATTGCAACCTTCCTCTCCTGAGTTCAAATGATTCTTCTGCCTCAAGCTCCAGAGTAGCTGGGATTACAGGCGCTCACCACCATGCCCAGCTAATTTTTTGCATTTTTAGTAGAGACAGCGTTTCATCATGCTGGCCAGGCTAGTCTTGAACTCCTGACCTCGTGATCTGCCCACCTTGGCCTCCCAAATTGCTGGGATTACAGGCATGAGCCACTACACCTGGCCTACCAGGGATATTTTTTTGGAGATGAAGTCTTGCTCTGTCGCCCAGGCTGGAGTGCAGTGGCATGATCTCGGCTCACTGCAACTTCCACCTCCTGGGTTCAGTGATTCTCCTGCCTCAGCCTCCCAAGTAGCTGGGCTTACAGGCATGCAACACCATAGCCAGCTAATTGTACTTTTTACTAGAGGTAGGGTTTCACCATATTGGCCAGGCTGGCTACCAGGACTTTTTCATTGTCTAATTATAGGCCAATGTTGCGACTGCCCGAGTTGGTGGGTGATAGTTGGTACAGACGTGGACTAACCAAAAAAGCCTTAATGAAAAGCTGAGAAATGGATATCCACAGCGGCTTTGACAAGCTCTGATGTATTCCTGGGAATCTTGAAGGCCACAGGCATTTGTAGGGCTGTATGTTGGTTCGGGAAAGACCTGAGAATGCCGGGTGCTCTCATGCCTGGCTCATCTCTAGGCTCTGCACAAGCAGGAAGTGAAGGCTAAGGCCAAGTTAGAAACTGTCTGGCTGAGTGTTTAAGGTGTGCCAACACGAATACACAGAGCCCCTCAGCAGAGACGGAGATTTATTGGATCCAGGCATTTAATTTTTTAATTTTAATTTTAATTAATTAATTTTATTTATTTTTCTTGAGACAAAGTTTCCCTCTTGTCACCAGGCTGGAGTGTGATATTCTCAGCTCACTGAAACATCCACCTCTCAGGTTCAAGCGATTCTCCTGCCTCAGTCTCCCGAGAAACTAGGACTATAGGAACCTGCTACCAGGCCCAGCTGATTTTTGTATTTTTAGTAGAGACAGAAGTTCACCATGTTTGACCAGGCTGGTCTTGAACTCCTGACCTCAAGTGATCTGCCCACACTGGCCTCCCAAAGTGCTGGGATTACAGGTGTGAGCCACTGCATTTGGCCTCTACAAGAAAAATCTTTAAAAATTAGCTGGTGTGATGGCATGCACCTGTGGTCCTAGCGGCCTAGGAGGCTGAGGTGGAAGGATTGCTTGCTTGAGCCTAGGAGGTTAGATTGCACTGAGCTGTGATCACGCCACTGCACTCCAGCGTGGGTGACAGAGCAAGACCCTGTCTCCAAAAAAAGAAAAACAAAACCACTCAATATAATGCCCCATAGTAATAAAATAAATAGTAATAAGGAAAAGGCAAAACACATGATCAACTCAATAGATACAGAAAAAAAAAATCCCATAAAATCAAACAACCTTTCATGGTGAAACACTAATGAATCAGGACTAAAAGGGAACTTTCCTCAAGGGAGGGATAGGAAGAGATGTGTTAAAGGATCCAGAATTACAGCCGGATAGGAGGAATTCATTCTAGTGTTCTGTATCACTGTAGGATGACTATAGTTAACAATAAAATATAGTTTCAGATAGCTAGAAGGAGGATGTTGAATGTTCCCAATACAAATAAATGATAAATATTTGAGATGATGGATATGCTAATTACCATGATCTGGTCACTAGATGTTATATATATGAAAACATCACTATGTACCCCATAGATAAGTACAATTATTATTTGTCAGTTAAAAAAAAAAAAAATTTGGCTGGGCATGGTGGCTCATGCCTGTAATCCCAGCACTTTGGGAGGCCGAGGTGGGTGGATCACAAGGTCAAGAGATTGAGACCATTCTGGTCAACATGGTGAAACCCTGTCTCTACTAAAAATACAAAAAATTAGCTGGGCATGGTGGTGCATGCCTGTAATCCCAGCTACTCAGGAGGCTGAGGCAGGAGAATTGCCTGAACCCAGGCGGCAGAGGTTGCGGTGAGCCGAGATCGCGCCATTGCACTCCAGCCTGGGTAACAAGAGTGAAACTCCATCTCAAAAAAAAAAAAATTTGGCTGGCTGGGTGCGGTGGCTCATGCCTGTAACACCTGTAATCCCAGCACTTTGGGAGGCTGAGGCAGGGGGATCACCTGAGGTCAGGAATTCGAGACCAGCCTGGCCAACATGGTGAAACCCCATCTCTACTAAAAATATAAAAAGTTGCAGCCAGGCTTGGTGGCTCACACGTGTAATCTCAGCACTCTGGGAGGCTGAGGTGGGTGGATCATGAGGTCAGGAGTTAGAGACCAGCCTGACCAGCATCGTAAAACCCCGTCTCTACTAAAAATACAAAAATTATCTGGGTGTGATGGCGTTCACCTGTAATCCCAGCTACTTGGGAGGATGAGGCAGGAGAATCGCTTGAACCCGGGAGGTGGAGGTGGGGTGAGCCAAGATCATGCCACTGCACTCCAGCCTGGCAACAGAGTGAGACTCCATCTCAAAACAAAACAAAAAACCCAAAAATTAGCCAGGTGTAGTGGTGCACACCTCTAGTATCAGCTACTTGGGAGGCTGAGAAAGGAGAATCATTTGAACCCAGGAGGCAGAGGTTGCAGTGAGCCACAGCACTGCACTCTAGCCTGGGTGAGACAGAGAGAGACTCTGTCTCCAAAATAAATGAATAAAAATAAAATAAATAAAAATTGGCTGGACATGGTGGTTCATGCCTGTAATCCCAGCACTGTGGGAAGCTGAGGTGGGTGGATCACCTGAGATCAGGAGTTCAAGACCAGCCTGGCCAACATGGTGAAACCCTGTCTCTACTAAAAATACAAAAATTAGCCAGGTGTGGTGGCATACACCTATAATCCCAGCTATTCAGGAGGCAGAAGTAGGAGAATTGCTCCAACCCAGGAGGCAGAGGTTGCAGCGAGCTAAGATCGCACCACTGTACTCCAGCCTGGGTGACAGAGCAGGACTCCATCTCAAAATAAAGAAGAAAAAAAACTTGAAAAAATAAAAATTTAAGAAAAGAAGGGGAATTTCCTTAACCAGTGAATGATGAAAAACCCCTAGGTAACATCATACGTAATAGTGAAAGGCTGAAAACTTTCCTGCTAAGAATCAGACAAAGATATCTGCCCTTACCATTTCTATTTGACTTTGTACTAGAGGTATTAGAGCCTGGGCAATAAAAGGTATCCAGATTAGAAAGGATGAAGTAAAACTATCTCTCTGCAGATGACATAATCTCTGTCTCAAAAAAAAAAAAAAAAAAAAAAATTTAAGCATTTCCATTTATAGTAATATCAAGAATAAAATATTTAGGAATATATTTAATAAAAGAAGTAAAGGTATTTTCAGTATTTTGTATATTGAAAACCACAAAACATTGTTAAAAGGAATTAAAGGAGATATAAATAAATGAAGACATTCCATGTTCAGAGAACTTTTTATTTATTATTTATTATTTTTTTGAGACAGAGCCTCGCTCTGTCACCCAGGCTGGAGTGCAGTGGCATGATCTCAGCTTACTGCAACCTCAGCCTCCTAGGTTCAAGCAATTCTCTGCCTCAGCCTTCTGAGTAGCTGGAATTACAGGCGTCTGCCATAACACCCAGCTAATTTTTTTTGTTATTTTTAGTAGAGATGGGGTTTCACCATCTTGGCTATGCTGGTCTTGAACTCCTGACCTCGGGATCCACCTGCCTCAACCTCCCAAAGTGCCGGGATTACAGGTGTGAGCCACTGTGCTTGGCCAGGTACTTACTATTTAAGATGGCAGTACTTCCCAAATTGATTCAATGTCTTTCCTATCACTTTTCCAACTGACTTTTTTTTTTTTTTTTTTGCAGAAATTGACAAACAGCATAAAATTGTGTGAGGGATTGCAGGAGATGCAGAATTGCCCAAATAACTTTGCAAAAGAAGGGCAAAGTTGGAAGACTCACACTTCCAAGTTTTTTTTTTTTTTTTTTTTTCTTCTTTGAGACGGCGTTTGGTCTCACTTTTTGATCAAGCAGTGGCTTGATCACAGCTCACTGTAGTCTTGGCATCCCAGGTTCAAGTGATCCTCCCACCTCAGCCTCCTAAATAGCTGGGACCACAGGTGTGTGCCACCACAACTGGCTAATTTTTTAGAAGTTTTTTGGGCTGGGTGTTGTGGCTCACTCCTGTAATACCAGCACTTTGGGACGCTGAGTGCCAGGTCCCACCCGCAGACCCTGACTAACAGATGAAAGATATACACTGACACAGATATTTTGCCTGTCAGCATGACTAAGGGTCTCTGCTTCCAGAATTAGCAGCCACCCTGATAAGCCAGTAGCCTTTGCATTTATTTAGTACGGATTAAATGAGGAAGGTTCCAAGTAAACACCATTAGAGGTTAATTAACTTTGCTAACCCCCAGTAGAGAGCAGTCATGCACCCATGGAAGATCAAAAATCAGTCTTAAGACCACACGACTGCTCATGCATGGCTAAGAAAAAAGAAGAAAAGAGAGAGAAGACCACATGAGTAAACAAGTTATTTAGATAAATTGCTTTTCATTCCTTTGTATCTACTTCTAGCTATTAGCTCAAGGTAAGGGGGTTAGGCTGCTTTCAGCCATAACCTCTTTCCCAAGGCTTTTGCAAAACCTTCCGGCCTTCTAAGAAGGTTTATGTCTTTCTATAATTTTTCCACTACCCTGACTGATCTACAGCTGAGGTGGGCAGATTACTTGAGGTTAGGAATTTGAGACCAGCCTGGCCAACATGGTGAAATCCTACACAGAAATTAGCTGGGCGTGGTGGCACACACCTGTAAGAATCGCTTGAACCCAGGAGGCAGAGTTTGCAGTGAGCTGAGATTGCGCCCTTGTACTCCAGCTTGGGTAATTGAGTGAGACTCTGTTTCAAAAAAAAAAAAAGAAAAAAAGAAAAAGAAATTTGTAGAGACAGGGTCTCATTATCTTGCCCAGGTTGGTCTTGAACTCCTGAGCTAATGTGAACCTCCTGCTTTGGCTTCCCAAAGTGCTGGGATTACAGGTGTGAGCTAGTTTACCCAGCCACACTTCCAAGCTTTAAAACTTAGTGTAAATCTACAATAACTAAGGTGGTGTAATATTGGCATAGGATAGATATCCAGATCAATTGAATAGAATTGAGAGTCCAGAACCAACCCATGTATCTGCAGTCAACTGATTTTTTTTTTTCCTGCAAGCTTATCCTTAAGGTCAACTGATTTTTAATAAGGATGCCAAGGTTATTGAATGGGGAAAATAATCCTTTCAACACATGATGCAGTGCTGGGACAACTGGATATCCATAGGCAAAAGAATGAAGTTGAAGGCAGGGCACAGTGCCTCATGCTTGTAATCCCAGTGCTTTGGGAGGCCAAAGTGAGAGGGTAACTTGAGCTCCAGAGTTCAAGGCCAGCCTGGGCAACACAGTGAATTCTCAGTCTCTACAAACAATTTTAAAAAAAGTTAGCCAGGTGTGGTGCCACACGCCTGTAGTCTCAGCTACTTGAGTGGCTGAGGCAGGAGGATTGCTTGAACTCAAGAGGTTAAGGGTGCAGTGAGCTATGATTGTACCACTGCATTACAGCCTGTGTGAGAGAGTAAACCCAGATCTCAAGCAAACAAACCACAAAAACAAGAAAAAACAAGAGTGAAGTTGGATCCCTACCTCACATCACATACAAAAATTAATTCAAGATGAATGATAGACCCACACATAAGAGCTAAAATTGGCTGGGTGCAGTAGCTCACACCTGTAATCCCAGCACTTTGGGAGGCTGAGGTGGGCAGACCACAAGGTCAGTAGTTTGAGACCAGCCTGGCCAATATGGTGAAACACCGTCGCTACTAAGAACACAAAAATTAGCAGGGTGTGGTGGCAGGCACCTGTAGTCCCAGCTACATGGGAGACTGAGGCAGGAGAATCACTTGAACTTGGGAGGCGGA
>NW_016107417.1:3416304-3429255 GCF_001604975.1 Cebus imitator | reverse complement strand
GGCCTCCCAAAGTGCTGGGATTACAGGTGTGAGCCACCTCGCCTGGCCAATAGCAACACTTTTTTTATAATGGCCACAAGGCGGAAGCAATCCAAATGGCCATCATTTGATGAGTGAATAAAAACAAATATCCACACAGTATAACATGCTGACACAGGCAACCACATAGATAAACCTTGGAAACATGCTAAGGAAATCATATATGCCTATGATTCCATTTCTGTTAAATGTATTCTGTAGAATAGACAAATCCATAGAGACAGAAAATAGATTAATGGTTGCCAGGTTCTAGGAGTGGGGGAATAAGGAATGACTGCTGAAGGTTACAGAATTTCTTTAGGTGATGATCAAATGTTCTGGAATTACATAGTGACATTGTACAACCTTGTGAATATATTAAACATATTAAAAACCACTGAATTTTATGGTATGTCAGCTATATCCCAATTAAAAAGAAAAACGAGGCATTGACCCAGCTTTGGCCCTCAGGCGGTAGTTTGCCAAGCACTCACCTACACATCAGATTTCATTGTATAATAATGCATTTACTTGTATCAAAATTAGAACGATTTCAAACGTTATACATGGAAAAGCCTCTTCTAATTCTTTTCTCCTGCCAAAGACAAAGCAGTCTTTGACAGTACAGTTCACTGAAAATTAACAGAGGCTGGGCGTGGTGGCTCATGCCTCAAATCCCAACACTTTTGGAAGCAGAGGTGGGCAGATTGCTTGAACTCAGGAGTTCAAGACCATCCTGGCCAATGGGCAAAACCTGTCTCTACAAAAAATACAAAAATTGGCTGGGTGTGGTGTCATACCCCTGTAGCCCCAGCTGCTTAGAAAGCCGAGGTGGAAGGCCTGTACCTGGGAGGCAGAGGTTGCAGTGAGCCAAGATTGTGCCACCGCACTCCAGCTTGGGTGATAGACCCAGATCCTGTCTCAAAGAAATAAAAAAAATAACAGATATACAGAAAAGTGCACATAAGTGGACAGCTCCATGAATTTCACGAAGGAAATGCAGTCACATAGTCAGCGTCCAGGCTGGGAAACAGCATAACAGCAAAGCCCCCGAGCCTCTGACCAGTTACCACCCAGTCCCCTCCCAGGGTAGCCAACATCCTAGCATCCAGGTGGTTTTCACTCTCCCTGGTTGCAAACTGCTTAACAAGCTTTTTGTTTGTTTGGTTTTGTTTTTGTTTTTTTGAGACAGTCTTGCTCTGTCACGTAGGCTAGAGTGCAGTGGCGCAATCTCGGCTTGCTGCAACCTCCACCTCCAGGGTTCAAGTGATTCTCCTGTCTTAGCCTCCCAAGTAGCCGGAATTACAGGCGCCTGCCACCACACCCAGCTAATTTTTGTGTTTTTAGTAGAGACAGGTTTCACTATGTTGGCCAGGCTGGTGACCTCAGGTGATCCCCCTGCCTTGGCCTCCCAGAGTGCTGGGATTACAGGCATGAGCCACCGTGCCTGGCCTGCTTTTCTTAAAAGCTTGAAATGCAAAGATAAACAGTGCAATCTTTATGACTGAATGGTATGGATGCTTTTCACTGTTGTTTTTGGAGATGGTCTAATTTTTATCTCCAGTTTAATGGCTCCAGGGCTATCCAGGCCGCAACAACCACAGGACACAACAGTGCTAGGTGTTCTTTTACTCTATTTTTGTAACAACTTAGTATTTGGAGTTTACCTTTAGAAGTTGGCTTCAAGCCTCCTTCTTGAGGTAGCACCTAAGTATCGTGGGCTCAGACATCCACTACCAAAAGAGTCTGCTCTTTGGATGGTAGGTTTTGGCAGACCTGGAAGGAGCTTGTCACATGGCCTGTAAGCAGAACCAAGAATTCACTGGGCAAAGACGAAACACCTCATCAACTGCCAAGCCTCTGTCTCTCAGTAGATCATGAGCCCATGATCCCTTTGCGAACCTCAGCCTCTGCCCTGCTTTTACTGTTTTTACTGCATAGCACGGCCTTTGCTATGTCCATTAATTTACCATCTATGAATTGGCAAGAAAAATCATTTTCCTCACAGGCATAGTGGCTCATACCTATAATCCCAGCACTTTCGGGGGCTGAAGTGGGAGCATTGCTTGAGCCCAGGAGTTTGAGACCAGCCTGAGCAACATAGAGAGACCCCATCTCTACAAAAAAAATTTAATAAAAATAAAAAAAATTAGCTGGGTATGATGGTGCATGTGTGTAGTCCTGGCTACTTCAGAGGCCAAAGTGGGAGGATCGCTTGAGCCCCAGAGTTCAAGGCTGTAGTAAGCTGTGTTTGCACCATTGCATTCCAGCCTGGGTGACAGAGCAAGACCCTGTCTCAAGCAAACAAACCAACCAAAATAAATTACAATTTTCCCAACAAAATGTAGGCAATGGACCCGATGGTCCCAAAAGTAAGATGGATGTTGTTTTTATTTATTTATTTGTTTGTTTGTTTATTTATTTATTTATTTTTTAAGATGGGGTTTCACCATGTTGTTCAGGCTGGTCTTGAACTCTTGAGCTCAGGTGATCTGCCCGCCTTGACCTCCAAAGTGCTTGGATTACAGGCGTGAGCCACCACGCCCGGCCAAGATGAATGTTTTATATCATGTGATTTTATTCCTTAGTAACCTTCCTCTCTATGAAATCATCTCTGAGAGGGTTAAATGATCTTTTCTCATGGACTGTGTTGCTAAAATGCAAAGTTCATTTTGCTGACACATGATCTACCTTTCCATGTAACTTTTAAAAACCCTTAGTAGCTCTACAGATGTTAGCCCTGTAGGTTCTTTGTCTCGGGCAGTTCCTTCTCTTGGATTTTCTCTAGTATTTTTTTCCTGTGTTTTTTGTGTCTGTTTGTTTCTTGTCAAATTGACATCAATGCTTTTCTCCTTACCCTTCCAGCGATCTCCCCAAGTGGGGTAGAGTCCCACAGGCCAGGGAATGTTCTCGAAGCAACACTGGGACTCTACCCCACTTAGGGAGATCGCTGGAAGGGTAAGGAGAAAAGCATTGATGTCAATTTGACAAGAAACAGACACAAAAAATGCAGGGAAAAAATACTAGAGAAAATCCAAGAGAAAGAACTGCCCTAGACAAAGAATCTACAGACCAGGTGTGGGTGTGTGAAAGCTCACAAGTGTGACTGCAGTTACATATTTCAGTATTCTTTTCTTTCTTTTTTTTTTTTTTTTTTTGAGGCAGAGTTTCATTCTTGTTGCCCAGGCTGGAGCGCAATGGCATGATCTTGGCTCACTGCAACCTTCGCCTCCCGGGTTCAAGCGATTGCAGTCGCCCACCACACCCAGCGAATTTTTTGTTTTTTTAGCAGAGATGAGGTTTTGCCATGTTGGCCACGCTGGCAGTTAATGAGGCATTTTGTCTCGAACTCCTGACCTCAGCTGATCCAGCCACCTTGGCCTTCCAAAGTGCTGGGATTACAGGCATGAGCTACCACACCCCGCCCCAGATTCTTCTTTATAAATACTGATCAGTTTGCATAACCACCAGCAAAGAAGAGAATACTCCTTTCAGTCTTTGACAATCTGAAAAGTAAAAAGTGGTAATTTAAATTGTTTATAGTAATATTTACAGGGTTTTTTTTTGTGGAGGGGGCTTTCTCTTTATTCAATGATTATTATTATTTGAGACAGAGTCTGGCGCTGTCACCCAGGCTGGAGTGCAGTGGCACAGTCTTGGCTTACTGCAACCTCTGCCTCCTGGGTTCAAGCAACTGTCCTGCCTCAGCATCCCCAGTAGCTAGGATTACAGGCACCTGCCACCACACCCAGCTAATTTTTGTATTTTTAGTAGAGACAGGGTTTCACCATGTTTGCTGGGCTGGTCTCGAACTTCTGACCTCAAGTGATCTGCCTGCCTCAGCCTCCCAAAGTGCTGGGATTACAGGCGTGAGCCATTGCACCCGGCCTATTCATTAGATTATATCATCTGCAAATAGTGATACTTTCCCTCCTTTACAGTTTGTGTATGTCCATAATACATCCGGCGAGTCAAGCTGAGTTGGCTAATGCCTCAGAACAACGTCGATAACGCGGGCAATCAAGGTTGTCCTTGCCATGTTTTGACTTTAATTGAAGTGCTTCTAGCACTGCCTTGGTCAACATGATACTGAGTTTTGGAGGTTAGGGAAATATTTAGCTGCTCATATGTTATTGAGAGTTTTTAAAAAAATCAATAATAGATGTTGAAATATCTCTTTCATCTATTAACATGGCAAACTATTATTTTTTATTTTTTTGTGTGTGTTTCTCTGCCTGTTTGATCAGGTCTTTATTCAAAAGCAGCTGTCCAAAGTGATTTGACCTTTATGGAATAATCAAATTTAAGAGTTTGTGCAGCAGGCTTCCTTTCCTCTGTAGTGGGTTTCTTTTCTGCTGGCTTCTTTTCAAGGGCTGGTTTCTTGGTAGCTGCTGCCTTTTTTCCTACTGGAGGCTTCTTCTGCTTCTTAACACCAACAGCAGCCTTCTTTCCTTTCTTACGTACTACAGGCTTCTTGCCTGCAACCCCCTTCTCATCTGATTTGGCTTCCAGTGCTGCTGCTGCCGCGGCCGCCTTATCCCCCCGGAGCTTGTGTTCCTGGCCTGGCAAAGAATGGTGTTCCAGCGCATGGTCTTTGCGTATGGGTTTAGCTTCAACCTGATTCTCAGGTTTTTCAGTGGGTTCTTCTTTAGGACTCTGCAATGAATCTTCTTGTGTGGTGCTCGAAGGGCTCTTTGGATCTCTGGGCTTTTTAAGATTCTGCTGAGATCTGTATTGATCATCTTGTGCATGGGGAGATTGTAGTTACTCTTAAGGGAAGCAGCTTTACGCCAAGTGCCATACAATTCATCTAACTTCTGGAAAGCACTTTTGATCCAAATGCAGAAACGTCCCACATGCCCACCAGGAGCAAGCTTCAAAATGTTCAGTTTGCTTACATTAAGCAGAGTAGTTCCGGGGATGTTTCTGAAGGCCTTGATGATACCATTATCCTCATTGTAGATGATGCAGGGGCCTCTGCACTGGATACGGCGACAGTTTCTCATTTTGCCTTTGCCAGCTCTCATTCGCTGAGAGGCATAGATCTTTTTGATATCATTCCAGGCTTTAAGTTTCTTCAGAAGCAAAACAGCCTTCTTGGTCTTCTTGTAGCCTTCAACTTTATCTTCGACTACCAAAGGAAGTTCAGGAACTTCCTCAATATGATGACCTTTAGACATGGCCAGTGCTGGTAAGGCTGAGGCAGCCAGGGCAGAACAGATGGCATATCGTTTTTGGGTTGTGTTCACTCTACGATGCCAACGGCGCCAGGTTTTGGTTGGTGCAAACATTTGGCCTCCACGACACATATTTCCAAAAGCACCCTGGCCAGAACGGTGAGTCCTACCACCTCGAACTCTGGGAATTTGAGCCACAGCTCTGCCAGTACCCCAAGACTCAGCACTAGTCTGATGACCTGCTAATTCACTGACTGCATAGAGCTGTCTGTTGTTTTTGTGCAAGTTGGTGTGAACAAAGTTCACAATATCTGGTCGAATAGGAAGCTTGAATACAGCAGGCAAAGTGACATTTTTGCCAGATGACTCCCCCTTTTCGGAGTACACCGATATCAGTGAGCGAGCACACGCCATGGCGGAAAGAGGAGACAGCCATGCCCCTCTCGGCCCAGCCGCTGCCGCAGGAAAAGCCATGGCAAATTATTATTAAGAGATCCTCTAATTTTGAGTCATCTTGGCATTCATGAAACAAAAACCATTTGATATTTATCAATTATTCTTTTAATATGCTGCTGGATTTTGTTTGCTTATTTGTGCATTTCCATTTGTTTAATTCATCCTTACATCTTCATTTGTAAGAAATATGAATGTGTATTTCTGAAGTATTTCTGTTATTTATTTTTTGAGATGGTGTTTTATTTATTTATTTATTTTTTTCTCCCTCCCTCCTGAGATGGAGTTTTGCTCTTGTTGCCCAGGCTGGAGTGCAGGGGCACAATCTTGGCTCACTGCAACCTCTGCCTCCCAAGTTCAAGTGATTCTCCTGCCTCAGCCTCCCAAGTAGCTGGGATTGTAGGCATGCTCCACCATGCCTGGCTAATTTTTTGTATTTTTAGTAGAGACGGAGCTTCTCAATGTTGGTTAGGCTGGTCTCGAACTCCCAACCTCATGTGATCCACCCACCTCAGCCTCCCAAACTGCGGGGATTACAGGCATGAGCCACTGCGCCCAGCCTTCTGTTATGTTTTCATAACAGTGTTACGTTTGTTCCACCACATTTGTATGAGAGCTATTCTCATTTCTCTGCTGGGACAGTGTTTATACAGAGAATTGGAAGGACCTGACCTTCAAGCTGTGGCAACACCCTTGGACATCTGCGCCAAGTACCTTTGTGTGGAGGGGAAGAAAGAGGAGGGTCTTTCTTTCACAATATTCTCTATTTTTTCTGTTTGTGTTTTCTTGTTTTCTACAATCCATTTTGGTAATCCTATTTTTGTAGCAAATTATCCATTCTAGCCATAGAATTTACTAAGCTGTTACCAATTTAGTGTTTTCTTGCTATTTTACCTATGCTGCAATTGCAGTTTTGATTTCCTTTTCTGACCTCATAATTGGTTAAGAATGAGGTTTTTCGGCCGGTTCCCCATGCTGTTCTCGTGATACTGAGTTCTCATGAGCTCTGATGGTTTTATAAGGGGCTCTTCTCCCTTCGCTTGGCACTTCTCCTTCTGCCTTGTGAAGAAGATACCTTGCTTCTCTTTTGCCTTCTGCCATGATTGTAAGTTTCCTGAGGCCTCCCCAGCCATGCTGAACTGTGAGTCAATTAAACCTCCTTCCTTTATGAGTTACCCAGTCTCAGGCAGTTCTTCATAGCAGTATGGGCCCAGACTAATATATGTTTGCTTTTATTTTCTCCCAGGTCCAGCTTGAACTTGGGAGGTAGAGGTTGCACTGAGTTGAGATCGTGCTACTGCACTTCAGTCTGGGTGACAGAGGGAGACCCTGTCTCAAAAAAAAAAAAAAAAAAAAGTTTTTTTTCTTTGTGAACTACCATATGGAAAGGTTTGGGTATATTTTATGGTGTTGTTTGGGAAAAACGCAAACTGTGTGCTTTCTACTCACATTACCACAATCATGACCACAAAAGAGTTCTGAGACCAAAGGTACTGGGTTTCTTCCTTCCACACCAAGCAGCAGACACCTGCTGGGTGTCCTCTGATATAATTCCAATGCTATTTTTTTTTAACCAAGTCTCACGCCATCGCCTAGGCTAGAGTGCAGTGGCGTGATCTCAGCTCACTGCAACCTCCTCCTCCTGAGTTTTGTTTTGGAGGTGTTACATGTGGGCTTTTTGTGCACTGTCCCCATCAAGGTGTTAGTAGGTCGTTAGGCAGTGCTCTAGTCAGAACAGGAGGCAGAAGTGTCTCAGTCACCACAGCTGCAGGATTGGATGAGACCTCTCTGGGAGGGAGAGCAGAAGATAGAGACTGTGCACAGAAATCTGTTTGCTTTGCAGATTTATAGGGAGTTGATGTTTGCTTTTATTTTCCCCATGAAGCACATGTATAAAGCCGGGTCCCAATTGAGAGTTAGCATATATTGGAGGTTTTGTCGTTTTTTGTTTGTTCTTGAGACAGAGTCTCACTCTGTTGTCCAGGCTGGAGTACATTTGGACAATCTCAGCTCACTGCAATCTCCGCCTCCTGGGTTCAAGTGATTCTCCTGCCTCAGCCACCCGAATAGCTGGGATTACAGGTATGCCATGATGCCTGGCTAATTTTTGTATGAGTTGGGGTTTCACCATGTTGGCCAGGCTAGTCTCAAACTCCTGACCTCAAGTGATCCACCTGCCTCAGCCTCCCAAAGTGTTGGGATTACAGGTATAAGCCACTGAGCCTGGCCTTGTATTGGAGTTTTGAGGACTGAGAAGAAAATATTACCTTGGACAATGGGAAAGCAGACCCACTAGAAGGTTTGGAAGGATGGCTAGGCAGTGTGGAGTGCTATTTTGGGACTTGAGGTCATAAAGTTTCAAGGGAGGCCAGTTGGGATGATTGGTTCAGATGCCAGTGGGAAGTGGCTCATTGGGCTTAACCTGCACTAGGGTTTTGTCTGACAAGTAATGGAAGGGGTTGGGGCAAGAGAGCCTAGGGGGCTTGCAAACAGTGATGATGCTGACGGAGAACCCCAAATTCAGAGAGCAGTGAGGGTAAAGGAAGTGCAGCCAGGAGGGGTGTTGTAAACAGGGACCAAGTGCTGGGGTCAGTGCATCCAGACTTCCTGCAGAGGCCAACAGATTATCAGGGCAGACAGGGTGAGTGGCCCAAATTACAGAAGGCAGTGAGACTTGAGGCTAAGATTTTAGAGGCAGCAGTTGTTGGTGATGGCAAGGAGAGGGTGGACCAGATAAAGGCAGACACTAGAAAAGGTGGAATTGAGGCAGTCAGTGAACAGTTGAGAACGTTCGAAGGCTCATCCATGTGGGTGTGCACAAGGAGGTGACAGGAGGGGGACAAGAGGAAGCAGTGACTAGGAACTGAGAGGAGTGGCAGAGGACAGTAGAGACAGCAAAGAGGAGGTCTGTAGCTTGATGGCATGGTCTTCAGAGAAGCTGAGGTTTTGAAGAGGAGGTCTAGATATGATCTAGAAGCATGAAGGGACGGGGCTCCCAGGCACCTGGGGTGTGAAAGCAAGAGCAGCCTCCCTAGGCAGGTTTCTATCAGGACCAAAGGGAAAGGGCCCTTCAGAGAAGACAGCCCACGTTCCGGAAACCATGTGAAAGGCTTTGGGAGGTCTGGAAAGGAGATGAGGGTGAACAGGAATGTATTGCTTCCTCCGGGCAGTGTGCTGGGCGCACAGATGTGCCTGGGAGCCAGCAATCTGTGCCTTGGTTGTTGGTGGTCTGACGGACAATTGAGGCACAGTGGCGGCAGCTGGCTAAGCACCTTTGGCCTGCTTCGGCTCTGGACATCTGAAGGCCGGCACTGTGGCTCTTCTGGCCGGCTCCCCTGGGCACCAGGGCTAGGGGCTCACAGGGCATGTGTAGGTGATGCCTGCTTTGGGAACATAAACCCACCTTTCCTCGCCCCCATTTGCTCTGTGTGCAGCCCTTTCTCTCGAATCATCCATGTACCCCTGGAGCAGCCTGGGGCGTCTGTGAAGGGGTGTGTGAGAGTGGGCTGAGGTTGCAACGGCCCCGCAGTCACCCTCTCTCCCCTCTTCTCGGCCCCTGCCCTCCTAGACACCATCCGGAAGATGAAGAACGATTTCCGGAAGATGGAGGATGAAATGGACCGGCTGGCCACCAACATGGCAGTGATCACGGACTTCAGCGCGCGCATCAGTGCCACGCTCCAGGACCGCCACGAGCGCATCACCAAGCTGGCAGGTGGGTGCTGCCAGGCAGGGCCTGCAGTGGGCCTCCCCTGGGGCTCTGGGGCTCACGGCACCCTCCGTCCCCCAGGGGTCCATGCGCTGCTGCGGAAGCTGCAGTTCCTCTTCGAGCTGCCCTCACGCCTCACCAAGTGCGTGGAACTGGGCGCCTACGGGCAGGCAGTGCGCTACCAGGGCCGTGCGCAGGCCGTACTGCAGCAGTACCAGCACCTGCCCTCATTCCGCGCCATCCAGGACGACTGCCAGGTCATCACGGCCCGTCTGGCCCAGCAGCTGCGGCAGCGCTTCAGGTTTGGCCTGTCTGCCCTGACTCCAGCACTCCTGCCGGCCCGAGCCCATTTATACCCCGCCCCTGGGCCCTCCTGGAGCTGTCGCCCTGCTCCTGCCCCATCCACCAGCAGCCCCGGCCCTGCTCTTCACTAGGCCCTGCTCTTCACTACCGTCTCCTTCTTCGTGTAGGGAGGGCGGCTCAGGTGCCCCAGAGCAGGCAGAGTGCGTGGAGCTGCTGCTGGCCCTGGGCGAGCCTGCAGAGGAGCTGTGTGAGGAGTTCCTGGTGCACGCCCGCGGCCGGCTGGAGGAGGAGCTGAGAAGCCTGGAGGCCGAGCTGGGGCCCTCCCCTCCGGCTCCCGACGTGTTAGAGTTCACCGATCACGGAGGCAGTGGCTTCGTGGGTGGCCTCTGCCACGTGGCAGCGGCCTACCAGGAGCTGTTTGCAGCCCAGGGTCCAGCAGGAGCCGAGAAGCTGGCAGCCTTTGCCCAGGAGCTGGGCAGCCGCTATTTTGCGCTGGTGGAGCGGCGGCTGGCGCAGGAGCAGGGTGGTGGTGACAACTCGCTGCTGGTGCGGGCGCTGGATCGCTTCCACCGGCGCCTGCGGGCTCCTGGGGCCCTGCTGGCCGCTGCGGGGCTCGCAGACGCTGCCACAGAAATCGTGGAAAGAGTGGCCCGCGAGCGCCTGGGTCACCACCTGCAGGGTCTCCAGGCGGCCTTCCTGGGCTGCCTGACTGACGTCCGCCAGGCACTGGCAGCACCTCGCGTGGCTGGGAAGGAGGGCCCTGGCCTGGCTGAGTTGCTGGCCAATGTGGCCAGCTCCATCCTGAGCCACATTAAGGCCTCTCTGGCAGCAGTGCACCTTTTCACCGCCAAAGAGGTGTCCTTCTCCAACAAGCCCTACTTCCGGGTATGGCCTCCTCTTGGGTGTTTTTCAATCTGATGGTTGATCCTGCAATACCCTTTATAACAGTGCTTGGGGAACTGGGGACAAGTTACCAGGGTAGATGCAGTCCCTGCCCCAGGCACTCTGGGTGTGGTTTCAGGTTCTTGTGCACAGTCTGGGGGGTGGGGAAGGCATGGGTAGTGTGCAGCTGGGCTAAGAATAGGGGTGCAGTGGGGTACCCAGTGTTGGCTCTCCCTACCCCCTCTCAGGGGAGCTGCTCCAGGGTACTTAGAATGCATGATGATGTTGTCCCTTGCAGAGGGGCTGGGGCACTTAGAGCCCCAGCAGAGGGTCATTAACAGCCCTACCTAGAAGAGGGGACCTGCGTGGATCTGGGCACCTTCTCCTTGCAGGGCGAGTTCTGCAGTCAGGGTGTCCGTGAGGGCCTCATCGTGGGCTTCGTCCGCTCTATGTGTCAGACGGCTCAGAGCTTCTGCGACAGCCCTGGGGAGAAGGGGGGTGCCACACCACCTGCCCTGCTCCTGCTGCTCTCCCGCCTCTGCCTGGACTATGAGACAGCCACCATCTCCTACATCCTCACTCTCACTGATGAACAGTTTCTGGTGCAGGTGAAGCACTAGCTCCTACAGGGACAGTGGTTCTGGGAATGCAGGTGGCTGGACAGTGCCCTCATGGCCAGACCCCAGACCAACTGCTGTGTGCACCCCAGCCTCCATGTTGCCAAGTCTGTGCCTAGCTCCTGGTTGGCAGTGGCCCCTGAAGTGTCCCCCCTACCCACTCCCTCTGTCCTCTGCCTCCTTGGCTCAGGATCAGTCCCCGGTGACACCTGTGAGCACACTGTGTGCAGAGGCCAGGGAGACAGCACGGCGGCTGCTGACCCACTACGTGAAGGTGCAGGGCCTGGTCATATCGCAGATGCTGCGCAAGAGCGTGGAGACGCGGGACTGGCTGAGCACCCTGGAGCCCCGGAACGTGCGTGCCGTCATGAAGCGGGTGGTGGAGGATACCACCGCCATCGACGTGCAGGTGCTGCCCAGGCTGGCCCAGGGAGCCCTGATGCAGGCTGGGGGTGCTGTCCCTTCATGACAGGCTGGGGCAGAAGAGGATCACTAGTGGCCCCTGCCTGGAGGAGAGGACCTGCTGTGTATCTGGGCTTCTCCTCACGGGGCGAGCTCTGTAGCCAGGGCGTCTGTGAGGGAACCCCGGGGAAACAAATCTCCAAGGATGAAGAGGAAAGGGGCTGGACAGTGCCTGTGTCCACGGTCATGTTCCTCCTCAGCACTGGGTGATGGCATCTTCGCCCCCACTTTGCCTGTGTAAGCGGAGGCTCAGGATTACCCAGGAAGTCAGGGCAGGGTTGGTGCTGAAGATTAGGCATCAGACCAACTCTTGTGTCCTGCCTTTGCCCCACTCCACTGGTTCTATAAATAGCGACCATGTGCTCGGACCTCCTTGCAGTACCTCTTTTTTTTTTTTTTTTTTGAGACGGAGTTTCACTCATGTTACCCAGGCTGGAGTGCAATGGCGCGATCTCGGCTCACTGCAACCTCTACCTCCCGGGTTCAAGCCATTCTTTCGCCTCAGCCTCTTGAGTAGCTGGGATTACAGGTGTAAGCTACCGTGCCTGGCTGGCCAAAATTATTTTTAATGGTAAGGAGTCAGATAAAAGAACAACAAATTATCAGTAACTGTTAAAGCTGGTTAATGGGGAGGGGGGTCTCTTTTATGTATGTTTCAAAATTTCCTTAATAGTTCTTTTTTATTTTTGAAACAGAGTCTCACTCTGTGTCCAGGCTGGAGTGCAGAGGCACAATATCGGCTCACTGCAACCTCTGCCTCCCAGGTTCAAGCAATTCTGCCTCAGCCTCTGAGTAGCTGGGACTACAGGCACAAACCACCACATGCTGTATAAAAATACTTATTTGTATTTTTTAGTAGACATGGGGTTTCACCATGTTGGCCAGGATGGTCTCAATCTCTTGACCTCATGATCTACCCACCTCGGCCTCCCAAAGTGCTGGGATTACAGGCGTGAGTCACTGCGCCCGGCCTCCATAATAGGTCCTAAAAAAAATAATTATCACTAAAAAGCTGAGCATAAGCCAGGTGCAGTGGTTACCTGCAGTCCCACAGCTATTCAGGAGGCTGAGGCAGGAGGAGCACTTAAACCGAAGTTCAAGGTTATAGTGTGCTAGATTGGCCTGTGAATAGCCACTGCATTCCAACCTGGACAACACTGAGATTTTTGTCTTTCTCTCACTATATATATATGTAGGTGGGTGTGTCTTTTTTTTTTTTTTTTTAAAGACAGTCTCACTCTTGTTACCCAGCCTGGAGTGCAACGGTGTGATCTCAACTCACTGCAACCTGTGTTTCCCTAGGTTCAAGCAATTTTCCTGACTCACCCTC
>NW_016107417.1:3399961-3416288 GCF_001604975.1 Cebus imitator | reverse complement strand
TACATCTCAAATACCAAGCTATACACTATTACTTTTTAAATCATGTAATCCTCAACAACAGGTGTTGCAGTACCTCATTTTACCAATAGGTGGGGCTCCTGTACGAAGAGGGTGTTCGCAAGGCCCAGAGCAGCGACTCCAGCAAGAGGACCTTCTCCGTGTACAGCAGCTCTCGGCAGCAGGGCCGCTACGCCCCCAGCTATACCCCCAGGTCTGGCTGGTCAGGGGAGCCCCAGGGGAAACGGACAAAAGCAGGCGAAGGTGCAGGGCAGGCTCTGATTCGTTGTCTCCCCCAATCCAGTGCCCCGATGGACACCAACCTCTTGAGCAATATCCAGAAGCTATTCTCTGAACGTATTGATGTGTTCAGCCCTGTGGAGTTCAACAAGGTCCGTGACTCAGACTTCCAGGGAACCCGGGGAGGGTTGGCTGGAGCAGCCCCACACCTGCCCAAGGAGCCCCAGGACTCTGTGACCAACTGGGGGTGACCTTGACCCTCCAGTCTCTGTCTCTAGGACTATTTTTAGGTAGTCCAGAGTACCCTGTCCCCAGATCCCACGGCCCCTGCCCCAAACTTGGTGTATGCCCAGCCTTAGTCTCGGTACTGACCTGGGATGACTCTTTGCCCTTGTCCTTGTCCCCACAGTAGTCCTGGGTCCTCCCCAGGGTTTCCTATTCACCCATGGTCCCTGGGCCCCCACTCTCCAAGTTTAGGGATGCCTCTGATTGCTGGGCCCTACATCCATGGTCCCTGGCCCCCCACTCACCAAGCTCAGGGATGCCTCTGATTGCTGGGCCCTACCTGTCCCCTGCCCTCCAGATGACGGCGCTAACATAGTATCCTTCCCCTCTTATCTGGCCTCGGGGACTTTCTGCCTCATCCCAGCTACTGGCATCGTATGTCTCCATGGCCCCTGCTCAGAACTTGGGTGCCCCTCACCAACACCTGCTGTCCCCAAGCTGCATCCCTGTGTCCCTGCCTGCAGGTGTCGGTGCTGACGGGCATCATCAAGATCAGCCTGAAGACGCTGCTGGAGTGTGTGCGGCTGCGCACCTTTGGGCGCTTCGGGCTGCAGCAGGTGCAAGTGGACTGCCACTTTCTGCAGCTCTACCTGTGGCGTTTTGTGGCTGACGAAGAGCTCGTGCACCTGCTCCTAGACGAAGTGGTGGCCTCGGCTGCTCTGCGCTGCCCAGACCCTGTGCCCATGGAGCCCAGTGTCGTTGAGGTCATCTGCGAGCGCGGCTAGGAACAGCCGCTGCCATGTACGGGCCTGCCCCGGCGCCCCATGGCCCGGGTGGTCTTTCACCGCTGGCAGGTGTTAGGACCCGCCTAATAAACCTGTGTGGTTGCCTCCTCTCGCTTGCTGAGCGGGCCTTTCCGGGGGCGGGGTTTTGAAGCTGAGGCTTCTGAGGCGCCCGCGTCGGTTCCGCCCCCGAGTGCCGATTGGCTGGTGTTCTGGGCCCAGGATGGGCAGGGGGCGGGTCCACTTAAAAACTCTGGGACAGGGGGTCCCTGTCTGCACTCAGTGTTCTGGCAGGTGCAGCCGCCGTGGGGCCGGATCCTCGGCGCGGCCGACCCCGTCTCCTGGGAAATGGGGCGGGCTGCGTTTCCTTGACCGACTATTGTGAGCGCCCCCTCTCCAGCGGAGCGGAGACCATGGCCCCCCCTCAGGGCCCCCGGGCCCCACTGGAATTCGGTGGCCCCATGGGTAATGGGGCAGAGGGAGGGGACCTGGAACAAAGGCTGAGCGAAGGAGAGCTGGAGGGGGTGAACTAAGAGCGAGGGTGGGATCTGAGGATAGAAGGCTTGTGGGTGTCGGAGGCAGAGGGAGCCGGGGGTTTGCAGCGAAGAGTGTCTGGGGAGCGAGAGCTGAGGAGGGGCCGGTTCTGGGGGCTGCAGAGCGGGGATTTGTGGGGTCTCCTGGGAGCAGAAGGAGGGTCTTCGAGGTGGGCAGGGGACCAAGGTGGAAGCCTGGGAAAGGAACCGGGAGGCAGCGGGGAGCCTGGGGGTCGAGGGCTGAGAACGGGATGCGGAGGCGGGAGCTGGGTATGCCTGGGTGACTCCGCAGAGACGTCAGGGCGCCTGTGGGAGCCAGCGGGGGGCTGGGGGCGGACGCTGGACGCGATGGCCTTTCCCGCAGGCGCTGCGGCGCTGATGCTGCTACTGCCCGCCACCGTGTTCCACCTGCTCCTGGCGGCCCGCTCGGGCCCCGCGCGCCTCCTGGGCCCACCAGCATCCCTGCCAGGGCTGGGGGCGCTGTGGAGCCCACGGGCGCTGCTGCTGTGGCTCGCCTGGCTCGGCCTGCAGGCGGCGCTCTACCTGCTGCCGGCGCGCAAGGTGCGGGCCCCCCTCGCGGACGCGCAGGGCAGGGAAGCGGAGGGCTGGGCGAGGGAGAGGATGCCCCGGGCCTTATCAGAGCCCCCTTGGACCCGCAGGTGGCTAAAGGGCTGGAACTGAAGGACAAGAGTCGCCTGCGCTATCCCATTAACGGTGCCTGGGGAACGGGTCCTCGCGCAGGAATTGCGCGGCCGGGGGGTGGAGCTCCAGGCCTAGCGGGGAGGTCCACGGAGATTGGCCCCCACCCCAGGCCCGTTTGTGTGCCTTTGTTACCGCCAGGACAGACCCGGGGGCTCTCCCTAAGCCCCTCGTCCCCATACCCCACCCCATTTACAGCTACTCTGCACCCAGCAGTGGCTGGGGTGATCCTCTGAAGGCCAGGGTGGCAGCCTGATGCTTGGGGCAGGGTCTGTGGCCTCCCTGAGTTTTGGGCTGTGTGTGTGCTTACCGGGTGGGGATGTGGAGGTGCGCAGCCCCCGGCTCACTGTGCGCTGTGGTTCAGGCTTCCAGGCCCTGGTGCTGACCGCCCTGTTGGTAGGGCTGGGGATGTCAGCGGGGCTGCCTCTGGGGGCGCTCCCGGAAATGCTCCTGCCCTTGGCGTTTGTCGCCACCCTCACCGCTTTCATCTTCAGCCTCTTTCTCTACCTGAAGGCGCAGGTAGCCCCAGTCTCGGCCCTGGCACCTGGGGGGAACTCAGGTGAGAGGGGTGCTGGGGGTGGAGTTGGAGGCAGATGGGGGCGCCTGCCTGTACCTTCACTCTCCAATATTCTCTAGGCAATCCGATTTACGACTTTTTTCTGGGACGTGAGCTCAACCCTCGTATCTGTTCCTTCGACTTCAAATATTTCTGTGAACTGCGGCCTGGCCTCATCGGCTGGGTATGCTGGACTTGACTGAGCTGGCCTCAGGCCAGGGGAGGGATAGGGTGGGTGAGCAGTGCTTGGGCAGGGCAGGGCCACAACTGTGCAGATGCAAATCATTAATCATACATATTTCACAAACATTTGTTAAATCCACTTGTGCCCTAGGCCCTGCTCTAGGTACTGGGAGACAAAAATAGAGGCAAGAAAAACATCATTGTCAAAGAGAGCCTACATTTTAGTGGGAAAGACAGACAAAAAATAAGTAAAATATATACAGCATGTGAGGGATGACATTACTAGAGCATGTGCAATTCTCAACAGCAGTCAAGCACAGAATCTACTTCCAGGGAGTGACGGCGTGCTGCTTGATGGTCAAGGCAGTGCAGAACCTAAAATTGATCGCTGGGTTTAGCAACCTTCCCTTCACTGGTGGCCTTGATAACATTCCAACTGTGTTCTCTGGTTATAATCACCCATCCTGGACTGTGGCCAAGATTACCCAAAGGAACTCTTGGGCAAGACCTCTCCTGTTGCCCTGGAAATTCTCTTACCTGAAACAAGAATGCCAAGTGCCCGCCTTGGATCTGGGCCCTGGCCTGACCACAGGCACATCTGAGGCCCTTTCCTCAACTGTGAAATGGGATAAAATTAAAGCTTTCTCCTAAGATTACTGGAAGATTGGAAGAGGTAACCTTCATGACAGAACAGAGCTCAGTGTAAAATGCAGGTGCCCAGCACAGGCTTGCTCCGGCTAGCCAGCACTGAGCATGTACCACGTGCCAGGCACACTCTGGAGTGCTTCAAACACAATGATGCCATTGAGTCATGACAGGCCCATGATTATCCCCATTTTTCACACAGGGGTAGGGACAGTAGCCTGTGGAGAGGGTAAGCAACCTGCCCAAGTGATGATGCTGAGATTCCAAACCAGGTCTGTTTGAGCTCTGGAGCCTGAGCCCCCAACTGCTCGAGCTCAAGACAGACGAGAAGAAGCAGGCTGCGAGCACCTCCTGGTCCACAGTCTCTCTGTCCTGGGTCCAGGGCCTGGATCCACTCAACAAAGGGCTGGAGTGTAACTGTGACAGCTGAGAAGGGCAGAGGCTAGCCACTGCTTTACCCAAGGCTGCCACCACTGTGGAGATGATTGCCCTGTTCCCACTCCCCCAGGTCCTCATCAACCTGGCCCTGTTGGTGAAGGAGGCAGAGCTTCGAGGCAGTCCCTCACTGGCCATGTGGCTGGTCAATGGCTTCCAGTTACTCTATGTGGGTGATGCTCTCTGGCACGAGGTGAGGCTGGACTGGACAAGGTAGGGTGTCTAAGGGCCGCATGGGGACTAAGCCAGTGTGTTTGGGTCTTATCTACCCTGCAGGAGGCTGTCCTAACCACGATGGACATCACACATGACGGGTTTGGCTTCATGCTGGCATTTGGGGACATAGCTTGGGTACCCTTCACCTACAGCCTACAGGCCCAGTTTCTGCTGCACCACCCGCAACCACTGGAGTTGCCCATGGCCGCTATCATCTGCCTCATCAATGGTCAGTCAGGAAGGGGCAGCAGGCTGGGCCCATCTGTCCCCTCTCCCGTTCATTCATGTGCTGCTTACGCAGCACCACCACAGAGGTGGTAACCCCCAGGATCCTCTCTAAAGCCAGGAGCGGGGTCCTGGGTGTCCAGGCAGAGTCTGGGCTACAGACAGGTTGGGAAGATGGTCAAGGAAGGCAGGAGGCTGCAACCCTTGACCCTGACCACCGGCTCACACTCTCTCACCAGCTATTGGTTACTACATCTTCCGTGGGGCGAATTCCCAGAAAAACACTTTCCGAAAGAATCCTTCTGACCCCAGAGTGGCTGGTGAGCTGGGTCTCTAGGGTGCCATGGGTGAAGTGGGGCAGCTGGGCTTCCTGGGAACTCCCTACCCTGCTGTCTTTCCCCAGGGCTTGAGACCATCTCTACAGCCACAGGGCGGCAGCTGCTGGTGTCTGGGTGGTGGGGTATGGTCCGCCATCCCAACTACCTTGGAGACCTCATCATGGCTCTGGCTTGGTCCTTACCCTGCGGTGAGTGGCCCACATGGATATGGGCAGGGACATGTGAGGGAAGAGGCGGCTCAGTGACCACAGGATGCCTAGTTTGGGTATGCACTGATGCGAGAGCGCTGGGGATGGACCCAGTGTGTGGCTGGGGCACACCTACGTGCCAACCTAGTACCGTTTGCCTTGCTGCAAACCCCGGAGCTTTCGCTGCTGAGCCCTGAGGCCCACATGAACAATTAGGGGTGGAAACGTTTGTGAGCCGAGGAGTGGGGGTAGGGAGCTGGCAGGGTGGTCACAGATCCTCCCTCCCTGCAGGCGTGTCACACCTGCTGCCCTACTTCTACCTCCTTTACTTCACCGCGCTGCTGGTGCACCGTGAAGCCCGGGATGAACGGCAGTGCCTGCAGAAGTACGGCCTGGCCTGGCACGAATACTGCCGGCGTGTGCCTTACCGCATCATGCCCTACATCTACTGAAGCGGCTCCACCACCCCAGGTGGGGGCATGTGCCCACTCATCCACCAGCACACCCAGGACCAGGAGCCTGGGCACACACGAGACTCAGGGGCTTGCACCCCACCCAGCCCTGAGAATGAACAGCCTCAGAGAAAAGGTGGTTTAGAGCAAGGAAAAAATGAAACAAGTGACCAAAATCGGAGATGCTCTTCCTCCTTTGGATAAACACTGGGAACCCTTGGTGCACTTCTCTGCCATTCTGGAGCTAGGGTGTTTAGGACTGGCTGGGTCAGCACTGATCAGGGAGAAGCTGAGCAATGGCTGGTGAGCCCAGTGGGTCAACAGCTGTCCCTTAGAAACAGGCACTGTCAACAGGGCTGACCAGTCACAGCTTTATTAATGACAAAGGTCCCTAGTTCAGCCAGGAAGCTCCTCGATGAGAGTCCTTGGGGCAGGTGGCACGGAGCCTCCCCAAAGCCGCTCCAGCTCCCCAGTGAGGGCAGCCACCTCCTGCGCTGCCATAGCATGGGCTTGGTGAGCCCTGGCGCAGTCTAGAGCCAGCGGTGTGAGGGCCGCCTCATTTTCGTTGGTCCAGGCCAGGAGGAACTGGCACTTCTTCCGGGCCCGGTAAAGGTGATCTCGCTCTTCTCTAGCCACGGCCTGTTTCCGGGCACGGCCCAGGGTCTGTGCCAGGTGTCCCAGTGCTGCCAGTGTGTAGCCTTTCTGGTTGGCCATGCCCTCGCCCAGCAGGATGCGGGCGACCTCGTGCATAGCCCCTCGTGTGCCCAGGGGCCCAGGCGGGTGCTCGCCCGCTTCCAGCACGTGGGCTGCGGCCTGCAGGGCTTCTTCCGCAGAGGCGAAGACTTGCTGGGCACCCAGGGCTCCGGAAACGCCGAGCAGTGTGGCACAGAAGTCAGAGAGCAGTGCGTCGTCACCGCCGTGATACAGGGCAAGAGTGTGCGCGTAGGCGAACAGCACGTTGGGCAGCTGGAAGCGCACGAGCGGCGAGAGTGGGCCGCGGCTCAGGCTGACGAGCGCGGGGATGTGGCTGGGCACGGCGGGCATAAAGGTCCCCGGGGCATGTCCAAGAACCCGCTCGGCGACCACAGGCTCTGCGGCGGAGGCAACTTCCACGGATTCCCGCGGGGTCCTCGCAGGGTCAGGCTCCAATTCCGCGGCATCACTGCCCGGGGCATCATCCAGCTCCTCTAGGAGCGGCGGTACGGATCCGCGGTTCCACCACCAAGGCCGCCATGGAGGCAGCAGCCGTCCGGCCTCACCGCGGCTCAGCAGCCGCTCGAAGGCTGCTTTTTCGGCCGGTGCCAGCCGCTCCCAGAGTCCCGAGAGGCCGCCGGGCGCCGCGCCGGGGCTGAGGCCTGCTTCTCCAGGCTGGTCCTCGGTTTCGCGTTGCTGACGCAGCCGGCGTAGGGCGCTCGCCAGGCGGCTGGGCGAGGCGCTGCGGCCGCGGAGCTCTCCCAGCACCTGGTCACGGTAGAAGTTTTCTGCGCAGGTGCCATGCGTCCGGTAGCAGCGCAGCGAGCAGTACGGCGCATTACAGCGAGGGCAGGTGTAACGCGCGGGTTGGCCCTCCCCCGCCGGGCAGAAGTCACAGGGCCTGGCCGGCTCCATGGAAACTGGCGCCACGACCTACCTGCGAATGCAAGCCGGCGGTAGTTCGAAACTTCCGGGACTTCTCTGATTACTTCCGGTTTACCGCGGGGCCGACGGCGCGCATTGGTTTCGCAAAGCTCCCAAGGATTCTCGGCAATTTCCGCCCATGCCCGGAAGCCTAACCCCACCCCTTTCCCAAGCAGGGCGAGGGCGGGCCCAGAAACCAGCAGTCAGGTACGAGCCCCGCCCTGTACGATGATGCAAGGAGCGGAAAAATGGGTCTGACCAGCGGTCCGCCGGTGCCACGTCGCCCCCTAGTGGTCACACCAAAACGTTGTCTGATAGACTAAACAGAAAACCCTCTTTGGCACTATAATGCGCTGTGGCAGAAATCCGTATTTGCAAAGCACCTACCGTGGGCCACTAATTGTGTCAAGCCTACGGGAGGTGATGCATCCCTGCGCTGGAGAAGCAGCCATTCCACTAGGGGACACAAACAAAAGGGCAATTGGAGCCGGGCGCTGTGGCTCACGCCTGTAATCCCAGCATTTCGGGAGGCCGAGGCAGGCAGATCACCTGAGGTCAGGAGTTTGAGACCAGCCTGACCAACATGAAGAAACCCCGTCTTTACTAAAAATACAAATATTAGCTGGGCGTGAGGGGTGGGTGCCTGTAGTCCCAGCTACTCAGGAGGCAGGGGAATCACTTGAACCCAGGAGGCTGAGGTTGCACTGAGCCAAGATCATGCCACAGCACTCCAGCCTGGGAGCCTGGGCCAGAGAAAGAAACTCCACCTCAAAAAAAAAAAAAAAAAAAGGCAGTTGGGGCCGCCTAGCCTGCATAGCCTGGATGTGTTTCCCCTGTTCAGCAGAAAACAGTATTTAAGAAATATCTGAGCTCCTATTTTTTTCCTCCAAACCCGCCTTTTCATTAAATACTACTATTCATCCATCTTAATATTAAGTGCAGGCCCCATTCCAGGTGCCAAGAACAGAACACAGATCAAAGGGAGTGAGGTGGGGTGGGGGGTCCCTGTCCTAATAGAGCTGTCTTGTGGTAGAGTGGGGTTGTGACATACCAAACTGTGAACCCGTTCTTTGCATTCCCACTACTACTGGTGGTCTGAGCCTCCTGCCCTTCACCTGGATGACAATACATTAAGTGTTTTTCTTTTCTTGCCAGCCCTCCAGAAAAATCTGCCAGAGAAATCAGATCACATCCATCTCTTGCTCAAAACCCTTCTGTGACCCTCCATTGCACTTGAACTCAAACCCAAACCCCTCTCCACGGCTAACAAGGTCTTGCAGGATCTGCTACCCATCCCTAGACATCACCTCTTCCCCAGTTTTCATACAGTCCTTTTGGCTTGAAATATTCCCCTACCTGATCACTTGATTGGTTCATCTCAGGTCTCACACGTGTCATTGAAACAGGCCCTCTAGGCTGGACACAATGGCTGATGCCCATAATCTCAACACTTTGGGAAGCCAAGGTGAGGGGGTTCAAGACCTAGTTCAAGACCAGCCTAATCAACATAGCAAAACGCTGTCTCTACAAAATGTACAAATAATTAGCCAGGTGTGGTGGTGCATACCTGTAGTCCTCAGCTACTTGGGAGACTGAGGTGGGAGGATCACCCAAGCCCAGGAGTTGGAAGCTGCAGTAAGCCATGATTGTGCCACTGCACTCCAGCCTGGATGACAGTGAGACCTTGTCTCAAACAAAAACAAAAACAAAAAAAAAGGCCCTGACTGGGATGCTATTTTATCTGTCCATATCCTCCCCCTTTCTAAACTGCTAGAAGGCAGAAGTCATGTCTTTAACACCACGGAGACAAAAATAGCCAATATTCACAAATTTACTATAAGCCAAATATTGATCTACATCCTTTATTTAATCCTCACAGCAGCTATGGAGATGATGGCAGAGATTAAATAAGTAGTTAGTTCAAAGCCCAGCCACCCAGTAAATGAAGCAGGAAAAAAAGAAGGTCCAATCTCAGGCAGTCAAAATTCCACAGCCCAAGAGCTTTACCCTGTGGGATGCTATTTTCTAAGATGTGGCAGGTCCAGAAACTTTAGCTGAATGAGTGAGTAGGGTATGGAAGTGCTGGGAGACTCAGGTGCCAGAAGGGAACCTTGAATCAGCCCCAGAGGTACTCCACTTTTGGGATCATTTACACCACGATATTCAATGACAGATGTGATTAGGTCAGCAAGGCCGGCCAGCCAGATTTCCCATCACAGATGTGATTCAGTTAGCAAAGGCCGGCCAGCAGACATCTGATCACAGATGCAATTAGGTTAGCAAGACCAGCCAGATTCCTGCCCTGGACCCTAAGGCCACAGCTAGTCCCAAGTTCAGGGAATGGCCAGATTCATCTTCTATACAAACCTCTTCTCCCACCCCTCTCTTCCATTGCTGCCTCCATAACAAACCTCTCACAATTATTCCTGCTACCTTCTCTGTTTAGAAGATGAAAAAGAATAACTTGGGAGGACTGATCAAGTTACTTACGATGGGGAATAACCCCAATTCTCTATCTGAAGCACCAGGATCTGTGGCTATTGCTTCTCCACAGGAAACTTTTCTGTGAAGGAACGCTAGTTTACCATTTCGTCCCCCATTATCAAGGGCCTCTGCCTTACTGTTCTTCTAGGGGAAATACCACCAATCTGAGAAGCCACACCTCTCCCTGATGCATTGCAAATAAAGATCCAACAATGCGATGACTGAACTAAGTGGCTTTTTTTAATTAGAGAAAGCCAGAATTACAAAGGACTTAAGAGTTGGCATTGGGGCCCTTCTTCTTGCCAAAGGTGGGCACAACGTTGACAAAGCGCCGGTTGTACTGCATCCGCCTCTTAGCCCGGCCTGTCTTCTTCTTCTTCTTCTCCTGTTTGGCCACCTGGAAAAGGGAGGGCCCTGGTTCCTGTATTCCTTGCCTAGCATCCCTTCCTCAGACTCATCTCCAGGGAGGAGAAGGCAAATGAGGTAAGAGCCCAGGATCTTGGATTAGCTCTGACAGGAAAAGACAAAGTCCAAACACCACCACCACTAATACTCTCTCACTCACCTTAGGAGTCTGACCTCTCACTTTCCCAGCACGGGCCAGGGAACCATGGACTTTACCTGTAGTGGGAAAGGAAGGCAGCAGCAGGTTAAGAGCAAGAAGGTGCCACCCAGCAGCACCCCTCTTTCCTCAATTCAAGCTTTAAAGAGAAGCTGGGCCCAACAGGTAATGAGAACAAAGTTGCAGATATTTAATCCTGAAATCTGAAGTTTCATTTAAGGATTTTCCAGCTCCTAACTTTATAGAGCACTTTGGGGGCTCTGATCTGACCTAATTTTAGTGAGGAAGCTTATAGCCAGACAAGGATCCTGTATGTGACTGAAATACAACTTCACTCTGGCTCAGTCTCGCATGGATGTCTGTGTTCAATCTGAGGCACGTAAACAGGAAGAATCACTGTGAACTGACGATACAGGGAAGAACTCTATATATTACCACAGATGCGACGACACTCAACTCCAGGACCATGCCCCCACACCCATAGACGCGTACAGGTAGTTCAAAAACATTCCTCTCTCACTCACCTCCGAGCATTCGGCCTGCTACTTCCAGGGTGGTCAGGGCCTCCACCCCGCACTGGCCCAGGGTGGCCTCATCCTCCAGGGGCGTGCCTGCCAGGAGGACGACTTGATCTTCCGGGGCAATGCCCTCCAGTGAGGCTACATGAGCCTACAGGGAAAGATAAGGCTCGTAAGAGTTCCCTCGGTCCCCGAAAGTGAAGAGCACAAGAAAATGGAATCCAGGGCGCACCAAACAGCCCTACCTTAATCTGGGCGACCGTCTCCTGGCCAGTCACCTCGAGGGTGTGTAGCTGTTGGGCGCGGACGAAGAGCTGCATGTTGGCGACTGAGTAAAGAAAGACGGCTTGTAAGAGAAGCGAAGAAATGCTCTGGGACAAAGGAGGTTTGAGAATGGAAAGCGGCCCAGAAACGATCGCGACGGGATGGAGGTGGTCGCGGAGACTCACGTGGGGAAGGCCAGGCCTGCCAAGAAGTTCGGATAGGAACTGGAGCAGAACCACAGAGCAGGTCCCGTTCTTCAGTTTACCCCGCTCCCTCTGACCCGGCAGCCAACTTGCTATGAAGCCCTTCGGATCCAGCCAAGGCCCTAGTCTTACCTGAACCGCGGTGTCAGCTGCCGCTACCGTGAAGATGGAGTCGAGAAAGAGGAAGGAGCGAGGGCGCGCACGTACAGATCACCGGTTGAGCGTCGCGTCACTGCTGAGCGACCGCGGGGAGCCCTGGTATTTGTACCGCCCAAGGCGGCACTAGCTCCGCCCCTTTACGCTGGCGCAGGCGTTTTTCCGTCCCAGGCAGCGCGCCCAGGAAGGGGCGGGACCAGACAGTTGCACGCGCAGACGGCTGGCGTAACGGGTCAAGATGGCAGCTACCAAGTTTTGGGTTTTGCTGCAGGGGTGGAGAACCGGCGTCCAGCGGAGCTGCGGGCTACGGCTGTTGGTGAGAGTGCTGAGCCTGGAGCTGAGGGCATCGCGTGTCTGAGGCTCATTGTTGATCATTGTAACTCTGAAAACTAAGGCATTCCTACTTGGGGCCTTAGTTTTGCCGTTTACGATCTGGAGAACTTGTCTCGAGTGTAGATATAGGAACGAGAGGGAAAGTGGCAGAGATTGGAGTGCTCTTTGGGAGCCGTGTGTGGGTTAGATTCTGGCTGCAGGACATCCCAAGTTAGTCAGGACTGAGAGGAGCTGCACATCGACTCTAGTAGCTGCCCAGTTTTTCGAAAGCGAAATCACAGAGCAGGCGCTGGCACCAAATCATTGGCGACGCTTTTGAAGGGAGCGCAGAGCTGCTGATATTCAGCTACTTCATCCTACTTCCCTGCTCTTGTAACCCCAAGCCTGTCAGAACTTAGGGATATCTGTCCAAGAAGGATCTTTATGCTGGAGGACGGGAAGGCAGACTCCAGGCTGTGACCTTAAGTAGAGAGTTTACAATTATTTGTTAGTGTTGGCCTTTCCTGGCTGTAAAAAAGGTGTAATAAAATACCTGATCAGGCACGTTATTAGAATTAAGTGAAGGCCAGTGCCCGTAAAGCACTTAACACAGTGCCTGGCAATGTCTATATGAGGCCAAAACTTTTCAGATAAGGGGCGGGGTCCTAGCATATGAGTGTGCGTGGGGAATTATGATTGCCTTAAGAATTAAGGCAATCATTAAATTCAACACCACTATATCCAATCACAGATGTGATTATGTTAGCAAGGCCAGCCAGGCAATCATGGAGGTACAAACAAGGCCACCCTGCCAATGTAATAATAATATTTATTTCTAAAACCGAGGCAGAAAGTTAAGCCTTAAATTTCTGAAGGCTTGATTGGCTTTTCAGAAGCGTACACATACTCTTGAATCCCACAGAAATCCTAAGAGATGCAGACTGTTCACAGTATCTGAGCTTCGTTTCCATCCCATCTGTACCCTTCACCATGGAAAGCTAAAGACCGGTGCTATCTTATGTCAACCTAAATAACAGACTCTAAAAGAAAATGGTATTTATTTGGGAATGGGTGTAGACTATGTGCTTATCAGGGAGGTAAAAGAAGACAAAGAGTTTTAAAGGAAACATCGGCTGGGCATGGTGGCTCTCACACCTGTAATCCCAGCACTTTGGGAGGCCGAGGTGCGCAGATCACCTGAGGTCAGGAGTTCGAGACCAGTCTGGCCAACATGGGAAAACCCCATCTGTAATAAAAATACACAAATTAGCTGGGTGTGGTGGCAGGCACCTGTCATCCCAGCTACTCCAGAGGCTGAGGCAGAACAATCGCTTGAATCTGGGAGCAGGGTTGCAGTGAGCTGAGATTACACCACTGCACTCCAGCCTGGGTGACAGAGTGAGACTCCATCTCAAATAAATAAAAATAAATAAAAGGAAAGCAAAAATGAATGTTGTATAATTGTTTTGGAAAAAAAAAAAAGTTTTGAGATAGTTATCTTTGGCTACAAGGATGAATAACAAGGGTGGTGCCAGTTCAAGATTGGACAGGCAGTTGGACAGATGTCCTTGCAGACATTTTTTTGTTTTGAGACAGAGTCTCACTCTCTTGCCAGGCTGGAGTGCAGTGGCACAGTCTCAGCTCACTGCAATCTCCACCCACTGGGTTCAAGCGATTCTCCTGCCCTGCCTCAGCCTCCTTAGTAGCTGGGATTACAGGCATGCGCTACCATGCCTGGCTAATTTTTGTATTTTTAGTAGAGATGGGATTTGGCCATGCTGGTCTCGGAGTCCTGACCTCAGGTGATTTGCCTGCCTCTGCCTCCCAAATTGCTGGGATTACAGGTGTGAGCCACTGTGCCCGGCAGAAATTTTTTTGTGTGTAAGGCTGTGGTAGCCTTTGTGCAAGGCTGTAGTTTTTGCAGTCTTTTGTGATAGTTCTTTTTAAGTATTTGTGCACAAGAACTCTCTTCATGGCCCTCCTAGCTCTGTTTGTTGGGTTTTTAACCCAAGTGACTCTATTTTGATTCTGATAACTTTCACACAGATCACCCAGCCTTTTATTTCTGCCATTCTCTCTACCTGTAATGTTTCCATTCTCTACTTACTGAAGTTATGCCATCCTATGTTGGGAAGGCTAATGGAGAAATGGGTTTTTTGTTTTGCTTCAGAGCCAGACCCAGGGTCCTCCGGATTACCCCAGCTTTGTGGAGTCTGTGGATGAATACCAGTTTGTGGAGCGCCTTTTACCAGCTACCAGGATCCCAGTTCCCCCAAAGCATGAACATTACCCTACACCTAGTGGTTGGCAGCCTCCCAGAGGTGAGCTGGGTGGTTAGGGATGGTTTGAAGGCTTCATGGAGCATCCTCCTCTCCAGAGGTTGGCCTCCCCCATGAGGTGCCAGATCTCCAGTGGATTCAGAACTTGTTTTGACATCCCTCTGGGTTAAATCTCTCTCATGCCCAAGGAAGAGCCCTCTGTTTCACTGGTACTCATCCATCCACACTACTGGGACTGAGTCTTCCCCATGTGGGGAAAGTTTTCTCTCAACAGAGAGAAAACCCAAGAGCTTGGACCTTCTTTCCCCCTAGCAGACTGTGTACTGTAATTAAGAACATAGTTTGGCCGGGCGCGGTGGCTCAAGCCTGTAATCCCAGCACTGCCGGAGGCCGAGGCGGGTGGATCACAAGGTCAAGAGATCAAGACCATCCTGGTCAACATGGTGAAACCCCGTCTCTACTAAAAATACAAAAAATTAGCTGGGCATGGTGGCGCGTGCCTGTAATCCCAGCGACTCAGGAGGCAGGGGCAGGAGAATTGCCTGAACCCGGGAGGCGGAGGTTGCGGTGAGCCGAGATCGCGCCATTGCACTCCAGCCTGGGTAACAAGAGCGAAACTCCGTCTCAAAAAAAAAAAAAAAAAAAAAAAAAAAAAAAAGAACAGAGTTTGGAGTCAGGCAGTTCTGGGTTTGAATTTGGCTTTATTTACTGTTGGTGTTATCTTAAATTAGTCACTTAGCTTGACCCAACCTGTTTTAGCAAAATGGAGATAATTGCTCAGTTCACAGAGCCCTTGGTGCAGAGCCCAGCATATGGTAGGTAAATCCTATGCTGTAGTGCTTGTAAATCCCAATCTCTTTGTTCCAGAGATTGATTTCACCCTCCCTGACCCAGTGGAGAAGGGCAAGGATTGGCCCAGAGGGGGACCCAAAGATCTGGGGAGGCATGTCCCTGACTTCATTTTTTCTTGAGCACCGACTTAGTGCCAGGCCCTGTGTCGGGCCTTGGGGTACCAGGGTGAACAATTTGGTCCTGACTCCAAGCTGAAGGAAAGTGGAGACCCCCTGACTTGAAGTCTGGTGGTGGCTTGGTCCAGCTGAGTGTACTGTCTGCAGACTGAGGGGAAGGGCCTTGGCTGAGGTGGGATGGTGTCTAGGAAGAGTTGACTTAACAATGTCTTTCCCGGCTGGGCACAGTGGCTCGTGCCGGGTAATCCCCACACTTTGGGAGGCCGAGGTGGGCGGATCACAAGGTTAAGAGTTTGAGATCAGCCTTTGTAACACGGTGAAACCCCGCCTCTACTAAAATACAAAAAGTTAGCTGGGTGTGGTGGCGGATGTCTGTAATCCCAGCTACTCGGGAGGCTGGGGTGAGAGAATTAGTTGAACCTGGGAGGCAGAGGCTGCAGTGAGCCGAGATTGTGCCACTGCGCTCCAGCCTGGTTGACAGAGCAAGACTTGTCTCCAAAAAATAAATAAATAAATAAAAGTCTTTCCCTGTTGCAGACCCCCCACCCAACCTGCCCTACTTTGTACGACGCTCTCGGATGCACAACATCCCTGTCTACAAGGACATCACGCATGGCAACCGCCAGATGACTGTGATCCGGAAGGTGGAAGGGGACATCTGGGTAAGTGGGTGGGTGGGGCTGGGGCTGGGCCTGACCCTTTCAGGGCTCAAGGGACAGGAGTCCTTTCAAGGGGAGGGACTCTTGGCCTACCTGATTTGCTATCTTCCCCCAGGCTCTGCAGAAAGATGTGGAAGATTTTCTGAGCCCACTGCTGGGGAAGACACCCATCACCCAGGTCAATGAGGTGACAGGTACCCTGCGGATCAAGGGCTACTTTGACCAAGAGCTTAAAGCCTGGCTTTTGGAGAAAGGGTTCTGAGGCCCAGCCGAACAGCCTGCATGACAGCATCCCCTGCAGATTGAGCCTAGGGGGCCAGGGAGGTGGATGTTGGAGCCCTTGGCACTGCAGATACAAAAACTAGGGCTAAAGGACTTTGGGGTGAGGCCTTGCTTGCATAAAGGAGAAAACTGGACCCTACGTACATGCTGGGAGAAGAGTGCCTAACGCCGCAGACCAAATAGGAATCAACCAGGCTTGTTGGCATTAGCAGCTGTCTCTCCTACCTTGGCCTGTTTTTTTGTTTTTGTTTTTTTTTTGACAGTGTCACTCTGTCGTCCAGGGTGGAGTGCAGTGGCGCGATTTTGGCT
>NW_016107417.1:3396452-3399741 GCF_001604975.1 Cebus imitator | reverse complement strand
CCACGCCCTGCTAATTTTTTGTATTTAGTAGAGACGGGGTTTCACCAGGTTAACCAGGCTGGTCTCGAACTCCTGACCTCAGGCAATCCGCCTGCCTCAGCCTCCCAAAGTGCTGGGATTACAGGCAGGAGCCACCGCACCCAGCCTAGTTTTTCTATTTTTAATAGAGCTGGGGTTTCACCATGTTGGCCAGGCTGGTCTCTATCTCTTGACTTCAAGTGATCTCCCCACCTTGGCTACCCAAAGTGCTGGGATTATGGGTGTGAGCCACTGCACCCGGCCCACCTTGGCGGGTTTTTCTTTCCTTTCCTTGGGACTCCTTGGGCTCAGCAATTCAAATTCTAGTTGTTTTCTGGTGGAAGCAGTAGCCCAACCCAGTTTAGGGGAAGGTAGAACAGGGCGGAGCCACTGGATACTTTCCTTTCTCCACAGATCACTGTTGCAAACATCCCCAGGCCCTTGCTGCAGGCCAGATCTTGCTTGGTGCAGGCTGTGGGGAAAACAGGTGACTACAGGTGACTTGGGCATGGGTCTTGGAGATCTTCTGTTCCAAGTGCAGTGCTGACACTGAGGTGCCAGCATTAGCCCACATTAGCCCCGGGCTCTTTCTGAGAGATAGGTGGTCCGTTCTTTTTTGGTCACTGTTCCATTGCAGACTAGACTTGCTGGCCTGACCACAAGGAGTGCCTGGGAACTCCTTGCAGCCAGCCTAGGGCCATCCTCCCCAGCCTGCTGACCTGGAATCAAGGCTGGAGAGGGGTTTGCAGGCAGGAAGATGCTGACCTTTCACTCTACCATTGCATCCCAACCCCAGCCAACTAGTCTTCGAACATGCCCTATACTTGGAGTTACAGGGGTCAAAGGCCTGAGACCTCACCCTACCCCCAAACTGGCTAAGACGGCTTTCAGTTCCTGGGCTCCCCAACTTGGTCTCTGCCCTCAGGCAGGGCAGTGAACTCTGGGCCGCTTCTCCATGTGTAAAATGAGCACATCTTCCTAATCTGTTAATGGTCAATGGTATCCCCAAGGATAGTTCTGGCTTCCATGGAAACCCTCAAGCCTGAAGATTCCAGGCCATTCTCAAGTGTACAGCCAGAACAGGGAGCCCAGTGCTGATTTTCTGTGACACAGCCTCACCAATTGTTAATGCAAGTTTTTTATTTGGCTGTATATACAATTTAAGCTATTAAAATTTGTACAATATTTACAAATTAAATAATCATCTGAAACGGTCTCCAGCAACTCTTATAACACAAAACCAAGGGGAAAAGACAGGGGCAGGCAAGTCCTAGTTCCTGTGGTCCCTCCTTGGCACTGAGCCTTTTCTAAACTGGAAAGACCAGGAGTCTGGCACTCCTGTTCCTCTTTCCAGGGCGAGTTTATGCATTCAACTTCAAAAGACAAATTTTAAGCCAAAAGACACTAGTAAGGAAGTAATTCCAATTCTAAACTCAAGAAGTTCTGCTAGTTGAGAAGTAGCCTTCCTTGGGCGCTGGGGTTGCAGTGGTCAGGAGCAGGCACACTGGCCCTTGCCTGGAGTGTGGCTGGGCAGTGGCTGCTGGGTGAGACAGGTCAGTCTCACCTAAGAAGCTGCAGGGGAAAGAGGCCTGGGGGGAGGGGAGGGGCAGGGTCCCTCAGTGCTGCCCGCCTGCCCCCCCACTCCCAGGCATTCCTTTCCCTGAGTTGTGTGGTTGCCAGTAAGACGCAGAAATGCCACAGGGCATAGGGGGCACAGCCACCACCACAAAGGGCTTCTGGGGAGATCAGGATAAGAAAAGGAAATGGGTACCAGTCTTGGGGGCGGGCCAGGGAACAAGTTCCTAGCTTAGCTCTAGCCCCTCTGGAGTCCCCACTTGGGAACAGGAGCTAATACTGTTCGGCACTGCAGTGTGACTCCGCACGCACAAGTGGGACTCGGAGGGGCTGCCCCTCCTCCCAGAAAGGGGTGGGGAAGAGGGCTTCTCAGAGGCTGAATCACCTGCCTTCATGGCCCCAGCAGAACACAGGGCTGAAGAGTTGGAGAGGAAGGCTGGAAGTGACCCAAGATCCCCATGACTGGCTGGGACTATGAGGACTGGAGTCAACTGGGAACTCCAGCCTCTTTCCACTTGGCCTAGGGGATGCTGCCGCCTTTTCCTCAGAGCTGGGGTACTACTCCCTGGTGCAGACAGAGAGGGAGCTGGCACTTGGTGGCAGGACGTGTTCCAGCGAGGGCTGCTCAAAAGAGCAGGGGCTGGGGCCGGGACTGGGGCAGTGTCAGTGGGCAACAGGAGATTCCAGCTTTTGCAGGCGGCGCCGGCGGAGCTCAGCTGCATCAGGCTCTCCATCCTCGGGCATCTCCTCTGTGCCCACTGACTCAGGAGCTGTGGACGATAGACTAGAAGTGGGACCTAGAGAAGTTCCCTCCTCCCTGCCGCCCCCAGAGGCAAATCACACCTACCTGGAGGCCTTTCCGTTTCAGGGGCTGGTGGGGAGGCTCCTGGGGTTGGAGTTGTGGTCTCTGAGTCAGGGATGCTGGTGGAGGAGGCAGCAGCAACTGTAGTGGCAGTCTCCTCAGTGCGGTTGACTGAAGTGGCAGGCCGGGGGGGCCTGGGAAAAGAAGGGATGAGAGGCGGGCCTGGTCTTGGCATCCTAGGTTGGGCAGATTCTCCTGCCCTTGGTGAGCCTTGCAGAACAGAGTATAGAATGATGTGCCCCTGTGGCCCCAGTGCCTGGCAAACAAGTGAACATGCTGAATGAACTCAGATAGGGTGACTTGACTCAAGGACCAAATGATTCTATCCCCGAGACTGTAAGAGGTTTGCAGGTAGGGACTGGTGACCTGTTCACTCTTATCCTGCAGTCTCCACCCTGGGGAGTCAGGCACTTTATAGGGGACCCACCGAATACGTCATAGTGCCCAAGCCTTGGACTCAAGTTCCCCTCCAAGCCTGTGCTCTCACTGCTGGATGCCAGGCATTATGTACATGTCACTTTAAGAGACAGGGTCTCAGCTCTGTTACCAAAGCTGGAATTTAGTGGCACAATCATAGCTCACTGCAGCCTGAAACTCCTGAGCTCAAGCAATCCTCCTGGCTCAGCCTCTCAAAGTGCTGAGATTACAGGTGTAAACTACCACATCGGCAGTACACATCACTTATGAACAAGAATTAAGACCCCTGGCCGGGCGCGGTGGCTCAAGCCTGTAATCCCAGCACTGCGGGAGGCCGAGGCGGGTGGATCACAAGGTCAAGAGATCGAGACCAGCCTGGTCAACATGGTGAAACCCCGTCTCTACTAAAAATAAAAA
>NW_016107417.1:3389618-3396277 GCF_001604975.1 Cebus imitator | reverse complement strand
AAAAAAAAAAAAAAAAAAAGAATTAAGACCCCTTTATTCAAATAATGTGAGAGGTTAAAAGCAAGTGAGTGATGGGACCAGCGCTTAAACTTGGGATGGTTCCAAGTGACTTCCTATTTTTCGCTCCCTCAGTTTGAGGGCAGCAGTTGCCAATCCATGGGTGTTACCATATCTCAGGAGAATATCGTGATAAATTAAAGCACTACAAATTCTGAATAATTTGACTTTAGAAAAATAAAAAAGAGTAAACTCCAAGGTCAGCTCTCAAATAAACATCACTCCCACTTAGCTCCGGATATGCTTTCTGGAGTGGGAAGAGAGACAGGCACCAGGAGTTGCCGAGAACTTCTCGAGACCCTGGGAGGGCCTGTAGACGGGTAGCCTGAACCAGCAGGTGTCAAAGGCCAAGAACCACTGCTGGGGACCTCTTAGCAGCTCCACTCCCACCAAACCCACTCTGCTTCCCCTGTGCAGACACACCCCAAGGAGGCCAGCACAGTGAGGTACTGGTTGATCTGCAGCATGGCGGCGTCCAGCAGTGTGTGGATGTTACGCAGGCTCTGCAGCCGGGCCTCCAGGTGCTGCCGCTCATGGCCCTCCAGAGCTCGAAGCTCCTCTGGGGTCAGCCCAGCAAAGCCCGCAGGGGGCACAGGCATTGGGGGGAAGGCTGGAGAGAGGGGGAGAGGGAGGGGGAGGGGGAGAGAGGGAGGGGGAGAGAGAGAGAGAGAGAGAGAGAGAGAGAGAGAGAGAGAGAGAGAGAGAGAGGGGCTCAGTCTGGGCTGCTTCTGGGGCCAGATACCAACCTCACCCCCAAGAAGAACCCAGAGAGTGGCCCAACTTACCAAAGGGTGGAGGCAGAGGCATGCCCATCCAGGGAGGAGGGAAGGGGAAGCCAGGGGCAGGGCCAGCCTCTGGGGCAGAGCTAGAGCCTGAGCTGGATGGTGTAGCAGAAGCAGCAGGAGCACTGGTGCCAGCAGCTGTGGTTGTGGCTGCTCCGCTGGGCCGAGAAACGGCTGCTGAAGAGCAGGAACAAGTTATCAGTGAGTGTTCCATCCCTGCCACCCTCTGGCTGTCACAGTACCCAAAGGCTCACCTGCACTGGTGGATGGAGGGGCCACAGCCTCTCCTGAGCTGGGGGGTGGCGGGACAGGTGGAAAGGGGCCCATGGGGGGCCACAGTGGGAACATGCCTGGAGGAAAAGGAGGCAGGAGGCCCTGGGGGACTGCAAAGACAAGACAGAGGTGAGAAAAGGACCAAGTGGACACAGAACCAACTCCCAGGCAGGGGGGCTGGCTACTGGGAGCTCTGTCCTCTGTTCCCAAGGTCCTGAGCTCAGCACTGGTCACACTGACTGCAAGCATCTATTTCTCATCTTTTCACCCCTCCCTAGTCCAGACTGAGACACTGGAGGACAGGGACTCTCCAATTTCCCAGCATCTTCCATACCCATCCCAGGGCAAGTACCCAGTGGTGTGCTGGATAGCCAGACAAGAGGACACTCACAGTTGGGGGGCTGAGGCAAAAGTGGTGGGGGATGGGGGGCAGGGGGTGGCCCCTGATCCGCAGGCTCCGGGGGTGGTGGTGACTGGGCTGGTAGCGATGCCCGAAGGACATCCATACGGCAGGTGGGGCAAGTCTGCTGCCGCTGGAACCAGGAGCGCAGGCAGCTGGGGGTCAAGGCCAGGCAGAGGTCAGCAGGTCCCTAGGGGCCTGCCTTCTGGGGCCTGTGCCCTGCTGTGCAGGCTCCCCAGGGCCCCTCCCACCTGGTGTGGAAAATGTGGTTGCAGGGCAGTCTCTTGGCACCAGTCACCATCTCTTCTCGGCAGATGATGCAGACATTGTCCATTGCCTGGAGTTCCTCTGGGGTGGCATCTGGATACCTGGTTAGGATGGCAGGGAATGTGTCAGGTCCAGCGCTGGAAGCAGAGGGACCCAGGACAGAGCTTGGGACAGCAGCCATGACAAGCCTACTTACAGTGTGTTCATGTTGCGGATGGCCCGGCGAGACATAATGGCATCTGTCACAGCTTTCTTGAACTGTCTGAAAGGACAGTCAGTGAAAGCAGGGAAAGGGAAGGGATTGCATCAGGAGGATCGGGGGAGAGGGCTAGGCTTACCTCATGGCCAGGTACATGGGCCGGATGGCAAAGAGTGGGAAGGTGTGCACCTTGATCATGATGGTCATGAAGGCCATGTATAGCAGAACCTTGATGAAGCCTGTGGGGAGGGGATGCAGAGAGCAGCAGGTCACAGGGCCTGGAGGCAGAGTGCGGGGTGCTGATCCAGGTCAGGAGAGGCCCAGCCTCCTCTCACCTGTAAACAGCTCCGTGTAGAGCATGTACACAGCCTTGTTGTCCCAGGGGTTCTCACTCTGGAGGTCCACGGAGTGCAGCACATACTTGATGAAGATGGTAAGCACCATCGTCATCAGGATGGCGTACTGGAGGGAGAGGGGGGCGAGGGGATGTAAACACACAGCTCCCCGGGGCCTCTGTGCAGCAGGTGCAGTGGTACAATCACAGGCTCTGGACACACCCGGGGTCGTCCTAGCTCCTCCACTCGCTAGCTGTGACTTTTGGCAACGCGATGAACCTCAGTTTACTCGTCTATAAAATGACAGAATTAACTATTCCTTTATAACAATATTGTCTTGTTGAGTAAGAGATGCAGGTCAGGAGCTCAGCACAGGGCCTGGTGTGAAATTCACACTCAACAAATATGAGTTGTCACTGAACACATTCTCCCCCTGCCAGGGACGTGTCTCCAATTGTCCATCAAGCTAATCCTCTCCTGTCCATTACCAGCTAGCTCTGGCATGAGCCTCCAGGAACCCTCCCCTGAACCCCAGTTTGGGGCTCCTCCTTGGCCCTAGCCTTTGTGCTCTTCCCCAGTCACACAGAAGTGAGTGTGTGGAGGGCAGGAGCCATATCTCATCACTGCCCCTTGGTGGCCAGCACATGTTGGCCACATAGCAGGTGCTGAGGAAGGGTCTGTTGGGTTATTCAAGGCACATGTGGGGTCACCTCGAGCTTGTCCTCTCAACCTCCCAGCCCAGTCTTACCTCAAAGCCAAACACCAGCTGCACAGAAGCCCCTCGGGTCAGGATGCTGTGATAGGCATGGCTGACGAAGAGGAAGTCCAGGATACCCAGGAGGAACATAAGAGCTGTGGGGACCCCCATAAATGGGGGGTAGGTGGGATCAGCCCAGGGCCCAACAGCTATTTAATGCTCTAGGACAGTCCTACCCTCAAGCCCTCCATGGCCCCAGGAACCTAGTCAGGTGGGCACACACCACTGAACCTGGCCCTCTGAGAACTCCCTGGGGGAGGGGGAGTTGTTGGGGCTGCCCAGATTGCAGGTGAGGAGGCAAGGGCTGAGGGCCCAGGCAGTTGAGAAGCCCTGGAGTGGAACAGGACAGAGACTATGCAAATTAACTTCCTAAATTATCTTTCCTGTACAGCTGTGGGCTAAGGGGGTAGCCTGTGCTCTGGAGTACAGGTCCACGGTTCACGTTCCAATCCTTCCCTCCCCTCCCCTGAATCTCACTCACAGACAATGCGGCAGTGAAAGAGCCAGGAGATGTTGGGGCTGCGTTCCATCTGAGGCAGAGCACAGAGGGGGCCTGTCAGGAAGCCTGGGGGCTCACCTCAGATCCCCAACCCAGCCCTCCCTGCTCAAGCCTGCCCACCGGCCACTCCCTGGCTTCCACCTGCTCCGGAGAACCCCCTGACTCGACTCACAAAGTCCACACGGTCCTCAGCCAGCCAGTGGAAACATTTGAGGAAGAGAAGGAGAGTGAAGAGTGCAACAAAGCGGGGGCTGAAGTCATCCCGAAAAACGGTGAAGGCCAAACAAGTCTCTGTGACAGCGTACCAGGAACGTTCCAGAAGGTGCTGGGGGCCAGGCAGGAAATAACATGGATCCTAAACATCCTCTCCCAGTACCCTACCCTCATCTTTGGGGCCGCCGCCATCTTACCTCCATCTCTGCTGCCCTCAGCTGCCCAAAGAACACCTTGCCCATCACCTTGCCCAGGAGGAAGACAAGGACAAAGGCCTGGATGTACAGGACCTAGGAGTGGGGAGAGGTTGTGGTTTGAGGTCACTTTCCATTTTCTTCTGCCTGGAACTCATCATTCAGTATCCTCCATATCCTCATCACAGTTTATTCAAACTTAGGCAGCTGGTGGCTACTTCCCTACTTATGTGATATCTAGCCCCGCCCCTGGCCCAGGAAGACTCCTCCCTCCCTGAGCCCTGAACTCACAGCCATGCTGGGGCTGGACTTGGTCAGGTACACCACAGTGGGGTAGAACTGGTGTTTGAGGTAGTAGGCGTGAGCCACCACGGCCCCGGTCAGCGCCAGGCTGGCCGCCATCATCACTGCCGTGCGGAACATTGCCCTGGCCCGAAGACCTGCATGGGGCAAGAAAACTTATGTGATGCTCATGCTGTGCAAAACAGCGCGGTGCCTGGTACAGCCTCAACAGGAGAAAGGGGGGAAATCACATTTCTCTCTCGAAATCATCGAACCAAGAATAGCTTACCCTCCCCCATTTTACAAATAAGACTCGAAGGGGTTAAGTGATCAACTGACGCAAGGCCTGGAACCTGGGTCAGTCTTGTTTCAAATCTAGGGCTCTTTCCACGCTGCCTGCCAAGCCGCCTCCTCTAGGGAGGTGAGGAGGAAAAGCTGCAGTGTTGGAGGAGGGGGAGCTGCACCGCTGACCCTCCAGTGGAGGAGCTGGGATGGAAGTCAACAGCAGATCTGCTCCAGGGGCGGGAACGCGCGGCCAGGGCTGAGAGCAGCCAAGGCACAGGGGGATGCAGACCGGGTAGGCGACAGCGCCGGTGACAGCTGTGTTAGGTTGGGCAGTTCGGACGCACGCCCCGTGGGAGTGGGCGGGGAACGTCAGCCTGGAACCCTGGGGTCCCCCGACCCCCGGAGTGGTGTCAACTCAGGGCACTACAGGAACGGCCAGCCGGCAGAGCAGCGGCGGGACGGGAGGAGCCGGGTCGCCCTCGCGGCCTCGCATCTGTGAGCACCAGGAGTTGCGAGCGTCGCAGGCAGGGTCCAGGCTCCAGCAGAGCGGCCGCACCGGCGTCTGAGGTCTCCCGCCAGCTGACAGGCCGAAAGCGGGCGGCAGGGCTGAGGGGCGCGCCGACCCCAGAGACCTCAAGGGGAAGGTTCGGGTCCCGACCCCGACCACAACTCAGGCCCGACTTCGCCCCACTCACCAGGAACCCAGGGCCGCGAGCCCGCTCAATCCGCGCGACTGCGGCGGCCGCTCCGGTTAACAACACTCCCCACCCCCTGCGAACCGGAACTTCGAGGGTCAGACACCTCACTTCCGGCTGCGCGGGGCGCGGCGTGGGTCGTACCAAGTGGGTCCTGCTCTGGCTCGCACTGCGCTCTACGTGGGACCATGGCAGTGGTGTTACCACCGTATCTGGGGCTCGTGTCTACGGGAAATGGCTGGGAAAGATATGCGAGAGTTGGTCAGAAGGTAATAGGGCAACAGGGGGAATTTGGGCCCCCGTATTATTTATTAGTCACAGATGGTACGGCCCCTGTTCTGAGTGGCCTCCGCCAAGTGGGGGACTCGGTCCCGCTAGCGGCTGGGAGGTGGAGCCGTGTGCGGGCTGTACCACCTGGAGGGGGGAGTAGGCCAGGGACAGACTGTACAGGCCTAAGGAGAATGAAATGTTTTAAGAGCCTCAATTTAGGGAGAGTCACAACAGTTTGACAAATAAGGTGCTCTGAGAGAACTGGATGCGGAAGACAAAAATTTGTCTTCTCCATGATCCCCCCCAAATTGTGTGGGAGTGAGTTGGGTCCCGTGGCTGCCACTGATTGGTTGCGATAAAGTTACGCGGACCAATAAGAAAAAGAAAGTACCTTTGCTGGCCTGTAGAAAGGGGAAAGCAGGTGAGTGGTTGTTAGGGGCGGACAGCTGTGTTGCCTAGGTCCGGGTCCCACCCTAGTTGGCTGAGAGTAGGGAAAGCGCAGTCCGTGGGCGGGTGATCCCTCGCTGGCCTCCAGGGTTATTTGGCGCACCAGGACAGGGAGGGGCAGCCAGGTATACCCGGGACAGGGAGATTAATTTCTGCTAATCTTGGGATGGAAGTGTTCTGTTCAAGGAATTGACTGCAGCGAAGCAGGTCTGCCCCCATCTCAGTGTGTGGTTTTGCTATCCGTGTATAGTTCAGCTCAGAGCCATAAGCAAGACCCGCACTGGTCCTGGGCTGCACTGTATTTTCGTTCGTGTCTGGGTCGCAGCCAACTAAGCCCGCTGATTAACAACATGGAGCTAATGCATCCACTTTGTTCCTTGCGTTTTCCTCCGTCATCTCATTTAATCTTCAATCACCAAGGTTTATGAGCTAAGGGGTGCTACCCACCCCCTTTAAACTGGGGCAGTTGAGATTCAGAGGCTTAACAAAACCTGTCCTAGGGTTGGCACCAGGTCTGCCTGCCTCTAAATCTCTGTGCTGTTCGTCTCAGCCATCTTCCCCGCCACCTGTTGACCTGACAGTTTCAGCTTATAACCAGTCAGAGTTTGCGTCCTGTAAAGCCACGTATAACTAACTTTTCTTTTTTTCTTTTTTCTTTTCTTTCTTTCTTTTTTTTTTTTTTTTTTTTTTTTTTTTTTTTTTTT
>NW_016107417.1:3386108-3389558 GCF_001604975.1 Cebus imitator | reverse complement strand
CAGGCTGGAGTGCAGTGGCACAATCAGGGATCATTGCAGCCTCGACCTCCCGGGCTCAAGCAATCCTGCCACCTCAGCCCCACAAAGTCTTGGGATTACAGGCGTGAGCCACAACACCCAGCCTATCTGTAACTTTCTAGTGGCTGCATCCAATGGTTGGCTTTCAGCCCTTGCTTGACTCAACCTCTCTCCATTTCTTGAAAGTCTCCTCCCTAAGCTTTTGTGATCCACATGCCTCTGCTCCTCTTTTCTCTCTAGCTATGCATGTGTCCCCTTCTCTTTACCTGATGTCCTTCTCTACTTTTCCTGGGTGGTTTCCTCTGCTCCTGTGGATTCAACCCCCTGACCCAGATGCTGATGATTTCCATGTCTGGTCTCCAGCTAGGGTCTACCCTGCTTTTAAAACAGTTCAGTGTCCCTAGACACGCTGCACCCCAGCTCCAGAAACGTATGCTCATTATCTGCCCCCACATCCAAACTGATAATTACATCATTTATTCAGTTAGTCTACAAATATGTATCAGGTGTCTCCTGTTCTAGGGACTTAGGACATCAGTGAACAAAATAAAGATCTCTGCCTTTGTGGAGCTTATCCTAGTAGATGTGACAGCAAACCATAGACATAAGTGAAAAATCTAACATGCTGGAAGATGATCCGTGCTATAGGAAAAAAGTAGCGCAGAACAAAGGGGATCGGGATGTGGTGGGGTTCTTGAAGATGGTTGCAGTATCAGCAAGGATAATTGGATAAGCTTCCTTGAGAAGGTGACACTTGAGCAAAGATGAAGTGAGGGCATGAGCCAGGTGTATGTCTGAATAAAGAGTTGCAGCTCAATGAAGGTGGAGCGGTTCTGCTTTGTTGGAGGAGATAAGTGTGGCTAGAGTGGAACTAGTGGAGGGTGAGTAGTGGGAGAGATGGCCAGGGCAGGATCCCGTTGGCCATCACAGGGACCTTGGCTTTTCCTCTGAGTGACATGAGAAGTCATTGGAGGGTGCTGAGCAGACGTGTGACATGCTCTGACTTAGGTATAATAATGTCACTCTGGCTCCTATGTTGGAATAATCTGTGGTGGGGTGGAAGGTAAGCGTGGAAGCAGGGAAGCCAGTTAGGAGGCTCTTGTAAGTGCATTAGGCAAGGGAGGACGTCCTGTTGGTTCTACCTCCTGAGTGTCTCTATAATTCATTCTTTCCCTGCCATTTTCACTGCCACTGTCCTAGTCCAGACCATCATCATCTCATGCCTGGGAAAATGCAACAGTCCCCTTTCCTGTGCTTTCCTCCTCATCCCTTATCTATACAAGGGCCAGAGAGATCTCCAGACACCTGAGCTCAGGCCTTGCCTTGCCTTCCCTCCCACACTCTGCCCTTCAGGCATAATGTCCCATTTGTGGGGCCTGAGATGTACCATCCCTCCCATGCCCCAGGCGGGCCCATCACCTTTTGCGTATGTTTTTCCTACTCTCAGGAACATCTTTTTTCTCAAATATCACAAAAAGCATTGCCTACCTCCTCAGGCTGGGTGGAGTATGTGCCATCATGCCTGGCTAATTATAAAAAAATTTTTTTTGTAGAAACAAGGTCTTGGCTATCTTGCCCAGGTTGCTTTTGAACTCCTGAGCTCAAGTGATTCTCCTGCCTTGGCCTCCCAAAGTATTGGGATTACAGGCATGAGCCACCATGCCTCAACAAAAAGCAGTTGTACTTCTAAGTACTAACAGTAAGCAATCAGAAATTGAAAATTTCACTACTTACATAGCTTCAAAAAATCAAATGCTTAATGATAAAATGTAATCAAAGATGCGCAAGAGCTGTACACTGAAAAGTATAAAACATTGCTCAAAGTAAAGACCCAATAATGGAGAGATATACCGTATCCATGGATCAGAACACGCAATACTCCTATGATGTCAGTTCCCCCAAATCATAGAGTTATTGCCATTCCAATCAAAATCTCAGTAGGCATTTTAAAAAAATTAATGCTGATTCTAAAATGTGAAAATTCAAAAGACCTATAATATCCAAAACAACCTTGCAATATATAAACAAAGTTGGAGAATTTATACTACCTGATTTTAAGACTTATTATATTATAAGCCGGGTGTGGTGGCTCATACCTGTAATCCCAGCACTTTGGGAGGCCTACATGGGTGGATCACCTGAGGTCAGGAGTTTGACACCAGCCTGGCCAACATGGTGAAACCCTGTCTCTACTGAAAATATAAAAATTAGCTGGGCGTGGTGGTGTGTACCTGTAATTCCAGCTACTCAGGAGGCTGAGACAGGAGAATCACTTGAACCCAGGAGGCAGAGGTTGCAGTGAGCCGAGATCCCACCATTGCACCCCAGTCTGGGTGACAAAATGAGACCCTGTCTCAAAAAAAAAAGACTTACCGTAAAGCTCCAGTGATTAAGACAGTGTGGTTTTTGGTGTAAAGACAGCCATGTAGGTTAGTGAAACAGAATGTAGTACAGGAAAATAGAATAACATTTATATTGATTTGCAATATAGGTACTAAGGCAATTCACCAATGGTGTAAAATGATTTTTCTTTTCCTTTTTTTTTTTTTTTTTTTTTAGGCGGAGTCTTGCTCTGTCGCCCAGGCTGGAATACGATCTCGGCTCACTGAAACCTCTGCCTCCCAGGTTCAAGCAATTCTCCTGCCTCAGTCTCCTGAGTAGCTGGGATTACTGGCATGTGTGGCCATGCCTGGCTAATTTTTTTATTTTTTATTTTTTATTTTTTTTTTAATTTTTGTATTTTTAGTAGAGACGGTTTCATCATGTTGGTCAGGCTGGTCTCGAATGCCTGTCCTTGTGATCTGCCTGCCTTAGCCTCCCAAAGTGCTGGGATTACAGGCGTGATCCATTGAGCCCCGCCAAAAGATGATTTTCAACAGAAGTGGTGAAATAATTGTATATCCATATGAAAACATAAAACCTACTTCCCTACCTTGTATCATATACAACAGTTAACTTGAAATGCACCGTAGGTCTAAATGTGAAACCTAAAACTATAATATCTCTAGAAGAAAACAAAACATCAAGTTATACAAAAAGACCGTTGCAGAAAACATAAAGAAAAAAAGAAAAAAACAAAAAATTCTTGGTGATGCTGGGTTAGGCAAGAATTTCTTAAATAGGACACAAATAGTGTAAACTAGCAAAGAAACAAATTAATAAATTGGACTTAATACAAACTAAACACTTTAGCTGTTCAGATGACAGTTAAAGGGAGAAAAATTGGGAGAAAATATTTGCAAAGCATGTATCTGACAAAGGACTCATGTTGTGAATACATAAAGTATTCTTATAACTTAAGAAAATAAGGCCGGGTGTGATGGCTCACGCCTGTAATCCCAGCACTTTTGGAGGGTGAGGTGGGCGGTTCCCCTGAGGTCAGGAGTTCTAGACCAGCCTGGCCAACATAGTAAAACCCTGTCTCTATTAAAA
>NW_016107417.1:3382428-3384995 GCF_001604975.1 Cebus imitator | reverse complement strand
AAAGCAAACATACATTTTAACCTAGATTGCCCCCTTTCAGGAGTCTATCTTGTTAAGAGCTTGTACGTGACCCCAAAAATGTTAAATCCAAGGATGATTACTATAGCATTGTTTGAAATAGTAAAACAAAACAACAGAGCCACATGTCCGTTAGGAAGAGAATGGTTAGGCCGGTCTTTTAAATTTTTATTTATTTGTTTGTTTGTTTATTATATTTTTTGTAGAGACAGAGTCTTGCCATGTTGCCCAGGCTGGTCTCCAACTCCTGAGCTCAAGTAATCCTCCCAGACTGGGCAACATAGTGAGACCCCCTTCTTTACAAAAAATAAATTATCCAGGTGTGGTGGCGGGTAGCTGTAGTCCCAACTACTTAGGAGACTGAGGTGGGAGGATTGCTCAAGCCCAGGAGTTTAAGGCTGTGGTGAGCTATGATCCTAAGATCATGCCACTGTACTCTAGCTAGAGTGACAGAGACCCTATCTCTAAAAAAAACGAAAGAAAAAAGAAAATGGTTAATAAGCACAAAAAATATGTTAAACATACTGGTCATTATGGAGATGAGATACAAATCAAAACGATAGAGAGATGATTTCACGCCCACTAAGATGATTGTGATTTAAAAAAAAAGACCGACAATAACAAGTGTTGGCAAGATGTGGAGAAATTGGCACCCTTACGTATTTCCTGTGGGGACGTAAAATAGTGTAAATGCTTTGGAAAACAGTTAGACAGTTCCTCGGTAAATTAAACATAAAGTTACCATATGCCCCAGAATTCTACTTCTAGGTATATGTCCAAGAGAACTGAAAACATCTGGTCATACAAACACTTGTACAAGAATGTTTGTATCAGCATTCTTCATAATAGCCAAAAAGTACAAACAACCCAAATGTCCATGAATAGCTAAACAAAATGTAACATGTCCACACAGTGGAGTATTATTTAGCCATAAACAGAAATGAAGTACTGCTTCATGCTGCAACATTGATGAATCTTGAAAAAAATATGCTCAGTAAAAAAAGCATTCTTATAATTGCACTTATGTTGCATGTCCAGAATAGACAAGTCCACACAGACAGAAGTAGTGACTGCCAAGGGTTGGTGGCATGGGGGATGGGGCCTGACTGCTAATTCGTATGGAGTTTATTTGTTGGGTGAGAAAAATGTTCTTGAAGAGATAGTGGCTATGGTTGCACAAGTTTCGAAGTATGCTAAAACCCACCAAATATTTTGAGACAGGGTCTTGCTCTGTTGCAAAAGCTGGAGTGCAGTGGTGAGACCATGGCTGACTGCAGCCTGGAACTCCTGGGCTCAAGTAATCCTGCCACCTCAGCCTCCCAAGTGGCTGAGACTACAGGCACATGCCACCACACCTTGCTAATTTTTTTTTATTTTTAGTAGAGACAGGGTCTCACTCTGTTGCCCAGGCTGGTCTTGAACTCCTGACCTCAGGTGATCTGTCCACCTCAGCCTCACAAAATGCAGGGATTACAGATGTGAGCCATCACACCTGGCCGAATTGTACACTTTAAAATAGTGAATTGTTGTATGTTAATTACATTAATTAAAAAGGTAAGGTAACAACAAAGACAAAATAGAGATTAAGAAAATAGATGCTGGGTACAGTGGCTCACGCCTATAATCCCAGCACTTTGGGAGAGTGAGGTGGGCAAATCATGAGGTCAGGAGTTTGAGACCAGCCTGGCCAACATGGTGAAACCCCGTCTCCACTAAAACACAAAAATTAGCCGGGTATAGTGATGCACATCTGTAATCCCAGCTACTCGGGAGGCTGAGGCATGAGACTCGCTTGAACGCAGGAGGTGGAGGTTGCAGTGAGCCAAGATCACACCACTGCACTCCAGCCTGGCCAGAGAGTGAGACCGTCATGCACACACACAAAGTATTTTAAGTATCAAATTGATAAGTATTAGATTGATAAGTATTTTAAAGACGAGTCAGTAGTTAACTATCTCATCCCTCCTGCTCATGTACAAACGACACAAGACTTTATGATGTCTGGAGATTAAAAAGCTCAGTAATGTAAGAATGACAATTATCACCCAAATAAATGTAAAATTTCAACCCAAACCCAAGGGGTTTTTAATGAAACGTTAAGTGTTCATTTAAAAATGTATATATTAAGGCCGGGCGCGGTGGCTCAAGCCTATAATCCCAGCACTTTGGGAGGCCGAGGCGGGTGGATCACAAGGTCAAGAGATCGAGACCATCCTGGTCAACATGGTGAAACCCCGTCTCTACTAAAAATACAAAAAATTAGCTGGGCATGGTGGTGCGTGCCTGTAATCCCAGCTACTCAGGAGGCTGAGGCAGGAGAATTGCCTGAACTGAGGAGGCGGAGGTTGCGGTGAGCCGAGATCGCGCCATTGCACTCCAACCTGGGTAACATGAGTGAAACTCCGTCTCAAAAAAGAAAAAAAAATGTATATAACTGGGTGCAGTGGCTCATGCCTGTAATCCTAGCACTTTGGAAGGCAAAGGCAGGAGGACTGTTGGAGTCCAGGAGTTTGAGACCAGCCTGGGCAACATAGCGAGACCTCCATATC
>NW_016107417.1:3376666-3380363 GCF_001604975.1 Cebus imitator | reverse complement strand
ACGGAGTTTCACTCTTGTTACCCAGGCTGGAGTGCAAGGGCGTGATCTCGGCTCACCGCAGCCTCCGCCTCCTGGGTTCAGGCAATTCTCCTGCCTTGGCCTCCTGAGTAGCTAGGATTACAGGCACTTGCCACTGTGCCCAGCTAATTTTTTGTATTTTTAGTAGAGATGGGATTTCACCACGTTGACCAGGATGTTCTCGATCTCTTGACCTTGTGATCCACCCGCCTCGGCCTCCCAAAGTGCTGGAATTACAGGCGTGAGCTACCGCGCCCGGCCATCTTAACAGTTTAAGAAGGTGGACATTTCAACACCGTCAAGTTCATTTATTTAGGCGACGTGTTTCTTTTATGCTAACTTGATTTCTTTGAATGACCTAGCTAATAAACTAGTCACCAGTAATTTAGTCACTGGGCAAATCAAGCCTGCAGGAAAGGAAGCCAATATTCAAAATGCTGTGTTACCATCTAAACCCACTCAAATAGTTTATTTTCCACAAGAATAGTAACTTCAATAATGAGATGTTTAACTGAAGTGAGCTCCTCCAACAAGACCAAGACAGCATCTCCTCTTCTAAGGCTTAGGTTTTGCCCAGAATTCCCAACACATGGAATAGCCCATACCAATGGTCACTGCTCCTGCAACAAAGCCTTGGGCTGCCACACGCATGTGGATCAGAGGAAGGGACATTATCGTGCTCTTCTGTCTGTATAATCCATATGCAACAATTGCTGCAAAACCTGCTGTTCCAATGGGGACAAATGGTGCCTCTTTAGCTTTTCAAGTAAGTTTGGATCCCTGATCTTCAACATATGAAGAAAGGGAAACATCTATGTCTGTTGACATAGTGATTGCTTGAAAAATCTCCCTAGAGCAAGAAAACCTCTCATACCTGATGTCGGCATTCTTTTAATTAACATTTAACATGTTTTTATTATTTATTTATTTATTTATTTATTTTTAAGATGGGGTTTCATCATGATGGCCAGGCTGGTCTTGAACTCCTGACCTCAGGTGATCCGCCCACCTCGGCCTCCCAAAGTGCTAGGATTACAGGTGTGAGCCACTGCGCCCAGCAACATGTTTTTATTGAGCACCAAGCATGTGACAGATTTAGAGCAAGGTTTTTTTTTTGTGTGTGTGATAAAGTCTCACTCTGTTGCCCATGCTAGAGTGCAGCAGCATGATCTTGGCTCACTGCAACCTCAGCCTCCTGGGTTCAGGCGATTCTCTTACAGGCACACGCCACCATGCCAGGCTAATTTTTGTATTTTTGGTAGAGATGGGGATTTCACTATGTTGGCCAGGGTGGTCTTGAACTCCTGACCTCATGATCAGCCCACCTTGGCCTCCCAAAGTGCTGGGATTACAGGTGTGAGCCACTGCACCTGGCATAGAGCAAGATTTTTATAGGGCATACAACAAAATACCCTGTCCTTCCCTGCTCAAGTTTATACCATCTGAGGAACAGAGGATAAAAATAAAAATATTTCTTTTGTAACCAATGGAGTTGTTGAGAAAATACCACTTGAAGTCCCTGTACCCTTCTCTGAGTTGGACAGACTTATCCACTTTGCTCCCAAAGGTTTCTCCTCCTTTTGATGTAGGGTAGGCAAGCCCCCAAATTGGGGGTTAGCCAGGGAGGGTTCTTGGTGTTGTCCAGGAAGGAATTCAAGGGTGAGCCAGTGCTGTTAGACAGCAACATTTTTTTTTTTTTTTGAGACGGAGTCTTGCTCTGTTGCCAGGCTGGAGTGCAGTGGCATGATCTCTGCTCACTGCAACCTCCACCTCCTGGGTTCAAGCGATTTTTCCACCTCAACCTCCTGAGTAGCTGGGACCACAGATGCATGCCACCATGCCTGGCTAATTTTTGTATTTTTAGTAGAGATGGGGTTTCACCATGTTGGCCAGGATGGTCTCAATCTCTTGACCTCGTAATCCACCCACCTCAGCCTCCCAAAGTGCTGGGATTACAGGTGGGAGCCACCGTGCCCGGCTAGACAGCAACTTTATTGAAGTGGCAGTGCAAAGCAGCAGCAGATGCACGTCCTTGCAGACCAGGGCTACCCTGAGTAGCAGCTCAGAGGCAGTTCTGCAGTCATATTTATACCCACTTGTTATTGTATGCAAATTAAGGAGCAGATTATGCAGAAATTTCTAGAAATAGGGCGATAACTTCTGAGTCATTAGGTCATTAACATGGAAAGGGACAGTAATTTCCAGGTGTTGCCATGGCAATGGTAAACTAACATGGCACACGGGTGGGTGTGTCTTATGGAAAGCTGCCTCCACCCACATCTGTGTTTTAGCAAGTCCTCAATTTGGTCTGGTGTCCCAGCCCCACCTCCAGAATTGAGAGCTGCCTCTGACCTCACTTTGGGTCCCATACCTAGTTTCTCCTAACAACTTCACCAAGAAAAGTCTCTTCTCTATTTCTTGGGAGGAGTGAGTGAGAGAAAGTGGGACAAGGCCACTTTTCTGCAGTGTCAGTTCCCCCGGAAAAGGCCCACCATGGGGAAACAAGATATAATGAGAAAGAATCCTTAGATTGTGTCAATCAAACCCAAACAGTCAATTATCCAACCAATCAGTCAACTCCTCAATCCAAGCAGCATAAAATTGTACTCCTAGTTAGGTTTGTGGATTATAAATGCTCATAAATTCCTGTCCCTTCCCTCATAAAAAGATGGGGTTTACTTCTCCACCCCCTTAATTCTGGATTTGGCCTATGGCTGGCTTTGAACCAGCAGAATATGGTGGAAATGATGCTGTGCCAATTCTGGGCTTACCCTTTAAGACAGAACTAGGAGCTTCAGTTTTCTTCTCTTGGAATTCAGCTACCATGCTGTGAGGAAGCCCAACCAGTCCTGTGGGGAGGTCCATGTGGAAGAGAATCAAAGCTCCATTCTCAGTCTTTTGGGTAAGATCAAGCATAATATCTGCATATGTTCTTATCAGTTTAATATCTGATATGTCTTCTATTTGAGGACACAATATTAAATGGATTTTTGGAACTAAGAGATGGAGCTTGCCTCATCCACTCCACACATCCACCTAGCGTTGCAGTACCTCCAGGAACAGCATACCCCCGAGGGGAGATAAAGTTCAAAAATGAAAAAAATAGTAAGTAAAAATCTCTAGCCAATTGGCTGGGGGAGTATAAATAAATAAATAAATAAATAGCTCTAGTCAGCATCAACTTGACAGCCGCCGTTAGAGTGCACCATCTTCGAAGGGTCGTCCAGCTCCAAGGGTGGAGGTGGAGGCATGAGAAGAGCTGTTCCCACAAGGCCTTGCCCAAACTGCAAAATGGTAAGAAAATAAATGATTGTTTGTGTCATAAACCTCTAGGTTTGAGAGTGGCTTCTTTCACAGCCCTAATCTAATTTGACTCCCTGTTCTCGGCCCCAGGTCCAGGGCCTGCTACAGACTAAGAACTTAGGGAATGTTGAAGAAGTGAATCAACAAATCATTGGGCTGAGTGGGGTGGCTCACACCTCTAATCTCAGCACTTTGGGAGGCCAAGGCGGATCACCTGAGGTCAGGAGTTTGAGAACAGCCTGACCAACATGGTGAAACACCATCTCTACTAAAAATACAAAAATCAGCCGAGTATGGTGACACACACTATAATCCCAGCTACCCTGGATGCTGAGGCAGAATTACTTGAACCCAGGAGGTGGAGGTTGCAGTGAGC
>NW_016107417.1:3374512-3375714 GCF_001604975.1 Cebus imitator | reverse complement strand
TGTTGTTGCCCAGATTGGAGTGCAATGGCACGATCTCGGCTCACTGCAACCTCCGCCTCCTGGGTTCAAGCAATTCTCCTGCCTCAGCCTCCCGAGTAGCTGGGACTACAGGCACGCACCATCATGCCCAGCTAATTTTTGTATTTTTAGTAGAGACGAGGTTTCACCTTGTTGACCAGGATGGTTTCGATCTCTTGACCTCGTGATCCACCCACCTCGGCCTCCCAAAGTGCTGGGATTATAGGCGTGAGCCACCGCGCCCAGCTGACAAGTACCTTTCTATGGAGGCATTTGGATTTCTGCACACAATCTGCTTCCAGCCTGCCCCCTGACCCCACCAAATCCTCATCATGCATTTTTTTTTTTTTAGACAGCCTCACTCTTGTTGACCAGGCTGGAGTGCAATGATGTGATCTTGGCTCACTGCAACCGCCACCTCCCAGGTTCAAGCGATTCTCCTGCCTCAGTCTCCTGAGTAGCTGGGATTACAGACACCCACCACCATGCCCAGTTAATTTTTGTATTTTTAGTAGAGACAAGGTTTCACCATGTTGGCCAGGCTGGTCTCAAACTCCTAACCTCAGGTGATCCACCGCCTCGGCCTCCCAAAGTGCTGGGATTAGAGGCATGAGCCACCGCACCCGGCTTCATCAATCACTTCTGTGTCTGTGACATCCTTCAGGGCAGGACTGAGAATAATAAAAATAACCACTACTTACATGCTGCAATAGTTCGAATAACTCACACAGCCCACATATTAGCCAGTTACAGTGTTAACCTTCATGTCAATCCTATGAGTCAGGCACTGTTGGTATATCCGTTTCATAGATGAAGAAACTGAGGCTCAGAGAGATTAAGTAACTTGCCTGAGGTTTGCATAGCTAATAGGGAAAGACAAAGTCAAGATTGAAAGCCCAAGCCTGGTGCAATGGCTCACGTCTATAATCCCAGCACTTTAAGAGGCTGAGGCAGGTGGATCACCTGAGGTCAGGAGTTTGAGACCAGTCTGGCCGACATAGTAAAACCCCATCTCTACTAAAAACACAAAAATTAGCTGGGCATCAGGGGTGGGTGCCTGTAATCCCAGCAACTCCGGAGGCTGAGGCAGGAGAATTGCTTGAACTCAGGAGGCGGAGGTTGCAGTGAGCCAAGATCGCGCCATTGCACTCCAGCCTGGGTGACAGAGCGAGATTCTGTCTCAA
>NW_016107417.1:3370548-3374431 GCF_001604975.1 Cebus imitator | reverse complement strand
GCTGGTTCTAAAATAGATTACCTTAAAAGGCATGAACCCAGGAGGCAGAGGTTGCAGCAAGCAGAGATTGCACCACTGCATTCCAGCCTGGGTAACAGAGCAAGACTCCGTCTCAATCAAAAAAAAAAAAAAAAAAAAAGATTTCAGCCCAGTCAGGGTGGCCTCATGGCCCTGCTCTCACCCCGATGTTTGTAATAGGTCCATTTTCAATCCCCATGGCAACTAGCCATTTTATTAATGAGAAAACAGATGTTCTTGAGGTTGCAGAAAGAAAGAAAAACAAAACAGATGTTGGGAGAGGCTCAGAAAGTCAGCCAGAGTCACTCTGCTGGAGTGTGGCCAGGAGGCACTGTGTCTACTTCCCTGCCACTGCACGGTGCCTCCAGGGAGTGGTGACTTCCTCCTATCAAAGCAGCTCCTGGGGGCTGAGTCATTCCTAGCAGTTTCTGTGCAAAGCCAGGGACAGCCACCTCGGGCCCGTTGGCAGGCTGCCACCCTAGGCAGTTGCCTCAAGTCTGGGTGTCCTCAGAAGACAGAGCAGGGACAGGAAGCTAATGTCTCTTCCCTCTGCAGGGGGTGGACAGCCGGGCAGTGAGGCCACATCAGGACTCAACTCAGACTGGCCTGGGCATCTGAGAAAGCGAAGGAGGATAGAGGGGCAGGTTGGGGACATCCAAGGGCAGCACAGAGCATCCAAATCTAGTACAAAGAAAGGGGATGGGGCATTAAGGTGCAGTTTGGGCAATCAGCTGGCACCTGGGCAATCGGCACACAGTTACCTTATGTGCCAGGTGCAGGGCTGGGTGCTGGGATTCCGGGATGAGCAGAAAGGCACCTGCCCTCACGAGACTGTTGCCCAATGCAGGATCTCCAGGGCACACACCTTTTCTTCTACCACTCACACCTGCCCTTCCTGCCTCCTCATTTTCCCTTCCAGCTAGAATGGTGGAGTTTCCCTTTTCTCATTCATTTGCTCGATTATTGTCCCAAGTATTTATCCAGTGCTCACCTCGAACCAGGTCATGTTCTAAGTGTAGTGAATGTATTAGCGAATGAAATAGACAAAAGTCCTTTCCCTTATAAAGCTTACGGAATATTAAAGACAAAAAATAAACCAGGAAGCACATAGAGAAGTGATGACTTTGAGAAATCAAGAAGGGAGAGCAGGCAAGCAGACGAGGAGGACCCAGAATCTTTGAAAGGAAGAGAGAAGTTGGGCGTGGTGGCTCATACCTGTAATTCTAGCACTTTGGGAGGCTGAGGCAGGAGGATCACTTGAACCCAGGAGCTCAAGACCAGCCTGGGCAACATAGTGAAACCCCATCGGTTAAAAAAAAAAAAAATGAAAAAGAAAGGAGAAAAAAGATCGCTCTTCTATTCTAGTAGGAGAGGAGGCAGAGAAAGAGTGTACAGGTGCAGATTCAGGTAAGATTGAAGAGAAGAAAAAGGGAAGGAGGCTGAGCGCAGAGGCTCACACCTGTAATTCCAGCATTTTGGGAGGCTGAGGTGGGTGGATTGCTTGAGCCCAGGAGTTCGAGACCAGCCTGGGCAAATGGCGAAATGCTGTCTCTATAAAAAATTATCTGGGCATGGTGGCGTGTACCTGTGGTCCAAGTTAATCAGGAGGCTGAGGTGGGAGGATGGCTTGAGCACGGGAGGCAGAGGTTGCAGTGAGCAGAGATCAAGGCACTGCATTAAACGGGCTCAGTAACAGTGAAACCCTGTCTCAATGCAAAAAAAGAAAACGGGAAAGAAAGCATGTTGGAGGTTTGCAGAGAGAGAATAGGGTGTGATTAGTTGCTTAGAAAGTGAAATCGTGATTCTGAATGACATTTTTGTAAGGAAAAAAGTGGAAATGCGAAGTTTCTAGATATCTGCAGTGTGATTGCCAGGGAACGCCTGAGGAGTTTTGTGCCTGAGTTGAAAGTGAAACAGTCCTCTGTTTATCTGATTTCTTCTTCTTCCAGTACAGGCACCAAGTAGGTGGAGGGATGGGTTCAACCAGGGCTTGAGTCTTGCAGGAGAGGTGGTTTTAGGAATGTCCATACATTCTAGATACTCCTCCTTTCAAGACATGGAGCCTACTTCCCCTCCCTGTGAATGTAAACTGGACTTAGTGACTCCTAAAGAATAGGATCAATGCAAGTGATGGGGAGAGGCTTAGGAGACCTGGCACAAACACATTTTGGCTTCCTGCCTGCACTGTCTCTTGGATCTCTTGTTCTGGGAGAAGACAGCTGCCGTGTCATGAGACACTCAGCAGCCCTGTGGACAGGTCCACATGGTAAGGAGCTGAGGCCTCCCAACCAACAGCCTGTTAAGTGAGCCCCCTGGGAAGGCGATCCTCCAGCCCCACACAAGGCCTCAGAAGATGGTAGTCCTGGCCAGCATCTTAACTGCAAACCTCATGAGAGACTGTGAGGTAGAACCGCCAAGTTAATGCTCCCAAATTCTTGATCTACAGAAACTGTGAGATAAGCGGGGCCAGGTACAGCAGCTCATGCCTGTAATCCCAGCACTTTGGGAGGCTGAGGCAGGTGGATCACCTGAGGTCAGGAGTTTGAGACCAGCCTGGCCAACATGGTGAAACCCCATCTCTACTAAAAATATAAAAATTAGCCAGGCATAGTGGTGGGCATCTCTAATCCCAATTACTCAGGAGGCTGAGGCAGGAGAATCACTTGAACATGGGAAGCAGAGGTTGCAGTGAGCTGAGATTGCATGATTGCACTCTAGCCTGGGTGACAAGAGTGAAACTCTGTCCCAAAAAAAGAAAAGAAAAGAAACTGTGAGATAATAACTTTTTGTCTTTTTTTAAGATGGGGTTTTACCATATTGGCCAGGCTGGTCTTGAACTCCTGACGTCTGGTGATCCACCCACCTCGGTCTCCCAAAGTGCTAGGATTACAGATGTGAGCCACCGCGCCCGGCCGAGATAACTTAATAAATTGTTTTCTTCATTTAAACCACAAAGTATGGGGTGATTTTTATTTATTTAGTGCAAAGCTGACACATTCCAGATAAGACTCCCAAACTCTAGCTGCTGTCTCAACAACTGGCCCCGAAGACTTTCTGCCCGGTCCCTGCCTCTCCTGGTGCTCCTTGCCACAAGTCCCTACTACATAGTGTGATATGGACTTGTGGGGTCTGGTTCACTGCACATGGCAAGATGTACTCTCTGCAATCATTGAGATTGTTCAGTTTTGTCCTCTAGTCTGTTAAGGGGGTAAATCAGATTAATCAATTTTCTCAACTCTAATCTTGTATTTTTAGAACAAATCCAGCTTGGGCACAGTTCCCTTCATGTATATTACCAGGTTCATTTTGCTAATAATTTGCTTAGGATTTTTCCATCTGTGTTTATGAGCCTGCAATATTTCTTTCTCATGCAGTCTCCATTAGGTTTTCATACCAAGTACAGTACCCTTATGACATGTGGTGGAGAGGTCCCTCTGTTTTTCAATACTCTGGAAGAATTTATACAAGATAGAATGATTTGTTTTCTCATTGTTTGGTTGATCTTTCTGGTGGAGCCATATAGACCTGGAGTTTTCTTTGTGGTATGACTTTGTCTACTTATTCAATTTATTATATATATATATGTGCTGCCGAAGCGAGCACTATTTATTCAATTTATTTAATGTTATAGGACTAATCAGGATTTCTATTTCTCTTTGTTTTAGTTTTGGTATATTATATTTTTCTATAAGGTCTTGTTCATTTTTATAGACATCTAAATATAAAAGGGGCCTTTAAAAAGGTCATGGAAGGCCGGGCGCGGTGGCTCACGCCTGTAATCCCAGCACTTTGGGAGGCCGAGGCGGGTGGATCACGAGGTCAAGAGATCGAGACCATCCTGGTCAACATGGTGAAACCCCGTCTC
>NW_016107417.1:3366960-3368529 GCF_001604975.1 Cebus imitator | reverse complement strand
CCACCACGTTCAGCTAATTTTTGTATTTTTAGTAGAGACGGGGTTTCACCATGTTGACGAGGATGGTCTCGATCTCTTGACCTCGTGATCCATCCGCCTCGGCCTCCCAAAGTGCTGGGATTGCAGGCTTGAGCCACCGCGCCCAGCCAGAAAAAAATCTTTTTGAAAAAAGAAAAAAGAGAGAGTGTTTGGAGTAGCCAAAGCTTTTGCAGAAAAACACCCAGGAAAGCTTCACCAGAGTCCTTTCCCACAGTGACAAAGCCCCTGATCATTCCTCTCACCACATAAGGGTAATTTTGTGTGAGTTTCAATAGGAAATCATTAGGCATCTGCCTTATAGTTCTCATTTGGCTCCTTCTGACTTAATTTTATTTCTTAATTTTTTTTTTTTTGAGACAAAGTTTTCCTCTTTTGCCAGGCTGGAGTGCAGTGGCGCAATCTTGGTTCACTGCAACCTTGGCTCACTGCAACCTCCACCTCCCGGATTCAAGCAATTCTCCTGCCCCAGCCTCGCAAGTAGCTGGGACGTGCCGAGTACGGGCACACGCCACCATGCCCAGCTAATTTTTGTATTTTTACTAGAGATGGGGTTTCACCATGTTGGCCAGGATGGTCTTGATCTTTTGACCTTGTGATCTGCCCACCTCGGCCTCACAAAGTGCTGGGATTACAGGTGTGAGCCACTGCACCCGGCCTTGTTTCTGAATCTTAAAAAATATTTAAAGGGCACTCTTTTTTCTTTTCCTTTTTTTTTTTTTTTTTTTAGATTGAGTCTCACTCTTTTTTCCTTTTTTTGTTTCCGTGGCACAATCTTGGCTCACTGCAACCTCTGACTCCCCAGTTCAAGCAATTCTCCTGCCTCAGCCTCCTGAATATCTGGGACTACAGGTGTGCACCACCATATCCAGCTAATTTTTTGTATTTTTAGTAGAGATGGGGTTTCACCATGTTGGCCAGGCTTGTCTTGAATTCCTAACCTCAAGTACTCCTCCTGCCTTGGCCTCCCAAAGTGCTGGGATTACAGGCGTGAGCCACTGTGCCCAGCCAAGGGCACCCATTTTTCTTTAGTTAATATAAAAAAAGTGCATTGACCTGGTTAAATTCCCAGGACCCTCATTTCTAAAGAGGTGGACCCAATGATACCATTGCTTACAAAAGTGTCTTAAACTTGTTGGAGGTTATGTTGAGAATAAAATTTTATATATTTTTATTTTTATCTTTTAATTCCATTTTTCTACAAACTTTTTGAATATACAGGTTGAGTATCCCTCATCTGAAATGCTTGGGACCAGATATGTTTCAGACTTTTTTTTTGAATACTTGCATATATAATGAGATTTCTTGGGAATGAACCCAAGTCTAAACACATGATTCATTTATGTTTCATATACACCTTATGCACATGGCCTGAAAGTTTTACATATGTCATGTCAGTACCTAAAAAGTTTGGATTTTGGAGCAGTTTAGATTTTAGATTTTCAGATTGGGGTGGTCAACTTGTATTAAATTAATACAGGCATAAGGCCGGGCGCGGTGGCTCACACCTGTAATCCCAGCACTTTGGGAGGC
>NW_016107417.1:3362390-3365358 GCF_001604975.1 Cebus imitator | reverse complement strand
AAAAAAAAAAAAAAAAAAAAAAGAAAAGCCCCATATCTTGGTACTATCACATTGGCAATTAGTTTCAACATGATTTTGGAGGGGACACAAACATAAACATTCAAACCACAGCACCCTTTGTGATCAGTAAACACATTGTGAGGTGCACTTTGAGTGTATGCAAATATCTTCTCTCGCTTCATACTTTCACCCACTAATTTTAGCATCCGTCAATGAACGATTTATGCCTGCGACAATTATTACTGTGGTGTTTGTCTAATAGTGATTTTCTATTTCCATTGCTTCTCTTACATTTATTTATTGGAATTCTACTGTACAGAGACGTTGTTTCTTCTCTCCCAGTTATTTACGTATGTCAGTATAAACTCATGGATAGTTATTTTACTCTATGGGTAATAATTTATTGCTATCATTATTTATTTTGTTGCTCAAATTATCCGATTTGGCCCTTGGGAGCTCCTTCAAGTAGACTTTTGTGCCCTTTTGAAGTGTCCCCAGGACTTTTTGAGTACTTCTTTACTTTCTGTCATTACATGATGTTCCAGACTCATCTTGTATTATCTCTGCCCCATCCCTGAAATGAACCATTTTTCCAAAAAGTCTAGTCCTTTTATTACAGAATGGATTTTTTTTTTTAAACTGAGTCTCGCTCTGTTGCCCAGGCTGGAGTGCAGTGGTGCAATCTCTCAATCTCAGCTCACTGCAACCTCTGCCTCCCAGGTTCAAGCAATTCTTGTGCCTCAGCCTCCCCAGTAGCTAGGATTACAGGTGCATGCCACCACGCCTGGCTAACTTTTGTATATTTAGTAGAGACAGGGTTTTGCCATGTTGGCCAGGCAGGTCTCAAACTCCGGACCTCAAGTGATCCTCCCGCCTTGGCCTCTCAAAGTGTTGGGATTACAGACATGAGCCACCTTGTCCAGCCAGATGGAAATTAAACACCAAGACCTGGGTATTGATTGTGCTCATTGCTACTGGGGTGTCAATGCCTCTAAGTCTTCTCAGTGGGTAGTATAGGAAATACATGTATACATATATGCACATCTATTCATTTCCATATTTATCCATCTGTATATATATAAAAAACCATTTCAGCCGGACATGGTGGCACACACCTGTAATCCCAGCACTTTGGGAGGCTAACACAGGTGGATCACCGGAGGTTGGGAGTTCGAGACCAGCCTGACCAACATCGTGAAATGCCGTCTCTACTAAAAATACAAAAATTATCTGGGCATGGTGGTGCGCAACTGTAGTCCCAGCTACTTGAGAGGCTGAGGCAGGAGAATCACTTGAATCCAGGAGGTGGAGATTGCAGTGAGCTGAGATCATGCCACTGCATTCCAGTCTGGTGACAGAGCAAGACTGTCTCAGAAACAAACAAACAAAAAACCATTTCAATCCAACACCACAGGGTTCATTCTCACTCTTCCTTATTTATAACTCCTGCTTCTGATATTCAGAAAGCTGATCTCTTTGTTGTCAATTTGCTGCTTTCTTGCTCAATACAAGTATACATATTAAAGAGTTCCAGATTTTCTAACCCATACCACTCTGAAAAACAAATAGAGTACAATATGTGTGTCCAGCTCTTTTTGTCTTTCATCTTACAATATGTAGTTAAAATATTATTTTGTACGATTATTTATTTTAGTTATTTTCTTTCCTACCCTCTTCAATATGGTTATGTTCCTTTTTTTTTCCATACAGATAGGGTTCTGCTATGTTGTCCAGGTTGGTCTTGAACTCCTGGCCTCAAGCAATCCTTCCGCCTTGGCCTCCCAAAGTGCTAGGAGGTGTGAGCCATTGCACCCATCCTGTTGCTTTTTTTTTCTTTTTTTTTTTGAGACAGAGTCTTGCTCTGTCACCCAGGCCGGAATGCAGTGGCATGATCTTGACTCACTGCAACCTCCACCTCCTGGGTTCAAGAGATTCTCCTGTCTCAGCCTCCCAAGTAGCTGAGTTTATAGATGCATGCCACCACGTTCAGCTAATTTTTGTATTTTTAGTAGACGGGGTTTTGCCATGTTGTCCAGGCTGGTCTTGAACTAGATTGGCTCCTTTCCCCAGGTCAGTCATTCCAATGTCTCTGCAGGTCTCTGAACCTTTCAGCAGAGGGTAGCTCCTTGCTGCTGGTTGGTCATCTCTACAGCTGTCAGTGGAGAGGGTGTGCCTCTCAGCCCTCAGTGGAGAGGGTACTACTCTCTGCAGCTGGTCGACCTGTAGTCTCTCTATCTCCTTGTCTGCTTTACCCTCTGGCTGTCCTCTGCCCTGCTCTGGTAGAGCCCAGGGCTTTTATGAACCTCAGAGGGAAGGAAGTGTGTGCCAATTGGTCCATAGGTGGTCATGGGCGGCCCAGAGAAGGCACCACAAGTCCTCCCTCTGGTCTGCAGGAGGACTGGCAGCTGGGTCCTTAGCCTTTAGCCCCTCCCTGGCCTGAAGGAAGACCCTTACCGGGCCTCTGCCTCCTGCTGCCATTCATGGCCCTGGGCTTGGCCCCTACCCCACTCCGAGACTGAAGCAGGCACCAGAGAGAAGAGAAGCCAGGCAGCAGGAGCAGATGCCCCCGAGCTAGGGGGTAGGGGGCCTTCCCAACTCTGGAGGGTGCAGGCTGCAGAGATGCTGGATCCTGCACCTGGGAGGGCTGTGGCAGCTGCACCCAGGGAGCTCCTGCCCTGTCTGCTCAGAAGGGGCGGGCCTCCTGCTTGTCCCTGGCTCCTGCCTGCTCTGTGGGGTTGCTGCCATCAACGTGACTGTGGGCAGGCCTTAGTTCCTCCCCACATGGGCCTCTACATGGGACTGCTCACATCATGGTTTTCCTCAGAATAAATGATCTATGGCAGGGAAAGCAAGAAAGGGCCCGAGATAGAAACCTCAGTATTTTTTTTTTAATTAAAAAAAAAAAAATTTAGGCCGGGCGCGGTGGCTCAAGCCTGTAATCCCAGCACTTTGGGAGGCCGAGGCGGGT
>NW_016107417.1:3354184-3361835 GCF_001604975.1 Cebus imitator | reverse complement strand
CACGAGGTTTCACCATCTTGGTCAGGCTGGTCTTAAACTCCCAACCTCAGTTGATCTGCCCGCTTTGGCCTCCAAAGTGCTTGGATTACAGGCATGAGCCACCACGCCGGGCCGTTGTTTGTTGCTTTGTTGTTATTGCCGTTCCCAGTATTTTCCTGCTATTGTTGCAGGTTTGTTTTTCAATGTGAACTTTACCATAGTTGGTTGCAAAAGTAATTACAGTTTCAGATGTGAATTTTAAATTATTACAATTAGGCTCAAACACATCTTTATTCATCAAAAGGGGAATCATTATAATCAACATATTTTTGCCAACAAGAAATAAGCTTTTTTATTCCTGTAGCATGAAAATCCATGCTTCAGGATTCGTAGAACGCTTGGAAAGCATCTTCTGCATCCTACTGGTTGTGAAAGCGATTTCCCTGTTGCCCAGGCTGGAGTGCTGCAGCATGAGCTCAGCTCACTGCAACCTCTGCCCCCCGGGTTCAAGTGATTCTCCTGCCTCAGGCTCCGGTATAGTTGGGAATTCAGGCATGCACCACCACGCCTGGCTAATTTTTATATTTTCAGTAGAGACGGAGTTTCACTATTGGCCAGGCTGGTCTCCTAACCTCAAGGGATCCACCTTCCTTGGCCTCTCAAAGTGCTGTGATTACAGGCATGAGCCACCGTACCCGGTTAAAATGTACATTTAGACAATACATTGTAGAAACCCTGGATGCCAGTCGTCTCTTAGGAGTCAATGTTGTTACTGTTTGGTTGGCTGTTTTTTTTTTTTGGTTTAGTGACTTGGCTGAATTAACTTTGTGAAGTGTATTTTTCTTGCAGTATGTAGCCTAGAATGTCTGTTCTCTGACTTTTATTTTTCTTTTAAAAAAATCTAGCAGCTGGGCCTGGTAGTTCATGCTTGCAACCCTAGCGCTTTGGGGGTTGAGGCAGGACTTCAAGCTAGCAGCGAGCTGTAATATCATTGCACTCCAGCCTGGGTGACATAGCAAGACCCTGTCTCAAAAATTAAAAAGAAAACAACCTCTTAGCTTGGCTCCCTAGGGGTCACCCCTGGTCAGCATAAACCACTTACCGTCAAAGTTTGTGTTTAATTTCCAAGTTTTGCTCGCTCTCTCTCTTTTTTTTTTTTTTTTTTTTTTGAGGCAGAGTTTCGCTCTTGTTGCCCAGAATGCAATGGCACAATCTCGGCTCACCACAACCTCCACCTCCCGGGTTCAAGTGATTCTCCTGCCTCAGCCTCCTGAGTAGCTGGGATTACAGTCATGTGCCACCATGCCTGGCTAATGTTTGTATTTTTAGTAGAGACGGGGTTTTTCCATGTTGGTCAGGCTGGTCTTGAACTCCTGACCTCAGGTGACCTGTCTGCCTTGACCTCCCAAAGTGCTGGGATTATAGTCATGAGCCCCAAGTTTTTCTCTTTACTGGTAGATACGTGTGTAGCTGCAGACTGGCTACTGCACTTCAACGAGTTCATGTTTTTTGCCCATGTTCAGTCAGGGAATATGCTTCCCCAATTGCTGTATGTGTCTTTAGGATGATTTACAGATTTGAAATAATTGGGTTCTTATAACAAATTTTTCCAGTTAAGTGGTTGTTTTGTTGGGGAATGGGTCTGTTGAGCTCCTTACCCCATCATTCTGGAAATTGGTATTTTTGGTTTTTTTTTCTTCTTAGTGTCATGTGATACTATGGAAATAGTTATGAAATTTTTTTTGAGATGAAGTCTCACTCTGTCACTAGGCTGGAGTGCAATGGTGTGATCTTGGCTCACTGCAACCTCCGCCTCCCAGGTTCAAATGATTCTCCTGCCTCAGTCTCATGAGTAGCTGGGACTACAGGCGCGTACCAACATGCCCGGCTAATTTTTTGTATTTTAGTAGAAACAGGGTTTCACCATGTTGGCCAGGATGGTCTCAATCTCCTGACCTTGTGATCCGCCCACCTTGGCCTCCCAAAGTGCTGGGATTACAGGTGTGAGCCACTGTGCTGGGCCTAAAAATTTTTTTAATGTTTTGTTCCTATGGCTCCCTCCTCTTTGTCATGTATTTGCTATATTTGTCTTTCTCCTTTTTTTTTCTGAAACAAGTTAACTAGTGGTTTGTCTTTTTTTTTTTTTTTTTGACAGAGTCGTGCTCTGTTGCCCAGGCTGGAGTGCAGTGGCCTGAACATGGCTCACTACAACCTCTGCCTTCCAGGCTCAAGCAATCTACCATGCCCAGCTAGGGTTTTTGGGGTGTGTGTGTGTTTTGCTTTAGAGAGACAAGGTCTCTCTATGTTGCCTAGGCTGGTCTTGAACTTCTGGGCTCAATCAATCCTCCCACCTTGGCATCTCAAAGTGCTGGGATTGCAGGTATGAGCCACCATGCCAGGCTGTGTTTTTCTTTGTTAATAATGTCTCATTTTATTACACTGTGCTCAGAGAATATTGTTTGTGTATTTCTACTTTTTTGAATGGGCTGATGATTTCTTTGTGACCTAAGATATGATCATTTTGGGGGGAATATTTTGTTTCTTTAGAAACATGGTTGTTTTTTTCCAGGGGAATTTTCCTTAGTTGATGTGTGTTGAATTTTGTTTCCAGATTTTTAAAAAAATCAGCTCCGTACAGATCTGTTCATCTTCTTTCTGTTTGTTTTTGTGGTATTGGGTGGTTTACAAGATTCCTAGCTCAACAGCACACTGTTACATCAATATAGCAAAGTGCAGATGCTTTGGAGGATTTTTATTTGTCTGTTTCGGTGTGGGGTGGGTAGGGTTTTGTGTTCTCCGATTGCTTGGATCTCTTTTGTCTTATAGGACCCTCGATTTCTCCCTTCGGCATTTTCCCACTTCACTTCCTCAATTGCCTAAGGAGCTTCTAGCCCGTTTTAGCCTTTTTTTTTTTACCCCTCCCTTGTAATCAATGGACTTTAATGACCTCCCCTTCCTAGGGCACACACTTATAAGCCTCTTCCCTGAGGTCTGATCTCTGACTTCCCAGGACGTCTTCTTAGTATTTTCAGATTTTAGAATGTCCCAGTCATTCTGATGGTGACTCTCGACCAACCCCAGCCCAGCCACTCCTGTCTCCCCTCCTTCCCCAGCTTTTTTTGGCCCAAAGCCTCGAGGCTGGGAGAGGCAGCAGCACACAAAGGCCTGTGAGGATTTGGTCGCTTTCTTTTTATTTACAGTTATCTTGAAGTTTGGACCTTCTCTGCTTTCAAGTCATGCCGACGCTGTGGTTTTGGCAGCGTTTTATTTTTCCCTTCTTGTTGCCTGGGGCTGTGTGGGGAGCAAAGGTCAGGATGGGGACCCAGGCAGCCCCTTGGGCCTCAGGACCTGGAAGTCCTCCTGACTCTCTTGTGGCTTTTTAAGATGCAGCTCAGTTAGAGCCTTTTTTTATTCGTGCGTTTGAAGTCATAAATTCCACTCTAAGAATTACTAGCTGTGTTCTCCAACTTTGACACACAATATTTTCTTTTTTTTTTTTTTTTGAGACAGAGTTTCGCTCATGTTACCCAGGCTGGAGTGCAATGGCGCGATCTCGGCTCACGGCAACCTCCACCTCCTGGGTTCAGGCAATTCTCCTGCCTCAGACTCATGAGTAGCTGGGATTACAGGCACGCACCACCATGCCCAGCTGAATTTTTGTATTTTTAGTAGAGACCGGGTTTCACCATGTTGACCAGGATGGTCTCGATCTCTTGACCTCGTGATCCACCCGCCTCGGCCTCCCAAAGTGCTGGGATTACAGGCGTAAGCCACCGCGCCCGGCCTTTTTTTTTTTTTAATACAGAATCTCACTCTGTCGCCCAGGCTGGAGTGCAGTGGTGCAGTCTCAGCTCACTGCAACCTCCTCCTCCCAGGTTCCAGTGATTCTCCTGCCTCAGCCTCCCAAGTAGCTGGGATTACAGGCACCCACCACCACACCTGGCTAATTTTTATATTTTTGGTAGAGACTGGATTTCACCATGTTGAACAGATAGTATTTTCCTTATGATTTCAATTTGTTGTCTAACTCGTTTTTTTCTTCACCCAGAAATTATGTAAAACAAGGTTTCATAATTTCAAAATCCATAGGATTTTTTTCTACTTATCCCTTTTTGTTTCCAGTGTTATTTATTTATTTATTTATTTGTTTGTTTGTTTGAGACAGGGTCTTGCTCTGTCACTCAGGCTGGAATGCAGTGGTGTGATTTTGGCTTATTGCAGCCTGAATGTCCTGGACCCAAGTGATCCTCCCACCTCAGCCTCCCAAGTAGCTGGGACTATAGACACGAGCCCACCACCCCCAGATAATTTTTGTATTTTTTATAGAAACGGGGCTTCTCTTGGCCCAGGCGGGTCTGGAACTCCTTGCTTCAAGCGATCAGGCCCCCTCGGACTCTCAAAGTGCTTGGATTACAGGCTTGAGCCACCACACCCACCCAATCTGTTTTTTGACCACAACACAGTTAAGTTAAACATTGCTGGCCCGGTGCAGCAATGTGTTGAAATGTGTTGAGTTACTGTTATACCCTACCATTTGATTAATGTTTTTTTTTGAAATGGAATCTTGAACTGTCACCTGGGCTGGAGTGCAGTGGCAAGATCTCAGCTCACTGCAAACTCCGATTCCTGGATTCACATGATTCTCCTGGCTCAGCCTCCTGAGCAGCTGGGATTACAGGTGCATGCCACCACAACCAGCTAAGTTTTTGTATTTTTAGTAGAGATGGGGTCTTACTATGTTGGCCAGACAAGTCGCAAACTCCTGACCTCGTTATCTGCCTGCTTCAGCCTCCTGAAGTGCTGGGATTACAGGCATGAGGCACCGAGCCCGGCTGCATTTGATTAATTTTTTAGGAAGATGTTCTGTGAATGCTTTTCTGCCTTTGTTGGGTGCAGTGCTACCTTATTGCCCACTAGGTCAAATTTGTTCATCATATTCTTCATATCTTTTATTGCTTTGCCATGTTTTTGCCTTGCATGTGCCATCAGAGCTACAATTATGATTGTGAATTGTCTGTTTTTCTGTGTGGTTCTGTTGATTTTACACACACACACACACACACACGCACACACACAGATTATTGGTTATTGACTTTATTTATAGGAGTAAACAAACTACTGTATATATTTTTTTTTCTTTACCTGGATTCTGGCTAGGTAATTATATACATATTTTTTCTTCCTTCCTTCCTTCTCTCCCTCCCTCCCTTCTTTCTTTCTTCTCTTCCTTTTTATTTTTCTTTTCTTTCCTCTTTCCTTTATTTTCCCTCCTCTCCCTTCCCCTCCTCCTTTTTCTGACAGGGTCTCCCTGTCATGTTGCCCAGGCCAGCATTACAGGTACATGCCACCACATCTGGCTATATATTTTTTAAATTACTGTGTAATCACTCTCTTTCTCTCCAGTTATGCTTTTTGCTCAAAGTTGTGTGTGTGTGTGCGCGTGTGTGTGTGTGGTTTTGTGTTTTTTTTTTGTTTTTTTTTTTGAGACAAGGTCTCGCTCTGTCACCCAGGCTGGAGTACAGTGATGTGATCTCCACTCACTGCAACCTCTGCCTCCCAGGCTCAAGCAATTCTCCTGCCTCAGCCTCCTGAGTAGCTGAGATTACAGGCGTTCACCACTACCACCCGCCTACATTTTATATTTTTATTTTATTTATTTATTTATTTTTTAAAAGACGGGGTTTCACCATGTTGGTCAGGCTGGTCTTGAACTCCCGACCTCAGGTGATCCGCCTGCCTTGGCTTCCAAAGTGCTTGGATTACAGGTGTGAGCCACCATGCCCGGCCCCGTTTTATATTTTTAGTAGAGATGGGTTTTCGCCATGTTGGCCAGGCTGGTCTTAAACTCTTGACCTCAAATGATCCACCTGCCTAGGGCTCTCAAAGTGCTGGGATTACAGGCATGAATCACTGTACCTGGCCTAAAGTTGTTTTAATATATTAGTGTAGTTATCCCAGCTTTCTTTTAGTAATTGCATTTTTTTCTATCTTTCTATTTTCAAAGTTTTAATATTCTTATTTATTTATGTTTTTGAGACAGGGTCTTGCTGTGTCACCCAGACTGGGCAGAGTGGGATGATAATAGCGCATTGCAGCCTTGAACTCCTGGGCTCAAGTGATCCTTCCACCTCAGCCTCTTGAGTAGCCAGGACAGCAGGCACGCCACCATGCCAGATCAGTTTATTTTGTGTAGAGACGGAGCCTTGCTGTATTGCCCAGGTTGGTCTCCAACTCCTGGACTGAAATGATCCTCCTGTCTTGGCCTCCAAAGGTGCTGAGATTATAGGTGTGAGCTGTTGGCCCTAGCCATGTGTATATTATTTGAGCTGGCGGCATGTTGTTATGTTTTATGGGCATCCTTTTTTTTGAGATGCATTCTCGCTCTGTCGCCAGGCTGGAGTGCAGTGGTGTAATCTCGGCTCACTGCAACCTCCACCTCCTGGGTTCAAGCAATCCTCCTGCCTCAGTCTCCCAAGTAGCTGGCACTACAGGCACACGCCACCACGCCCAGCTAATTTTTTTGTATTTTTTAGTAGAGATGGGGTTTCACCATGTTGGCCAGGATGGTCTCGATCTCTTGACCTCGTGATCTGCCCACCTCAGCCTCCCAAAGTGCTGGGATTACAGGCTTGAGCCACACCGCCCGGCCATCGGTATCCTTTTATATCCTTTTATGTGTATCGTTTATAGCATGCAATGTTAATATATGATTTTATAAATTACATATTTACATTAACATAAATTTCATAAATAGTATATTAGTTAGCATAGTGTAAATTTTGCTGTGATTATTGTAACAGGCAGAATAATGGACTCCCAAAGATGGCTACATTCCACTTCTCAGACCTGAGACTATGTTGTCTCACATGGCAAAAAGACTGCAGATGTGATTCAGTTAAGGATCTTTTTTGAGATGGATTCTTGCTCTGTCACCCAGGCTGGAGCACAGTGGCACCATCTCAGTTCACAGCAACCTCCGCCTCCCAGGTTCAAGTGATTCTCCTGCCTCAGCCTCCCAAGTAGCTGGGATTACAGGCATGCACCACCATGCCCCATTAATTTTTGTATTTTTGGTAGAGAAGGGGTTTCGCCATGTTGCCCAGGCTGGTCTCAAAGTCCTGACCTCAGATGATCTGCCCACTTTGGCCTCCCACAGTGCTGCGATTACAGGGGTGAGCCACTGTGCCCAGCCAAGTTGAGGATCTTAGGATGGGGAGATCATCTGGGCAGATTGAAGAGCCCAATGATTCAGAGAATTCTTAAAAGTGAAAGAGAGAGGCCGAAAGCAGTGGCTCACAACTGTAATCCCAGTACTTTAGGAGGCTAAGGTGGGTGGATCATGAGGTCAGGAGTTCGAGACCAGCCTGACCAACATGGTGAAACCTCATCTCTACCAAAAATGCAAATATTAGTGGGGTGTGGAAGCAGGTGCCTGTAATCCAGCTACTCAGGAGACTGAGGCAGGAGAATCTCTTGAACCCAGGAGGTAGAGGTTGCAGTGAGCCGAGATTGTGCCATTGCACTCCAGCCTGGGCAACAAGAGCAAGACTCTGTCTTAAAAAAAGAGAAAGATGAGGCCGGGCGCGGTGGCTCACGCCTGTAATCCCAGCACTTTGGGAGGCCGAGGCGGGTGGATCACGAGGTCAAGAGATCGAGACCATCCTGGTCAACA
>NW_016107417.1:3346807-3353999 GCF_001604975.1 Cebus imitator | reverse complement strand
GGTGAAACCCCGTCTCTACTAAAAATACAAAAACATTAGCTGGGCATGGTGGCGCGTGCCTGTAATCCCAGCTACCCAGGAGGTTGAGGCAGGAGAATTGCCTGAACCCAGGAGGTGGAGGTTGCGGTGAGCTGAGATCGCGCCATTGCACTCCAGCCTGGGTAGCAAGAGTGAAACTCCGTCTCAAAAAAAAAAAGAAAGAGAAAGAGAGAGAGAGAGAGAGGGAGGGAGAGGGAAGAGAGAGAGAGAGGAGAGAGAGAGAGAGACAGAAGAGGGGTCAGAGTCAGACAGATTTGAAGACACCAAGTTATTGTTTTTGAAGAGGGAAAAAGGAAGTCATAAACTGGGAATGCAAGCAGCCGCTGGAAGCTGGAAAAGGCAAGAAAATGCATCCTAGAACTCCCAGAGCGAGGAACCCCTGCTGCCACCTGGATTTGAACCTAGTGATACCTATTTTGGACTTCTGACCTCTAGAACAGTAAAGTAATAAATAGGTGTTGTTTTAATCCACTAGGTTTGTGGTAATTTGGTACAGCAACAAATAGAGATCCAGTACATAATAAGCCTCCAGTCTCAGAGGTTTTCAAAAGTTTATTTCTTCCTCATATTACATGCCCTTCACAGTTTGGCTTTGACTCTGCCCATGTCTTCTGTGTCCCAGAACCCTGGCAACAGAGGCTGCCCCTACCAGGGGGACACCAGATGAAAAAGCACGATGGCAGAACCACATTGGAGCTTTGAAAGCATCAAAGAGGTGCTTTGATGATCTGCTTCATGTCTTCTATATCCCAGAGCCCTCTCCTGCCAGGGTTCTGGGATGCAGAAGATGTACAGCAGAGTCAAAGCCAAACTGTGGGCCAGGCGCTGTGGCTTACGCCTGTGACCCCAGCACTTTGGGAGGCTGAGGTGGACAGATCACTTGAGGTCAGGAGTTTGAGATCAGCCTGGCCAATATGGTGAAACTCTGTCTCTTAAAAAAATATAAAAATCAGCCGGGTATGGTAGCGTTTGCCTATAATTCCAGCTACTAGGGAGGCTGAGGTGGGAGGATTGCTTGAACCCGGGAGGTAGAGGTTGCAATGAGCTGAGATCGCTCCAGCCTAGGTGACAGCCTGGGTGACAGAGCAAGACTATCTCAAAAACAAAACAAAAATTAGCAAGGCGTGGTGGCACACGCCTGTAATCCCAGCAGTTTGGAAGGCCCAGGCAGGTGGATTACCTGAGGTCAGGAGTTTGAGACTAGCCTGGCCAACATGGTGAAACCCCATCTCTACTAAAAATAGAAAAATTACCCAGGCATGGTGGTGGGTGCTTGTAAGCTCAGCTACTCAGGAGGCTAAGGCAGGATTGCTGGAACCTGGGAGGCAGAGATTGCAGTCAGCTGAGATCACACCACTGCACTGAAGCTCAGCGACTCCATCTCAAAAAAAAAAAAAAATTAGGCCGGGCGCGGTGGCTCAAGCCTGTAATCCCAGCACTTTGGGAGGCCGAGGCGGGTGGATCATGAGGTCAAGAGTTCGAGACCATCCTGGTCAACATGGTGAAACCCCGTCTCTACTAAAACTACAAAAAATTAGCTGGGCATGGTGGCGCGTACCTGTAGTCCCAGCTACTCAGGAGGCTGAGGCAGAAGAATTGCTTGAACCCAGGAGGCGGAGGTTGCGGTGAGCCGAGATCGCGCCATTGCACTCCAGCCTGGGTAACAAGAGCGAAACTCTGTCTCAAAAAAAAAAAAAAAAAAAAATTAGCCAGGCATGGTGGAACACACCTGAAGTGCCAGCTGGGAGGCTGAGGCAGGAGACTTGCTTGAACCTGGGAGGCGGAGGTTTCAGTGAGCTGAGATTGCGTCACTGCATTCCAGCCTGGGCAACAGAGCAAGACTCTGTCTCCAAAAAAATTAAAAAAGTTATTGTGCCCAGTGTGGGATATCAGTGTCAGGTCTCCAAGGCTGGCACTTAAGGAAATGAGCCTGGACGCCCTCCCAAGGCTAGAGTGACCAGCCCACTCCCAGACTTCTTTTTGCTACCCCTTCCTGATCTCGAACCTTATTTATTGCAAGGAGAGGAGAAAGGTTGAAACCACAGCTGGTCGAGGGGATTCATTCAGTTTCATGGGACACCTTCTCTGTGCAGGCTGTGTGAAGGAACAGCCATGGACCACACAGCCAGGCCACCTGGCATGTGCACCCAGCCGCCAGGCTGGAGCTCTACTCCACTTACCAGCGGAGTGGCTGGCAGGAAGTTACTCAGCCTCTCAGTGCCCAAACTCTGCGTGTTATTTGTTTGTTCGTTGATAAAATGAGGCATCTTATCATTCTCATCAACTTAATGGGCTCGCTGTGAGGAACACATGAGTTGACTCCGTCACAGCCTCGTCAGTAGGCGTTTTGGGAGCTGGCTATGGAGGCTACCGGCTCACTGCTTCGTTTCTAAGGGAGGCCATCTTCACATGCGTGCACACACACAAACAGGGTGGCCTGATGCAGACCAGCTGGCCTCAGGGAGCCTGGGAGGTGGCCAGGGGGAGACCATGAAACACAGACAGACCAGAGACCCAGAGATCCAGAGAAATCAAAGGACCCAGAGATCCAGAGACATCCAGACACCAGAGGCAAGAAACGGAAAAACTCGGAGGCCCATGGAGACCCAGGCAGCCTATCGCTTCTCGGCCTTTTGGCTAAGAGCAAGTGTGAGACCCAGGCAGCTTGTTCTGTGTTACCAGGGGAAAAATAAAATAAAAAAAAAAAACAAAAGAAAGAAAAGAGAGACCCAGGGAGCCTCAGTGAAATTCAGAGACTCAGGGAGGCCAAGAGATTCAGAGACACCCATAGGGAGCCAGAGACCCTGCCCCAGCAAGGCACAATCATTGAATCAAAACTCGCCCACCGGGCCCTCGCAGCCCAGGCCTCATTTCTCGGCTCAGCACCTTGGCGCTGCATTTGTCAAGAGGGTAACCGGGATCCTAGCTCGCTGCCGTTCCTATGGTGTCTCAGGCCTTGGGGTCCAGCTGGCCTGCCTTCACCCCTCTTGTAGCTGATGAAGCTTTGGAGAGGCTTTCACCCTGGGGAGCCGCAGCTGGGTGCCGACTGGGTTCACAGGCAGAGAGGCAGGCGGTGTAGGCCAAACCACGCCCCCCAGGAAGGCCCTGATTGGTGGACAGGCTGCGTTGGGCGGGCAGCCCTCAGGGTATATAAGCGCACGCAGGGGGCGGCCTGGGTTTTATGCTGTGGGCAGTTCCTGAGGCCGGGTAAGGCTCTCTCTGCAGGAGGAGGCTGGGCTGCTTCTGCTTGTGGGCGTCTACATGAAGAGGCCCAAATTGGCCCCGGGGTGGTCGACGGCACTTTTTCCTCAGCCCTGTGGTTGGCGTCTCTTTTCTCGGGGATGAGGGTGGGTTTAGGACAGGAGCATGAAATGTTTGAAGTGACCCCATCTCAGCTTGCTCTAAATCCAGGTATTTCTTTAATTTCGTTCCTCCCTGTGGACCTCAGTTTCCTCTCGGTGTAAGGGATCAGTGGCCCTTTCAATTTTGCTTTGGTGAGGGGTCCGGGGTGGTTGTGAGTTGGGGCCTGAAGAAGCAGTTAAACTCTTGTTTTGTTTTGTTTTGTTTTTGCCAGGCGCAGTGGCTCACGCCTGTAATCCCAGCACTTTGGGAGGTCGAGGCGCGCGGATCACCTGAGGTCAGGAGTGTGAGACCAGCCCGGCCAACACGGTGAAACCCCGTCTCTACCAAAAATAAAAAAACTTAGCCAGGCATGGTGGCATGGCTGTAAACCCAGCTACTCTGGAGGCTGAGGGTGGAGAATGGCTTGAACTGGGGAGGAGGAGGTTTCAGTGAGCCAAGATTGTGCCACTGCACTTCAGCCTGGGCGACAGAGAGAGACTGTCTCAACAAACAAACAAACAAACAAAACCTCTTTGGGTTTTGGAGGCCAAGGGCTTCACTTTTAACTGGTGTGAGGCCTCAGCCTTCAGTTTCCTCGTTTGAAAATGGGTCTGTGTTGAACGTACCTCCTTAGCAGGATGAAATAAGATAAGGCCCTTAAGCACAGCTCCAGGCACTTAGGAAACCCTCAGCAGTGCTTGTTGCTGCTGTTACTCTGCCTGTCCTGGGGTGCCAGGAGGAGGGCGGGAGTGCTGCAGCCTACAACTCTTTGCTGCTTTTCCAGCCTCACCCACTCCTGTTGCAGCCTGGCTGCCTTATGTTCTGAGCCCCCAAGTCTCCGCACCCACCCCTCCACCGTCCTGGGCCTTGTCACCACCCTTTTGATTCGTGGGAGTCACAGGGGTACATGGTAAATCCTGAGCCTCCTTTCTCTACAGGTCACCCTGCCCCATCTCCATCTCCTATGAGATGAATGACTCCCAAGACCCCACCACTTCCCCTGTAGCTAAAACCCAGGTAAAGCTGGGGGGCTGCAGCCGGCAAGGTGGGGGCAATGGGTTCCTCCATTTTCGCCAGCACAAAGAGCTCCAGGCCTTCCTCAACCTTCTGGGTGAGTTTGTGGGGTTAGCACGGGAGGGTTGTGAGGCCAAGTGTGAAAGCAGAGGTGAAGTATGGGGTCTCACCTGCCTGCACAGCCATCTGAGGCCTCTGCCCTCTCCCTCTCAGGTGACCCAGCTTAGGCAGGTGGTGGGGGGTCCTCTCAGAAACTGGGTTCAGGGCCAGGTGCCATGACTCACACCTGTAATCCCAACACTTTGAGAGGCTGAGATGGGAGGATCAGTTGAGGCCAGGAGATGAAGACCAGCCTGATCAACATAGTGAGATCCCATCTCTATTTATATTAAGAAAGAAAGAAAGAGAGAGAGACAGAGGGAAAAAAAAAAAGAGAAAGAAAAAGAGAGAAAAGAAAGAAGGCAGGCGCAGTGGCTCACACCTGTAATCCCAACACTCTGAGAGGCTGAGGTGAGTGGATCACCTGAGGTTGGAAGTTCAAGACCAGCCTGACCAACATGGAGAGACCCTGTCTCTACTAAAACTATAAAATTAGCCGGACGTGGTGGCACATGCCTGTAGTCCCAGCTACTTGGGAGGCTAAGGCAGGAGAATTGCTTGGACCAGGGAGGCGGAGGTTGCAATGAGCCAAGATCGTGCCATCGCACTCCAGCCTGGGCAACAAGAGCAAAACTCCGTCTCAAAAAAAAAAAAGAGGGTTGAGTGGTGGCTTGAGCTTTGCAGCTTCTGATGCCACTCTTCTCCATGGAGGCCGTGGTAACCTGCGTCCATCCTCTCTTCTCTACCTTCAGAGGACAGTTTTGTCCAGGAATTCCTCTCCAAAGACCCCTGCTTCCGGATTTCAGATAAGGTGAGGGAGCACAGTGGGGCTGCAGGCTGGGGGTCTCCTGAGGGTCAGGTTGAGTTGGTGGGGATTGAATGCCGCCACTTTATGGAGTGCCCTGGTCAGGTAGGGACAGCTGCTCACCTTTCACCCTTACCCCTCATCTTTGCACACCCCTCCCCACTATTTTCCTGACTTTCTTTCCCTGCAGCAAAACCTCCTTGGATACAAATGAACCTGGGTGCAAACCCCTCCTCCTCAGAGGATAACCAATCCCCCGCCCCCCGTCTGTCTCTGCAGTATCTTCTGGCCATGGTGCTGGTCTACTTCCAGCGCGCCCACCTGAAGCTCAGCGAGTACACCCACAGCAGCCTGTTCTTGGCCCTGTGAGTGGCAGGGACAGGGAGTGGAGGCATTTGCTGGAGGTGTCTGATGAGGCGAGGTGATGCTGTGGCCTCCGCTCCTTGACCCCGTGCTTCTGTGGCTAGGTACCTTGCAAACGACATGGAGGAGGACCTGGAGGGGCCCAAATGTGAGATTTTTCCTTGGGCCCTGGGAAGAGATTGGTGTTTACGAGTGGGGAAGTTCCTGCAGCAGAGGGATAAGCTGTGGGCACGGATGGGTTTCCGGGCTGTCGTGAGCCGCCAGTGCTGTGAGGAGGTGAGGCTGGGGGCAGCCTGGGGTGTGGGAAAGGCTGGGGTTCCCACCCCACTTACTGTCCACTCTGCCTCTCCCAGGTCATGGCAAAGGAGCCATTCCACTGGGCTTGGACTAGGGACCGGCGCCCCCACCATGGCGGGGTTCAGAGGGTCTGTCCACAGGTCCCTTTCCGCCTTCCCCGGGGCCCTGGCCTCTCGCCACCCCACTGTTCTCCCTGTGGCTTGCCCCAGCACTGCAGCTGCCACCCACTTAAGCCTGTGTCATTCAAGTGCTCTTCTCTGACCTCGGAGTGTCATCGCCTTCCCTCCCAAAATTCTCTCTCAGCATTCAAAAACACCTGGGACGGGGACTTTCTCCTCGTCTTACCCTCCCAGATGCAACTGGAATCTGACACCTACTGCCTCCGCAGTGAGTACAGGATGGGGCAGGACAGGAGCTTCGATCTGGGGGTGGGAGCTTGGGAGGCAGGAGGGAGGACCAACAGGATGAGAGGGAGGGCCGTGGGCCTGGGATCGCAGTGCTGCCGCCCCTCCTGTGTGAGCTTGGCAGCTTTCCTCTCTGAGCCTCACTCTCTCCTCTCCCCAGTTTTTCCAAAGCTTCTGCCACGCCTTGGGCACTGAAGCTCTGTAGGGTGAAGAATGGCATGCCTACTGGCCCATTGACCCACACACCATCAGCCGTGCTCCAACCCCTGCCCCTTCCTCCCAGCCTGCAGCTTTACCCACGCTGGTCCTGGTCCCCTCTAATAAATTCATGTCCACAAGACACCAACTGTGCTTAGGTCCTGGCCTGGCTCCTTGACCTATGGTCGGGATGGGGAGGGGGAGTCTGCCAGGGTTACAACATGTGAGCACAGGCTGTGTCACAGCTTGGCCCCTTCCTTTTTTCTTTTTTTAGAAGTGTGTAGTGACACAGCTTGGTCCCTTCCTATTGGTGGCCAGTTATCCTGAGCCTCAGTTTTTCCTCTCTGTAATATCCATGCCTATGGATAATGAGATCTACACAATGTTGATGGGATTAAATGATATGAGGTATCCGCAGCCCTTAGAAGAGGACCAGAGAGCTGGGTGTGGTGGCTCATGACTGTAATCCTAGCACTTTGGGAGGCTGAGGCAGGTGGATCATTTGAGGTCAGAAGTTCAAAACTAGCCTGGCCAACATGGTGAAACCCTCCCTCTACTAAAGATACCAAAATTAGCCAGGCACGGTGGCGCACGCCTGTAATATCAGCTACTTGGAGGCCGAGGTGCACTC
>NW_016107417.1:3344911-3346538 GCF_001604975.1 Cebus imitator | reverse complement strand
TTTTTTTTGGAGACAGAGTCTCACTCTGTCGCCAGGTGCCAGGCTGGAGTGCAGTGGCACAATCTCGGCTCACTGCAACCTCCTCCTCCCCAGTTCAAGCAATTATCCTGCTTCAGCCTCCTGAGTATCTGGGACTACAGGCATGTGCCACCATGCCCAGCTAATTTTTTTGTATTTTTAGTAGAGACGGGGTTTCACCATATTGGCCAGGATGGTCTCGATCTTTTGACCTGGGATCCGCCCGCCTCGGCCTCCCAAAGTGCTGGGATTACAGGCTTGAGCCAAGGGGTTAATTTCTTAATGGAGGAGGCAGGAAGGCTTCCCAGAGGAGGTTGCAATTGGACTGGACCTGGAAATTTATGGAAAGACCATCTAGAGCAGTGATTAAGGCTTGGTCTTTGGAGCCAGATTTTTAATGTTCAAATTCCAGGTCCCTCTGTGACTTTGGCATGTTATTTAATCTCCCTGTGCCTTCATTGACTCATCTGTAAAATGCGTGATGATATTTGAATGGGTTGATCCCCCAGAAGGGTTTGGAACAACAACTGGCATGAACAAGTGTGAACACTTGGTGTTCCAGTGGAGGAACTGCCTAGAGAAAGGCTGGTGAGGAGGGTGTTTATTGGGTGAAGATGGAGAGGGCTGGCAGAGTATGGATATGGTTAAGAAAGCCTGGAGACTGACGACATTAGCCAAGACAAGGACTAAAAATCGTTTTTAATTTGTTTTTCCAATAGATAATATATTCACATATACATTTAAACCAAGAGCCACCCTCCTGCCCCTGACTTCAGCTGCCTGATTCTCTGCCCTGGAATTAATGAAAGCAATAGTTTCTCCTGTCCTTCCCCAGAGAAAGAATCTAAACTTAAAGAACCCCATGTGGTATAATAAAAATTTTTAAAAATATGTAGATGGCTGGTCACAGTGGCTCACACCTGTAATCCCAGCACTTTGGAAGGCTGAGGTGGGAGGATCACTGGAGCCCAGGAGCTCGAGACCAGCCTGGCCAACATAATGAGACCTCATCTCAACAAAAAAGAATTAAAAAATTAGCTGAGTGTGTTGGAGCACGCCTGTAGTCCCAGCTACTTGGGAGGCTGGGGTGGGAGGATCACTTGAGTCCAGGAGTTGGAGGCTACAGTGAACTATGATTACACCTGGGCACTCCAGAAGGGGCCACAGAGACACAAATACATATATTTGGTTCCTGACAGAGCTCCTGAAACTGTTGTAATTTTCTAAGTGATGGAAGTGTCTTTTCTTGACAGCAGCCCCCACACCTCCATTAATCCTAACAAGACCACACCTGAGTTTATGCTAATGCGGTGACAAGATGCAGGCTGGGAGACTAAAGATTGGGTTAGAAAAACAGGTGGATGTGCCGGGAGGGTGGAGAGGGCAGAAAAGCTCCGTGCACCATGCCCCCCGTGCCTTGCCCTGTGCAACTCTTCCAGCTGGCTGTTTCAGAATTGTTTCCTTTATCCTAGGAAGTGAGGCACTTTTCTAAGTTCTGTAGTCGTCTACTGCATTATCTTTTTTATTTTTTATTTTTATTTTATTTTTTTTGAGACGGAGTTTCACTCATGTTACCCAGGCTGGAGTGCAATGGCACGATCTCGGCTCA
>NW_016107417.1:3342626-3343786 GCF_001604975.1 Cebus imitator | reverse complement strand
CCCGCCTCGGCCTCCCAAAGTGCTGGGATTACAGGCGTGAGCCACCGCACCTGGCCTGCATTATCAAACCTAAGGAGGAGTTGGGGGAACCTCTGAATTTGTAGTTTGCCAGAGAAGTGTCAGTTGCCTGGGCACCCCATTTGTGGCTGGTATTTGAAATGCGGTTAGCCTTGGGGTACTGAAGCCTTAACCTCTGGGGTCTGTGCTAATGCCAGGAGTTAGTGTCAGAAGGAAACTGAATTGTTCAACACCCCATTGGTATTGGAAAATTGGTGTGGTAAATGTATTTTGTGAGAAAAGGATACCACACCAGATATGTATATATTTTCACCTGTTTTTATTAAATGCCAGAACTCCCTGCATCTTGTGGTGTACTTATGAATGTATTTTGAAGAAGATTTTTTTTTTTTTTTTGAGATGGAGTCTTGCTCTGTCACCCAGGATGGAATGCAATGGCAAAATCTTAGCTCACTGCAACTTCCACCTCCCTGACTCAAGCAATTCTCCAGCCTCAGCCTCCTGAGGACCTTGGATTACAAGCTCTCACCACCATGCCCAGCTCATTGTTGTATTTTTAGTAGAGACAGGGTTTCGCCATGTTGGCCAGGCTGGTTCAAACTCCTGACCTCAGGTGATCCGCCTGCCTCAGCCTCCCAAAGTGCTGGGATTACAGGTGTGAGCCACCATACCCAGCCATTTTTTTTCCTTTTTTTGGAGACAGAGTCTTGCTTTGTTGCCCAGGCTGGAGTGCAGTGGCATGATCTTGGCTCACTGTGTCCTCCACCTTCAGGGTTCAAGCGATTGTCCTGCCTCAGCCTCCAAAGTAGCTGGGATTATAGGCACGTGCCATCATGCTTGGCTAATTTTTGTTTTGTTTTGAGATGGAGTTTCACTCTGTTGCCCATGCTGGAATGCAGTGGTGCAATCTCAGCTCACTGCAACCTTCACCTCCTGGGTTCCAGCAATTCTCCTGCCTCAGCCTCCTGAGTAGCTGGGACTACAGGTGCGTGCCGCCATGCCTGGCTATTTTTTGTAGTGTTTATAGAGAATGGGACTTCACTATGTTGACCAGGCTGGTGAGGATGGTTTTTGTATTCATGCATTTCTTGCTACAGCTGTGTTGTATTCAGCTTTTTTTTTTTTTTTTTTTTTTTTTTTTT
>NW_016107417.1:3339980-3341726 GCF_001604975.1 Cebus imitator | reverse complement strand
ATTTTTTGTATTTTTAGTAGAGATGGGGTTTCACCATGTTGACCAGGATGGTCTCGATCTCTTGACCTCGTGATCTACCCACCTCGGCCTCCCAAAGTGCTGGGATTACAGGCTTGAGCGCGCCCGGCCTTAATTATTACCTTTTAATCATAGATTTGTTGTGTTTTAATATCTGGTAGGATTAATCTCTACTCATTATGTCTTTTATTTTCAGAAGTTTCCTACTTGTTTAATTTGCCACATGACCTTTAAATCAGCTTTTCTAGTCCCTCCTTACCTCCCTGCAGAAAACTCTTAAAATTTTTTATTGTGATACACTTAGAGATTAAGGAGAACTGACATCTTTATGAAGGATTTTCATATCTAGACCAAGGTGTCACCCCCTTGCCTCTACTTTTGGGTGGCCAGTGACCTCCAAATTTGTACCTGTATTTTGAGCACAAGGCCTGTTCCTTGCCCATAGGCATCTCCTGATAGGGGGATCCCACAGATATCCCATGCCCTGATCCTGCACTGTCCCCCAGCTTAGTGCATTCCCCCTTTTCTTTATTCAGGTGCTCAACCCAGACCCAGGGTTTGAAGTTATCTTTGGTCCCTCCTGGTTTCCAAGAGCCATATCTAACCAGTGACTAAGTTCTATTGTGATTTTTGTTTTGTTTGTTTTGAGATGGAGTTTTGCTCTCTTTGCCCAGGCTGGAGTGCAATGGTGTGATCTTGGCTCACTAGATCAACCCCCGCCTCCTAGGTTCAAGCAATTCTCCTGCCTCAGCCTCCCTAGTAGCTGGGATTACAGGAGCCTGCCACCACATCCAGCTAATTTTTGCATTTTTAGTGTCACCATGTTGGCCAGGCTGGACTCAAACTCCTGACCTTATGTGATCTGCTCACTTCAGCCTCCCTAAGTGCTGGGATTACAGGCGTGAACCACTGTGCTCGGCCTGTGGTATATTTGTAATCACTAATGAACCAGTATTGACACAATATTATTAACTCAAGTCCATAGTTTACATTAGGGTTCACTCTTAGTGTTGTCCATTCTGTGTGTTTGGATAAATGCATGTCATGTATCCACCATTACAGCATCATACAGAATAGTTTCACTGCCCTAAAAATGCCGTGCTCCATCCCTCTTCTACCCCTCCAAATCCCTGGCAAACGCTGATCTTTTACTATTGCTAGTTTTGCCTTTTCTAGAATGTCATATAGGGTCTCATTTTGTCACCCAGACTGGACTGCAGTGGCGTGATCTCGGCTGACTGCAACGTCCACCTCCTGGGTTTAAGGGATTCTCCTCCCTCAGTCTCCTGAGTAGCTGGGATTACAGGCACTTGCCACTACACCCAGCTAATTTTTTTTGTAATTTTACTAGAGACGGGGTTTCACCATGTTGACCAGGATGGTCTCGATCTCTTGACCTCGTGATCCACCCGCCTCGGCCTAGTATGTGACCTTTTTTCTTTTTTTTGAGATGAAGTCTCACTCTGTCGCCCAGGCTGGAGTGCAGTGACACGATATTGGCTCACTGCAACCTCTGTCTCCTGGGTTCAACCAGTTCTTCTGTCTCAGCCTCCTGAGTAGCTGGGATTAAGGCGCACAACACCACAACTGCCTAATTTTTTATATTTTTAGTAGAGACGAGGTTTCACTATGTTGGTCAGACTGGTCTCGAACTTGTGAGCCACCGTGCCCGGCCTGTATGTGACTTTTTTTTTTTTGAGACGGAGTTTCGCTCTTGTTACCCAGGCT
>NW_016107417.1:3328628-3338280 GCF_001604975.1 Cebus imitator | reverse complement strand
GGGGGGGGGTCTCACCATGTTGGCCAGGCTGGTCTCGAACTCCTGACCTCAAGTGATCCACCTGCCTCAGTCTCCCAAAGTACTGGGATTATAGGCATAAGCCACTGTGCCCAGCCTTGTCAATTTTTTGACAGGCATGGGGACTCACGCCCGTAATCCCAGCTACTTTGGGAGGCCGAGGCAGGTGGATCACCTGAGGTCGGGAGTTTGAGACCAGCCTGGTCAACATGGTAACCATGTTGAGACATGGTGAGACCCATTCCCCATCCCTACTAAAAATACAAAAAAATAGCCAGCCTGGTTGCACATGCCTGTAATCCCAGCTACTTCAGAGGCTGAGGCAGGAGAATTGCTTGAACCCGGGAGACAAAAGTCGCGGTGAGCCGAGATCACACCACTACTCTCCAGCCTGGGTGACTAGAGCAAGATTCCATCTCAAAAACAAAAACAAAAGTTTTGTCCATTTTTATTAAATTTTTATTCACTTGTCAAAGTTCTTTTACAAGTCCTACATCAGATAGAATTTTTACCATTATTTGTCCTAATCTATGGCTTATCTTTTTGTTTTTAATAGTTCTAGTGCATTTTGAAGAACAAAAGTGTTTTATTTTGAAAGTTCAATTTATTGATTTCCTCTATCATTTCTACTTTTTGTGTCATGTTTAAGAAATCTGGCCAGGTGCCATGGCTCACACCTGTAATCCCAGTGCTTTTGGAGGCTCAAGCAGGAGGATTGCTTGAGCCCAGGAGTTCATGACCAGCCTGAGTAACACAAAAGGGCCCCATTTCTACAAAAAATTAAAAAATTAGCTGGGTGTCCTGGAGCGTGCCTGTAGTCTCAGCTACTCAGGAGGCTGAGGTGAAAGGATCTCTTAAGCCCAGGAGTTTAAGGTTACAGTAAGCTGTGATCAGGCCACTGCACTCCTGCCTGGTAAATACCTGGCAAGACCCTGCCTTTAGAAAATAAAGAAAAAAGAAATCTTTTCTAAACCCAATATTGTTAAGATTGTCTCCATTTTTTAAAAAAATGTTTTATGGCTTGGTCATTTATATTTAGGTGTGTAATCTAGTTTGAGTCACATTTTGATGGTGTATCCTAAATAGTTATCAAATCCATCTACTTCTGCCTGCCACCTCCCTAGTTTGAGCCACCGTCTCTGTCCCTGGACACCTGCACAGAAAGCCTAGGAGCTGGTTTCACCCCTCACTCACCAAGTTAGGGAGTTCAGGCAAGTCACACCCTCTCAGGCCTCAGTTTTCCTCTTTTGTTAACTGGGGGTGAAAATGGGGTTAGATTAGATCAGTGGCTCTTACCCTTTGAGGGGTCATGGGCCCTAGAATCCTGGGAACGCTATGCAGTTTCCCCAGCAAAAGGCTTGTGTCCACAACTCGCAAGCCTGAAGCAGATGCTGGGCTGGGGCTCCGAGACCAGCGGAAAGCCCTGACCTGAGGGTTCTCTGCAGTCTCCCCACTCTCACCCCCGGCCTCCGCGCAGAACCCTGGCCCCCCAAGCTCTTGCAGCCAGTGAAGCAGGATCTTTGGGAAGTGGGGTTGGATGGGGACGGGGGCTGCCGTCCTGCTCACAGCCTCTGCCGCCCTCTCCTGGGTAAGGTGACACATGGGCGCTTGCAGGTTGGTGGGCTGAGGGCTTGGAGGAGAGGGCAGGGACGTCCACCTCTCGAAGTTCCCAGGTTCAAGAAATCCCCGAACGCTGGAGGAAGATGGGCTTCCACAATTGGTCATCCGCATCCCATAGGCTGTACGTATGCGGACAACAGGGCGGAGCGGGGCAGGGACTTACCCAAGGTCACGCAGCAAGCCCGGTCCCCTCGCGTTTCCCCCGAGGAGCGCCGAGCCCGGGGCTCTGCGGTGCGGTGGGGGCGGGGAGAGGCGCGGCCCCGGGGGGTGGTGTTGCCGTTTGCGGAGTGTCAGGCAGGGGTCTGCTCGCCGCCAGCCCGGCCCTCCTTGGAGCAGCTGCCGCAGCCCGAGGTAATCTCGGCCTCGCGCCGGGGCTGGCTGGGAGCGGCGGGAGCAGCTGCGGCCGCGCGGAGCGAGGGGCGCAGGGGACGGCGCGGGGGACGGGGCGGGCCCGGAGCTGCGGGAGGCGGCGCCGCTGTCTGATTGCCGGGGAATGCCCGCCGGGGCGCGCGTGGGGTGCGGCAGCGCGGCCCTGCAACTCGAGCTGCTGCCCCTGGTTAAAAATACCCCCTGCTCGGCCCTCCCCCTCCACCTCCCGCGGCGCCCTTCCGTCCGCGCCCTAGCCCCACCCGCGCTGGCCCCTCCCCGGGGACCGCGCTGCCTTTTACTAATTTGTCCTATCGCATAATTGGCCCCCGGCCTGCGGAGGGAGGGGCGGGGAAACACCGTAAGAGATAGAGACGGAGCCGGAGAGATTAGGGGGAGCCGAGAGGAAGCGGGGTAGGAGCCCCGGGAGGAGAAGGAGGAGGAGAAGGAGAGAGGGAGGGCGGAGGGCGGAGGGGCAGCTGGAGGAGGGCGGGGAGGAGCGCTCTTCCTGGTTGGGCCCTGCCCTGAGCTGCCACCGGGAAGCCAGCCCTAGGGACCGCAGCGACCCCCAAACACTGCTCCTCCAGGTAAGAAGCTGGGTGCCGAGTCGGGATTCCTTGACCCCGGCCACTGCTCCCGGGCTGAGGGGCTGCCCCAGCTCGGCCCCTTCTCGGGGCCCTCTGCGTGCCTGGGGCAGGGGCGGGGGCTGGGGCAGGAGCGGCACAGTTCAGGCGCCAGTCCCAGCCTGGCTCACCGCTGTCCCCAGGGGCTGGGCTGGGTCCCACCAACTCTGATAATGGAGCCTGCTGCGAGGGCCTGAGGAGGGGGACCCCAACTGTCTGGGGTTTTCAGCCCACGGCAAGGGTCCGGTGCACAAGGATCATGGCTAGTTTGGGGAGGGGGTTGCAGGCCAGTGAACAGGATCGAACAGGCCTTCCCGGCATTGTCCCACCTGCCTAGTTCCTGTGCTGTCTGGAGGCTCCGCCCTGCCCCACCTGACCTGCTGGCTCACCACAGAGCTGCAAGCCCCTGACAATGGGATCCGGGAAAGGAGAGGTGGTGGCCGGCTGGCCTGGGAACTGGGAAACCCCTTTCCTGGATTCACTGGGAGCACCGGGAAGTGGCTGAGAACCCTGCGTCTGTGAGGGGAGCAGTGAGGCAGGAAACGCCAGGTTTGGGGATGGATAAGCAGGGGCAGGACAGCCGCGTTTGCAGGCAGGAGCCCAGGTTCTAGTCTTGGGAAGGCCTGGGTTCTGAGCAGGCCCATCTCTCCCACAGGATGGCGGAGGAGATCATCACGCCCGTGTATTGCACCGGGGTGTCAGCCCAAGTGCAGAAGCAGCGGGCCAAGGAGCTGGGCCTGGGCCGCCATGAGAATGCCATCAAGTACCTGGGCCAGGATTATGAGCAGCTGCGGGCACGATGCCTGCAGAGTGGCACCCTCTTCCGTGATGAGGCCTTCCCTCCCGTGCCCCAGAGCCTGGGTTTCAAGGAGCTGGGTCCCAATTCCTCCAAGACCTACGGCATCAAGTGGAAGCGGCCCACGGTGAGAGGGGCCATCTGGGGTGGGTCTCAGCTGAGCCCAGATCCTGGATGAGGAGTTGGAATGACACTCCATGTCCCTGGTGGGGAATGGGGTCTGGGGTGGCCGGGTGCCAGTTTCTGGGAGGGGCTGGGCCAGGGACAGGACTCTGGGTCTCTCGTAGGAGCTGCTGTCAAACCCCCAGTTCATCGTGGATGGAGCCACCCGCACAGACATCTGCCAGGGAGCATTGGGTAAGCCCCCAGGGGGGTGGGGTCCCAGGTGTTTTTTCCACAGTAGTTCCCCATTCCCGCTCCTTCAGGCTCTGCCCCAACTCCTCCCTCCTGCAAGCCCAGGCAGGCTCTGGCTATCAGTGCTGGGCTGGTTTGCCTAGATTCCTGGGTCTTTTCTGCAAGCTTAGAGTTAAATGGCACTCTGGCCAAGGAACCCCAGATTCTCCCCAGCATGAGCACCCACTTCCCCCCGCGGCAGGTGGGTAGAGCAGGCTGATATGCGTTCCTCCTGCCCCAGGGGACTGCTGGCTCCTCGCGGCCATCGCATCCCTCACTCTCAACGACAACCTCCTGCACCGAGTGGTTCCGCATGGCCAGAGCTTCCAGGATGGCTATGCCGGCATCTTCCATTTCCAGGTGAGCGCCCACCTGGGGAGGAGGGGCAGCAGGCACTAGGGGAGATGTGGACGGGAGTTAGGGCCACACCCTGTGGGCCAGCCCTCCTTCCAGCAGGTATTTGACCTCTCAGTGCCATCTGGGGTCTGTCATGTGTGAAGTGACTGGGCTGGGCAGGTATTTGGGCTGGCAGTTTTCCTAGGTGATTGTATGTATCAGGTGGAAAGTGCTTGAAAGAACAGAAAGACTTTTGTGTTACATTCTGTGGGACAAATTTCGCTCCTCCCCGGGGCCGGTCTCAGTCGCCCCATCTGAGAAACGAGTGCTCACTGGGGAAAATATCAGCACGTGTGGCCTTCTGCACCTGTCAAGCCTCCCATCCCTCCATCCCCCAATCCTCCTGCACTTTGGCAAGGTCTGGCTGAGCTCAGCAGAAAAGAAAGACTTGGGATTAAGTCATGGAAACCAGCTTTTCCTGACAGTGTGCCTAGGACCCATTTTTCAAATCACACCAATCAATTCTCAATGAGCTGCCATCGGGAGGGACATGCCCAGCAACCCCTGATGAGACCCTCAGGCCTTGGAGGCCCCATCCCTGCCCAAAGGAGTCCTGGGTGTCCCCTCCTTCTGCCTGGTTAGAGAGCCCCTTATCCTATTCCATCCTTGCCTGACATGCGGGTGGAGGTGGCCCTCAGAACCCAAGGTGCAGAACCCGCAGTGCGGACCCCCTTTGGCCCAGCGCCACACCCACCTGCTGTGGTCTGTGGTCTGGGATGCAGCCTCGCCCTCTTCCCTGCCCCCTTTCCTCGCTCCTCCAGTTCGCTCCTCCTAGTCTCCGACTGGCCAGTTCTGGACCTGCCACCCACACTCTTTGCAACCTGGGCTCCTGCTACCTGGGCTCCCGGCTGCCTCCTCTCCTCCCCTGTTGTCCTGGCCCTGACCCCTCAGATAGCACCTGGAGTCCTTTGGTTGCTTCTGACCCCAGATGCCTTGGGCCCTGCCCCTGCCCTAGGAAACCTGCCCATTGTGGCATCTCTGAAACAAAGCCTATGATTGTGAGAACCAGTCCTGCTCACCTTGTGGCTGTAGGTCTGGATGCCACATTTTCACTCCTCATCCAATGACATGGGTGTCCCCTAACCCCCTAGAATAGGGAGGCAAGAGCTAGGAGGCCATGGCCTAAAAGGGAGATAGTTCCAGAAAGCCCAGGCCCGAGAGCTTTCCCACCCTGTTTGTTCAGTGACTCACTAAAGGCTTCTGTGAAGAAGGCGCTGCTGCTCCTTTTTATGGATAGGGAAACTGAGGCTCAGAGGTGATAACTTTCCCAGGATCATGTATCTAGTATATCTTGAGCATATAAGGCTTCTGTGAAGAAGGCGCTGCTGCTCCTTTTTATGGATAGGGAAACTGAGGCTCAGAGATGATAACTTTCCCAGGCTTATCTATATGTGGTATGCATGTATTCGTATATATCAGATATATGTATATCTAGTATATACTATACAGGCAAAGGAAAGCATCCCTTAGCCTTCTGAAGGTTCACTGAAAAATCAACTCACAAAAGGAGGTTAGTAGGAGAAATGGCATACAAATTGACCAGCCTGCAAGGTGGGGTCGGGAACCACAGAGTGATCACCCCAGCCCAGCAGTGGGTGCAAAGCTTATATACCATCCTGAGGCTACAGGAAGAATGGAGGCTCCAGCGCAGCCAACACCAGGTTCTGGTGGTGAATCAGGTTATAGTGGCAAGACTGGCTATGGAAGGGGGAGAAAACGAGGCCTGGAAAGCAAAGGCGGTCTTGTTATGTAGGTGAAACTCATAGGTGGCAGCCCTCAGAGAAGATAGACAGTAATTGTTTCTTTCAGACCTTTAAAGGGTGTCAGGCTCTCAGTCTGACAAGGGAAGGCCTTAGAGAAAGCCTGGCTACCTCAGATTTTCTCTACAGATGCAAATCTCTTCCTACAAAATACCGCATTACAGGGCTGTTTCTGTTTGCAGACCCTCTGAACAGCCATCTGAACAGCTAGTGAAATATTTTTATTTCCTTCAGTACCTAGATCTGTGTATCTAGTATATATGTAGCATATATGTATCTAGTGTATATTTAATATATCCATGTATAGCATATGTGAAATATACAAGTATTTAGTATGTATCAAGCATACATGTATCTAGTATACCTGATCTAGTGCACATGCATCTGTGTCTAGTATATGTGATTTAGTATACATGCATCTAGTGTATATCTAGTATACCTGATCTAGTTAACATGCATCTAGTATGTATCTGCTACACCTGATCTAGTATACATCTAGTATGTCTCTAGTATGTGTGATTTAATCTACATATATCTAGTATGTATCTGTACACATGATCCAGAATCCTGCATCTAGTAAGCTAGAGATACGAATGGAGCTCAGATCTGGGAGATTGCAAAGCAGGTACTCACTGTGCCCTTCCCCCGCAGCTATGGCAATTTGGGGAGTGGGTGGATGTGGTCGTGGATGACCTGCTGCCCATCAAGGACGGGAAGCTGGTGTTTGTGCACTCTGCTGAAGGCAATGAGTTCTGGAGTGCCCTGCTTGAGAAGGCCTATGCCAAGTGAGTAGGGGCCAAGGGGACAGCTCCAGCCTCCAGGGCGGGGGGGCGGCTCCTGTCTTCCCAGAGGGTCCTGCTTGATGCCAGAGCACCGACCTGGAGCTGCCCACAGGGTAAATGGCAGCTACGAGGCCCTGTCAGGGGGCAGCACCTCGGAGGGCTTTGAGGACTTCACAGGCGGGGTCACCGAGTGGTACGAGTTGCGCAAGGCTCCCAGCGACCTCTACCAGATCATCCTCAAGGCGCTGGAGCGGGGCTCTCTGCTGGGCTGCTCCATAGACGTGAGTGCGCCGGCCTGATGCTTTGGTACCCTGGAACCCTGGTATCCTGACCTGTCACCTTTTCCAAACGTCCCCACCCAGGCTCCGCTCCAGACCCCTGTCCTGCACCTAAGCTCCATCTCTGGAGGCATAGCCAGCCTCATCCGTCACTTCCACCTCCATGCCCGGTGTTCCTGTCCTCACCTCCCCACTCCTTCCCCAAAACTTCACACCTCAGCTCTTTCCTGGGCTTGCTCTTCCGACCATTTCTCCTGCTGTTTCCCTCACTGCTGTCATCTTATCCATGCCATCCCCTGTCCAGTTCACCAACCTCAGATGTCATCCCCTGGTCTCAATTCGCACCCATCCCTGGCCTTAATCCCACACTCACTCCAGTCCCACCTTCCCGCTCCTCTGTTCCCGCTCCCCAATCCTTGACGCCAGACCTGACCCCAACATCACTGCCATCCACAGCTCTAACCCTAGCTCCCGTTCCCCATCCCTAACCAACTCTCCTGTCCTCACGTCCCTCTCTGTGAGGCCCACTGAGGGCCGTGTAGCTCTGGTGGGCCGTGCATGGCTGTGTGTGCGCGCATGCATGTTTGCACAGGTTCTGGTCAGCCCTGGCCAGTAGCGGTGTCAGTGGGATGCCTGGGCTCCCCCATCCCAGATGCTCCAAAAGAGCAGCATCTATACGTGGGGGTGTCTATAGGTGTGGGTGATGAACTAGGTGGGATTGGGGTCCCTGCTTGCTGCTCCCAGCAACTATTGTATGTGCAGGTGGGAACATAAGGCCCTGAGTGCTGGGGGCTCATGTGGCAGGGCCGGGGGACCTAGCCACCGACCACAATGTGTGTGTCTTTCTGCAGATCTCCAGCGTTCTAGACATGGAGGCTATCACCTTCAAGAAGTTGGTGAAGGGCCACGCCTACTCTGTGACTGGGGCCAAGCAGGTACTGCCCTGGGTGGGGCCTTCCCTGCAGGGCGGCTTCTGCCCCTGGCTTGTCCTTGCCTCTCTGGCACCCGACCAGGGCTGTGGAAGGTGCTGGCTCCTCCTTTCCCCTCCTCCAGCACCTTATCTCTCAGGGACAGCCATCTGAGATGCCTATCATGTCCTGCCCTGACTGACTGTAGTTCCTGTGCACAGCTGCCTTCCTGGGCTGTGAATTCCAGCACAGGCTTCATCTGGGTGCTGAGCAGGGCTTGGAGAGGATGAGGGTATGGGAGGTGGAGTGTTAACGTGCGTGCATGGGCCAGGTGCAGCAACTCACACCTGATAATCTCAACACTTTGGGAGGCTAAGGCAGGTGGATCACCTGAGGTCAGGAGTTCGAGACTAGCCTGGCCAACATGACGAAACTCTGTCTCTACTGAAAATACAAAAATTAGCTGGCCATTGTAGCAGGCACCTATAATCCCAGCTACTCTGGAGGCTGAGGCAGGAGAATCACTTGAAGCCGGGAGGTGGAGGTTGCAGACTGCACTAATGCACTCCAACAAGTAGTAAGACTGTCTCCAAAAAAAACAAAAAAAAAAGTGTGTGCCGGAAGCTAGCACTGATAGGAGCTCTGGGAAATAGGTGAACTACCGAGGCCAGATGGTGAACCTGATCCGGATGCGGAACCCCTGGGGCGAGGTGGAGTGGACAGGAGCCTGGAGCGACAGGTGAGGGGCAGTGGGCACTGTCCAGGGTGCCTTGGGAAGCTGTTAGGTGCCCCAACATTTCTGCTCTGGGCTCTACCAGGCCAGGCTGGACTCAGGATTGAGCAGAAGGGCCCATCTTCATGTGACTGCATCTGGGGGACTGGCCTGACAAAGCTCAGGCTGTGCTGTCCCCTGTGCCCAGCCACTGGGTGTGCACAGGGCATCAGACTGGCCCTGATGAGACCACCCCCTAAACCAGAACCTTGGGGCTTGACCTTGAGAAGGCCACCTGGGCTGGGCAGAGGGAAGACAGGCCAGGGTGGCCAGGCCCCAGGGACAGAGGCCAGGCAGGTCAGTGCCCACCAGCCCTGCCAGAGCCCTGCTCCTCACAGCTCTTCAGAGTGGAACAACGTGGACCCATATGAACGGGAGCAGCTCCGGGTCAAGATGGAGGACGGGGAGTTCTGGTGAGCGCTGGCCTCGGGGCCCCCTGCCCTGCCTCTCCACCCCACACCTCCAGTTCTGTGCCCTGCCCAGGCTGCGCCTCACCCGCGCACCTCCGCCCTCAGGATGTCATTCCGCGACTTCATGCTCGAGTTCACCCGCCTGGAGATCTGCAACCTCACGCCCGACGCCCTCAAGAGCCGGACCATCCGCAAATGGAACACCATGCTCTATGAAGGCACCTGGCGGCGGGGGAGCACCGCGGGGGGCTGCCGCAACTACCCAGGTGACCCGAGCCCGCGGACGCGCAGGCTGCACGGGGTGGGCTCTGGGTCTTCCTGCTCCTACCTTAGGGGCTCCAAAAATCATGTCATCTCACTGAGCCTCCGTTTCCTCACTTGAAAGATATAGGCTGATCTCTTGAATTTTGTTGGGAGGGTAAAATATTAAATGTCCTGGTAAATTCTAAAGAGGCATTACCGCCCTGGGGCCCGAGCCCAGGCTGCTAATGAGGGGAGAAGACCTGTTGCCATCCAGCCACCTGCCTGTC
>NW_016107417.1:3325774-3328290 GCF_001604975.1 Cebus imitator | reverse complement strand
GTCTTACACTGTCTCCAGGCTGGAGTGCAATGGTGCCATCTCAGCTCACTACGACCTCCGCCTCCCGGTTCAAGTGATTCTCCTGCCTCAGCCTCCTGAGTAGCTGCGACTACAGGCACATGCCACCACGCCTAGCTAATTTTTGTATTTTTAGTAGAGACAGGGTTTCACCATGTTGGTGAGGATAGTCTCGATCCCCTGACCTTGTGATCCACCTGCCTCTGCCTCCCAAGGTGCTGGGATTACAGGCGTGAGTCACTGTGCCCTGCCAATTTTTGTATTTCTAGTAGAACCGGGGTTTCTCCATGTTGGCCAGGCTGGTCTCGAACTCCTGACCTCAGGTGATCCACCTGCCTTGGCTTTCCAAAGTGCTGGGATTACAGCTGTGAACCACTACACCAGTCCCCTCCTGCCTTCTCCTGCCATCTTTCCCTGGGCTTCTAGATCCATGTGGTCAACTTGGGCCACAGCTTGGCCTCTCAGTTCCTTGTCACTCTCACCTGCAGCATGCTTTTCCTCTACCTTAGTTCAGCCCCCACCATGAGGGCACCAGAGCTGCCTTGCCTTGCAAACACCTGCTCTCTGATCTCCACCTTCGACTCATTCCAGTCCCTTCGTCTTCAGCTCTTGGTCTGATGCCCCACGCCAGTAGCCAGTCTGTCGAACCCACTGCTTGTGTACCACCTGCCTCTCCCATCTTGCCTTCTGTCCTTACCTAGGTTAGAGCTATCATTTTAGTCTTGTTTCTACAAATGCTTCCAGTCCCCTGGTCTCTCTCCCATCACCTGGCACAAAAACCATCCTAGTGGAACTCAGCTGGCTTGGGAGCCGTGAGTGTGGCAGGAGAGAAATCACATAACCAATGCCATATATTCCCATAAACTCATAGCCACAAACCTCAGTTGAGCATTTTAAATGATTCCCAGCAATTCCACTACTGGTTAGTAAGGTTTCCACTCTCACTTGACCTCTCCCCACTGTCACTGTCATCTTTCGGCCTGGCTTTGCACTTCATTGAAAAGATAGACTTCGTCCTGCAGGACACCTCGTGTTCCCGCCTCCAAATCCCCCAGCCTTCTGCACCTGTGCCTGTGCCCTCACTGCCTCCCTACCTGTGACAGTGGCAGAACTGTCCCCGCTCGTGGGGACGTCCACCCCTGCTCCAGATCCCATCCTCCCCGACCTCTGAAAGCATTTGCTCCTTTATCTGTCACCTCTCTCTCCAGCGTCATTACAGAGAATCCTCTGTCTTAAAATGAAGCAACCCTCTCGAGCCCACTTCCCTGTTCATTTCTCTGCCCTCCTTCAAAGCACAATTCCTTGGGAATTACCATACTCCCTACTTCCTTTCTCACTTCTGCTTGGTTGCTCAACCCTTCCCGGTCTAGCTTCATCCCTACCATGCTGCAAAAACCACCCTTTCGAAGGTCACCTATAACTTTGGCCTTGCCAGATCCGCTGCTGCTCTGTTCTCCTGTGCTGTTCTCAGCGCTGCTCCCTGCCCTCTGTTTTGAAGCATGCTTTTCCCTTGTAGGGATCCCATTTCAGTCTTTCCCCAAATAGATAACCACTGTTCCCTGTACCGTTTTGTTATAAGTAAAATTTTGATGCTGCGAAAGAAATAGCACTCGAAGATAAATCCTCTCAGCAAGGCAGTTTACATCTATAGAAGGGTGCTGTGCATAGACGGAGGAATGGCAGCCACATGCATGGACAAGGCAGGAAGGGGTGCTTATGCCTAACGGGGTCATCCCTACTGCGGTGTCATTCCCCTGTTGGCTAGGGTTAGACTTCATGAGCTGGACTTATCCCGATTGGCTATTTTAAAGAGAGCAGGGGTCCGAGCTGGAGTGGCAGGGTGGCTGGTTTGGCAGGAAGGACGGTTATGGGCAGGTTAGAGCAGGTAGCCAGGGGTGACCGAGGTCAAAGAAGGTGACTAGAGCAGGTGACCAGGATGAGTCAGGATGGAACCGGGGGCTGGAGGAACAGATGTGAACTACTGATTAGAACCAGTGGAGAAGGCTGTTTACTGGAACTACAAGGAAGTTAAACTTTAATAGAGAATTAAAGAATAAGAGAGCTGAACATACCGACATACTGATTCTTTGAAGAGAAACTTGGGGTTCACTGTAACAATTTATTGAGAATACATCACCTCCTCACTCCCCAGCAGCACTCGTGGCCTCACGTAGTCCCCAGGTATGTGTCGGTCTGTTTCCGGACTCGGCATTCTGTCCCTTGGTCTATCCCTCTGCCAATAACACATTGAATTCATTACTATAGATGTGTAAGTTCTGCTGTTGGACAGGGTGAATTTCTTCTTAAGAGTCTCTTAGTTGTTCTTTGTTTTTTTTTAATTTGAGACGGAGTCTCGCTCTTGCCCAGGGTAGAGTGCAGTGGCGCGATCTCAGCTCACTGCAACCTCCACCTCCTGGATTCAAGCGATTCTTCTGCCTTAGCCTCCCGAGTAACTAGGATTACAGGTGCATGCCACCATACCCAGCCAATGCTTGTAT
>NW_016107417.1:3322913-3325709 GCF_001604975.1 Cebus imitator | reverse complement strand
CAGGCTGGAGTACAGTAGCGTGATCTCAGCTCACTGCAAACTCCGCCTCCCAGGTTCAAGTGATTCTCTTGCCTCAGCCTACTGAGTAGCTGGGATTGCAGGTGTCTGCCACCATGCCTAACTAATTTTTATATTTTTAGTAGAGACGAGCTTTCACTGTGTTGGCCAGCCTGGTCTTGAACTCCTGACCTTGTGATCTGTCCGCCTCAGCCTCTCAAAGTGCAAGGATTACAAGCAGGAGCCACTGCACCTGGCCTAATATTTGTATTTTTAGTAGAGATGGGGTTTCACCATGTTGGCCAGGCTGGTCTCGAACTCCTGACCTCAAGTGATCTACCCACCTTGGCCTCCCAAACTGCTGGGATTAGAGGTGTGAGCCACCACACCTGTCTTAGCTGTTCTTGACCTTTGTTTTTCCAAATGAATTTTAGAATCAGTTTACCAAGTCCTATGAAAAACCATTTTGAGGTTTTAATTTGGAATTGCATGAAATCTGTGGAACAATTTGGGGAGAACTGACATTTTTGTAATTTTAAGTCTCAACCAAGAATGTGGTATATCTATTTATTTTGGTCTTTAATTATTTCAATAGAATGTTGTATTTTTCATCACAAAGAATGTATACATCTCTTGAGACTTAATGCTAGGCACATTATAATTTTGTTGCTATTATAAATAGTATGTTCTTTAAAATCACCTCTCCCAAGTGAATCTCGCTGATACAATAACATGTATTTGACCTTTTATTTATTTACTATTTTATTATTATTTTTTTGAGATGGAGTCTTTCTATGTCACCAGGCTTCAGTGCAGTAGCATGATCCCGGCTCACTGCAACCTCCGCCTCCCAGTCCAAGTGATTCTCTTGCCTCAGCCTCCCGAGTAGCTGGGACTACACGTGTGCACCACCACACCCAGCTAATTTTTTTTGTATTTTTAGTAGAAACGGGGTTTCACCATTTTGGCCGGAATGGTCTCAATCTTTTGACCTCGTCTTGGCCTGCCTTGGCCTCCCAAAGTGCTGGGATTACAGATGTGGGCCACCGCCCCCAGCCTCATTTGACCTTTTAAATGTATTTTTTATATCCAGCAAATTTTTTTAAACTGTAATTAATCTTACTGAATTATCTGTATGTACTTTTTGGCACAATTTCGACTCACTGCAACCACTGCTTACCTGGTTCAAATGATACTCCTGCCTCAGCCTCCCAAGTAGCTGGGATTACAGGCGTGCACCACCATACCTGGCTAATTTTTGTATTTTTAGTAGAGACAAGGTTTTACCATGTTGGCCAGGGTGGTCACGCCTGTAGTCCCAGCCACTCAGGAGGCTGAGGAGGGAGGTTCACTTGAGCCAGGGAGGTGGAGGCTGCAGTGAGTCATATTTGCACCACTGCAATCCAGCCTGAGCAACAGAACGTGACCCCGTTTTAAAAAAAATAAAACGGAAAATTGCATTTCTTGCTTTCCTAATGTTAAATCAACTTTACATTCTTGAGATAAAAACAACATGGTCATGAGTGAGATTTGCCTGTGATGTTTCTTTCTCGTACTGACCACACTGGTTTCAGTGCTATGTCCATCCTGTACGGTGAGTTGGGAAGTATCCTCTCTTTTTCTGTTTCCTAGAAGAGTTTACATAAGATGGGAGTGATTTGTTGCTTGAATGGTTGGTAGAACTTGTCTGTAAAGCTGTCATACTTGCTTTTTTCTTTGTATGAAGATCAATGATATTCAGTATTGAAAGTTAAAGGTTATAGAATTGTTCAGATTTTGTTTCTTGAGCCGATTTTGATGAGTTGTATTTTCTTTTCTTTTTCTTTTTTTTTTTTTTTTTTTTTTTTTTTTAAGGGAGACAGGGTATTTTTGGAGACAGGGTGTTTTTAGAGACAGGTTACTCACTGCAGCCTCGAACTCCTGAGCTTGAATCCTGCCTCAGCCTCCTGAGTAGCTGGGACTACACAGGTGTGAGCCATCATGCCCAGCTAATTTTTTACTTTTATAGAGATGGGGGTCTCACTATGTTGTCCAGACTTATCTCAAATCCCTGGGCTCAAGTGATCCTCCCACCTTGGCCCCCCAAAGTGCTGAGGTCACGGGCATGAGCCACTGTGCCCAGCCCTGAGTTATATTTTCTAATAATTGATTCTCTGCATCTATTTTTAAATTGTTAGCACAGAATTATCCTTAATATACTCTATGTCTCATGTGTAATAATGTCCCCTTTTTATGCATGGTGTTGCTCATATGCACTGTCTCTTTTGTTTTTATTAATCCTGCAAGAAATTTGTCAATATTTACAAAGAAATGACTTTTGACTTTGTTGGTCCTTGGTCCTTTGTATAGTATTTCTTTTTCTTTTATTATTTTTACTTACTTACTTATTTAGAGATGGGGGCTAGTTCTCTTGCAGAGGCTGGAGTGCAGTGGCACGATCCTAGCTCTCTGATTCCAGATCACTGCAGTCTCAAATTTCTGGGCTCAGGCGATCCTCCCATTTCAGCCTTCCAAGTACTTGGGATTATATGTGTGTTCCACTGTACCTGGCAGTATTTTTTTCCTATATCATTAATCTTTACTGTTTATTATCTCATTCCTTCTACTTTCTTTGGATTGATTTTTTATTTATTTATTTTTTTGAGACAGAGTCTCACTCTGTCACCCAGGTTGGAGTGGTGCGATCCTGGCTCACTGCAACTCCTGTCTCCTGGGTTTAAGTGATTCTCCTGCCACAGACTCCCGAGTAACTGGGATTACAGGCATGTGCCACCACATCTGGCTCATTTTTTTTTTTTT
>NW_016107417.1:3320948-3322058 GCF_001604975.1 Cebus imitator | reverse complement strand
GTCAGTTGATGGACATAGGTGTTATTTCCAGTTTTTGGCTGTGTGAAGAATGTCCCTGTGAACATTCGTGTGCATGTGTTTGAGCATATGTTTTCAGTTCTGTGGGGCCTATAACTAGGAGGGAAACTGTTGGGCGATAGTGTAATTCCATGTTTAATTTTTTGAGGAACTGCCAATTGTTTTCCAAAGCAGCAGTACCATGTTATACCCCCACCTGCAGTGAATGAGGGTTCCGATTGCTCCACATCCTCTTCAACACTTGTTATGGCTCTTCTTTTTGATTATAGCCATCCTAGTGGGTGTGAAGTGGTGTCATTGAAGTTTTTGGGTTTTCTTTTGTTTGAGATGTGTCCAGACTTGAGTGCAGTGTCGTGATCTCGGCTCACTGCAACCTCTGCTTCCCAGGGTCAAGTGATTCTCCTGCCACAGACTCCCGAGTAACTGGGATTACAGGCATGTGCCACCACATCTGGCTCATTTTTTTTTTTTTTTTGGTAATTTTCATAGAGATAGGGTTTCACCATGTTGGCCAGGCTAATCTCAAACTCCTGACCTCAAGTGATCTGCCTGCCTTGGCCTCCCAAAGGGATTATAGGCTGGAGCCACTGTGATGGGCCTGGATTGATTTTCAGACTTTATTTTATGACTTCTTAAATTAGATGCTTATTTCGTTAATTTAGAGTTTTATAATTTAAGCAACTAAAGCGATAAATTTCCTTTTAAGTACATCCTTGAGTTACACAATATTGATACATAGTGTTTTTGACAATTGTGATATAATTCACACACCAGAAAATTTGTACTTCTAATGTGTGAAATTTAGTGGCTTTTAGTGTACTCACAGTGTTGTGTAAGCATTACTATTATCCAGAGCTTTTTCTTCACCCCCCCCCCCCGAAAATCCTGTGATCACCGGCAATCACTGTATTTTCTTCTCCTCATCAACTATGGATCTACTTTTTGTCTCTATAAATTTACCTATTCTGGACTTTTTTGCTTTAGCATAATGTTTTCAACCTTCATTTATGGTGTAGAAGTAAGTACTTCATCTCATTTTTATGGCAGATTCATCTTTCCTGCCATGGATATGTCACATTTTGCTTCTTCATT
>NW_016107417.1:3297103-3320907 GCF_001604975.1 Cebus imitator | reverse complement strand
TTTCTTTTGTTTGAGATGTGTCCAGACTTGAGTGCAGTGTCGTGATCTCGGCTCACTGCAACCTCTGCTTCCCAGGGTCAAGTGATTCTCCTGCCTCAGTCTCCTTCAGTCCCTAGCTGGGACTACAGGTGTACATCGCCACACCCAGCTAATTTTTGTATTTTCAGTAGAAACGGGGTTTCACCATGTTGGCCAGGCTGGTCTTGAACTCCGAACCTCAGGTGACCCACCCTCCTTGGCCTCCCAAAGTGCTGGGATTACAGGCGTGAGCCACCGTGCCTGGCTCTAGATGATTTAATGGATCTTTTCAAATCTCTTCACGTTCGCTCAAATTTTCAAACTTTTCATTTATTCCTTTAAATATAGTAAGCATAGTCTTATACTCTGTGTCTGATAAGGCCAATATCTGAAGTCTTAGTGGTCAGGTTTTGTTCACTGTGGCTGCTGCTCCTGCTCAGTTACCATGCCTTGTTTCCTTGTGAGATCTCTGCCTTGTTTGGCCTAGAAGTTCACCTGTGAGAGAGTTCTTTGAGTCCTCAGATACAGTAAAATTGCTCCGTGGTGTGATACAGTAAAATTGCTCTGTGGTGTTTCTGCTAGTCACCTGGGATGCTACCAATCCAGAACACCATTTTCGTTCTTTCTTATTTATTTATTTACACAGTCTTTCTCTGGCTGGAGTGCAGTGGCACAATCTCAGCTCACTTCAGCCTCGACCTCTCAGGCTCAAGCAATCCTTCCACCTCACCCTCCCCAGTAGCTGGGACTATAGGCATGCACCACCACACCCCGCTCATTTTTGTATTTTTGTAGAGATGGGGTTTTACCACCTTGCCCAGGCTGGTTTTGAGCTCCTGTCTTCATGCAATCTGCTTGCTTTGGCCTCCCAAAGTGCTGGGATTACAGGCATGAGTCACCACACCCAGCCTTGTTCTTTTTTTGAGACAGGATCTGACTCTGTCACCTATGCTGGAGTGCAGTGGTGCAATCATAGCTCACTGCAGCCTCAAACTTCTGGGCTTAAACAATCCCCCCAAGTAGCTGTGACTATGATATAGACACACCCCACATGCCCAGCTACTTTCTTAAATTTTGTGTAGAGATGAAGTCTTGCTATGTTGCCTAGGCTGGTATTGAACTCCTGGGGCTCAAGTGATCCTCCCACCTCAGCCTCCTGATTTACCTGGGACTGCAGATCCATGCCGCCATGCCTGGCTCATTTTTTTTCTTCTTTAATTTTAGTAGTGTTGGGGTTTTCCCTGTGTTGTCCAGGCTGGTCTCGAACTTCTGGGCTCAATCAGTCCTCCCACCTTGGTCTTCCAAAGCACTAGGATTATAGTCCATCAGCGTGCCTGGTACAGAACACTTTTAAAACTAAATTATCTTCTTAAGGTTTCATAAGCAGTGTGAATTAAAACTGAAAGGTCATGTGAAGGCAGGTGTGAGGTTATTTTTTCCTTCCCCCCAGGAAGGTTTAATTTTCTTTTTTTTTTTTTTTTTTTTTTTTTGAGACGGAGTTTCACTCTTGTTACCCAGGCTGGAGTGCAATGGCGCGATCTCGGCTCACCGCAACCTCCGCCTCCTGGGTTCAGGCAATTCTCCTGCCTCAGCCTCCTGAGTAGCCGGGATTACAGGCACGCACCACCATGCCCAGCTAATGTTTTGTCTTTTTAGTAGAGATGGGGTTTCACAATGTTGACCAGGATGGTCTCGATCTCTTGACCTCGTGATCCACCCGCCTCGGCCTCCCAAAGTGCTGGGATTACAGGCGTGAGCTACTGCGCCTGGCTTAATTTTCTTTGATACTTAATTGCTGACATTCCTGATGGGGCTTCCAGTTTAATTGCAGGAACCTCCTATTGGATTCCCTACCTCAGGTAGATCTTAGACTTGATCATCTGTTTCTATTCCTGAGGGTCAGGGGTCTAAAGAAGCCCTTTGCCATTATTTACCTTGCAGGACTCCTACTTTCTATTTTTTAAAAACATCTTTATTAGGCTGAGTGCAGTGGCTCACACCTGTAATCCCAGCACTTTGGGAGGCCAAGGCAGGCAGATCACCTGAGGTCAGGAGTTCAAGACCAGCCTGGCCAACATGGTGAAACCCCGTTTTTCAAAAAAAAAAAAAAAAATTAGGCGTGGTGGCATGCACCTGTAGTCTTAGCTACTTGGGAGGCTGAGGCAGGAAGATTGCTTGAACCCAGGAGGCAGAGGTTGCAGTGAGCCGAGATCATGTCATTGCACTCCAGCCTGCACTCCAAGAGTGAGACTGGGTATCAAAAAAAACAAAAAACTTTATTGATATTTCATTCACATACCATACAAGTCACCTATTTAAAGTTAAAACTTAAATATACTATTTAAAGTATATCACAGAGTTGTGTAGCCATCACCACATCAATTTTACAACATTTTATTATCCCAAAAGCAAATGAGGTGCTCCTTAGCCATCTTGCCGCAGCCCTGGTCACCACGAATCTACTTCTTTTTTTTTTTTTGAGACGGAGTTTCACTCTTGTTACCCAGGCTGGAGTGCAATGGCGCGATCTCGGCTCACCGCAACCTCCGCCTCCTGGGTTCAGGCAATTCTCCTGCCTCAGCCTCCTGAGTAGCCGGGATTACAGGCACGCACCACCATGCCCAGCTAATGTTTTGTCTTTTTAGTAGAGATGGGGTTTCACAATGTTGACCAGGATGGTCTCGATCTCTTGACCTCGTGATCCACCCGCCTCGGGCTCCCAAAGTGCTGGGATTACAGGCGTGAGCCACCACGCCCAGCCTCTACTTATCTTATCGCTATGGATTTGCCTGTTCGGGATATTGCATGTGAACAGAATCATATAATACGGGGTCCTCTGCGTCTGGCTTTTTCCACTTAGCATAATGTTTTCAAGGATCCTCCACGTTGCAGCATGGATCATATTGTTCCTCTTTGTTGCCAAATAGCATCTCACTGTTTGGCTCTATAATTTGTGTATTCATTCTTCAGTGGTGGATAATTGGGTTGTTTCATCCACTCAGCTATTATAAATGATGCAGCCATCAACATGCTTTTCCCCCTCCCCTCGGAGATGGAATTTTGATCTGTTGCCAGTCTGGAGTGCAGTGGCACGATGTCGGCTCACTGCAACCTCCACGTCCTGGGTTCAAGTGATTCTCCTGCCTCAGCCTCTTGAGTAGCTGGGACTACAGGCATGGGCCACCACACCCAGCTAATTTTTGTATTTTTAGTAGAGATGGGTTTCACCATATTGACCAGCTGGTCTCAGAACTCCTGACTGAGGTGATCCACCTGCCTCAGGCTTCCAAAGTGCTGGGATTACAGGTGTGAGCCACTGCGCCCGGCCACACTCTTAAGAACAAGTCCCTGCATGGACACATGTTTTCATTTCTCTTGGGTATAGACCTATGAGTGGAATTTCTGGGTCATACGAAGCTCTGTATTTAACCTTCTGAGAAACTGCCAGAATGTTCTTCAAAGCAGCTGCAGCATTTTACATTCTGCTGGCATGGTGTGAGGTTCTGATTCTTCCACATCTTCACCGAAATTGTTATTATCTTCATTTTTATTATTGTCAATGGAGGACGGGGGTGTGTGGCTTATTAGTGCCTCTGAAAAGTTTTGCAGTTTACCTTTCTGTCCAGCACTGGGTTGTTTTGGTCAAGAGGGCTCTTTAGGCAGCAAAATCACCCAACTGCCAGAAGTGCTAGTAGCCCCTTGCTGGCTGGCTGGGCCTCCTGTCGACCCCTGCTTTTTCTCTTGCCCTCTTCTAAGTTGTTATCCACATGGCACTCGAGTCATCTTTGATTCCTAATGCAGTCACATCCCTCTCTGCTGCAAGCTGTGGGAAGGTCCTTTCTCTGCCTCAGTCCACACGCCCCAGCCCCTGGCCGCTCCTGCAAGCTCTGCAGTCTCCCTGATCTTTGTGCTCCCTGAAGCCTCCGTAGGTGCTCCCTGTCCGCAGATGGGCGGGGCCCTTCCCCACCTCTGCTCTGGGATGTCTTCCGCCTGGCTTCTGCTTTCCGGCAGCCTCCCAGGGCAGCGCCTTCGGGACTCAGCGCACAGGCCTCCTTCTGTGACCTACTCCTGCTTGCTTTTCGTTGCAATTGCTCTGCTCGCTAACCTAACGGACTTGCTCAGACTTAAGCCTTCACTTTCGGAATGCAGGTCATGAGGGGATGGACTGAGCCTGTCCCAGCCTGCCCATCACTCTGTACTCAGTAATAATTGGGAGCTCAGTAATATTTGTTGAATGAATGAATGAATGCGCACACGGCGGCGTGCTGGGGAGGCTTGGGGGCCGCATCGCTCCGCCCCGCCTCTGATCCCCGCCTTCCCACCTGCCCGTAGCCACCTTCTGGGTGAACCCTCAGTTCAAGATCCGGCTAGATGAGGTGGATGACCCGGATGACTACGGGGACCGTGAGTCAGGCTGCAGCTTCGTGCTTGCCCTTATGCAGAAGCACCGCCGCCGCGAGCGCCGCTATGGCCGCGACATGGAGACCATTGGCTTCGCGGTCTATGAGGTGAGCAGGGTGGATGCCTGGTGGATCTCACTGAGCAGGCAGAGGACCTGGCTCCTCCCATCGCCACCCGCAGCGCAGAGGGGCTTCCGCCAGGGGGCGCCGAAAGCCATGCCTTTCCCCCCAAATTCCACCTCCCACCCCCACTCTCCACCCCTCCCCCCATCCTGATGGCTGGGAGGTCTCACCCTCGAGAGGCAACTACTGAGGCCCTCTGGCTGACAGCGAGCGAAAAGAGAGGAAGGGAGTTGACTCAGGGAAGGGAGATTCTGGGATTCACCTCAGCTTAGAGGGCAGCCTGCTGCTCTTGGAGGAGGGAGCTGGCTCAGCTGATGCCTGGGAGTACTGACTCCCGGTGTTAAGGGGCTGTGAGCAGAAGCTGGCAGGGGCAGGATAGGGGATAGGGAGGGCCTGCCGGCCAAGGTGAGGCTGTGCCAGTTGCTCTGTGATTAGAATTCCTTGCTCTTGCCTTGTATCTGCCCTGTTTCACATACTGCCTTCAAGACAGGGACAGAAACTTCTGGGCCTCCCTGGCTGCAGTCTCGGCTCACACCCAGACCCCCTGGCAGCAGCCCGCGGTGGCCGTTTCCTGTCCTTGGGCTTCGGAACATTGCAGCTGCCTGGCCTGGAGCCTCTGACTCAGCGAGTCCAAGGACAGGCATCCCAGACCAAGAGGACCCTGCCTGGGCCCTGCCTCCTGGGGTGCTGCTCTGGTGCAGGGACAGATCTGGGTCCCCAGGGCCCTGCCTTCTGCCTCCTCATCCCATCAGTCCCACCTAAGAACTCAGGACCTCTGTGCAGCATACATCGTGACCCCACCCCGGGACAAACACACTCTCTGACTTCCCCTGTCTCTCTATTGCAGGTCCCTCCGGAGGTACGTGTGGCACCTGAGTCACCTGCAGTCACACACCCCTGATGGTGCCAGAGGGGAGCAGCCCAGTGGCAAACCCACCCTGGCCTGGAGAGCTAAGAAGTCATCTTGTTTCACTGCTTGAAAAATGCTGCTCCCCACCTGTTCTGTGGGCAGAGTAAACATTGCTCTCCTGAGGGTCAGCACAGGTAGTCAGTGAGGGAGCTGGATTTGAACCCTGGTCTTCAGAGCCCCTGTCTGATATGTACACACGAGGCTTTTCCTGCCTTGCGTTCTACACTGAGTAAGGGCAGTCCAGCAATGTTAGGGGCTGAGAGTTTTGCACCCTTGAGCAGTTGCTTAAGCTCTGAGCCTCAGTGTTTGTGTCTGTAAAATGGGCATAACAGCAGAACAGCAAATGAGGTGCTGAGTGCCCTGCAGTGCCTGGTCCAGGGAAAGCTCCCAGTGATAATAATGACAGTGCTATTGAAGCACATGCCTTATCTGGAATCTGGTGCTCCTCTCCTCTACCCTCTGCAATGACTAGTGTTATTACATTTTACAGATGAGGAAACTGAGGCTAAATGTCTTGTTAGGGTCACACAGGCTGTGAGTGAGCCATGCCCCAGCTCTTCAGCCCCTTGGCCAGGACAAGGAGTCTAGGTCTGGGGGTGGCCCCTGAGGGTGGGCTGAGTGGGCAGCAACAGCCCTGCTCCCTCCTCCCTCCCTCCAGCTGGTGGGCCAGCCGGCCGTGCACTTGAAGCGTGACTTCTTTCTGGCCAATGCATCTCGGGCGCGCTCAGAGCAGTTTATCAACCTTCGAGAAGTCAGCACCCGCTTCCGCCTGCCACCCGGGGAGTACGTGGTGGTGCCCTCCACCTTCGAGCCCAACAAAGAGGGCGACTTTGTGCTGCGCTTCTTCTCGGAGAAGACTGCTGGGACCGCGTGAGTCATGGACCGGCCCCTGCCACTGTCCCCTGTCCCAGCCTCCCCCTTCAGACCCTCTGCTGTCCCCTCTGACCCGCTCCTTTCCTCCCCACTCTCTGCAGGGAGCTGGACGACCAGATCCAGGCCAATCTCCCCGACGAGGTGCGTGGTCCCACCCCATCAGGCCCCATCCTTCTCTCCTCCTCACCCCTGGGTGTGTGATGAGGACCCGGTTTTCCTGTCCCCTGAGTTCCTGCTAGCAGGGAAGATCCCCTCCTGGCAGGAGCCATAGGAGTAATGCTAATCCCTCATTGGCCCAGCACTTTACAGTTTGCAGAGGACCTGTGATACTAACGGCACAGCCCCCAAGCGCTCACCCTGTGGCGTGTCTGTGCTGAGCACTTCACCTGTGTCATCTCATTTCCTCCCCACATCAACCCTGTCCGGGTCTTGTTATGATACCTCCTCTGAATGGGAAATTCAGGTTCACAGAGGTTAGGGAACCTCCTGAGGCCATGTAGTAGGGATCCAAACTTTTGAGATTGAGTCTTGCTCTGTCGCCCAGGCTGGAGTGCAATGGCGTGATTTCAGCTCCCTGCAACCTCTGCCTCCCAGGTTCAACCGATTCTCCTGCCTCAGCCTCCCGAGTAGCTGGGATTACAGACATGCACCACCACACCCGGCTAATTTTTTTTGACGCAGAGTCTTGCTTTTTCACCCAGGCTGGAGTGCAATGGTGTAGTCTTGGCTCACTGCAACCTCCGCCTCCTGGGTTCAAGTGATTATCCTGCCTCAGCCTCCTGAGTAGCTGGGATTATAGGCTTGTGCCACCATGCCCAGCTAATTTTTTGTATTTTTTTTTTTTTTAGTAGAGATGGGGTTTTGCCATGTTGGTCAGCCTGGTCTCGAACTCCTGACCTCATGATCCACCCACCTTGGGTAAATTTTGTATTTTTAGTAGAGACAGGTTTTCACCATGTTGGTCAGGCTGGTCTCAGACTCCTAACCTCAGGTGATCCACCCACCTTGGCCTCCCAAAGTGCTGGGATTACAGATGTGAGCCACTGTACCCAGCCCAAATGCTTGCCTTTTAATCACTGAGCTGGATAGTATCTGAGCTCAACAGTGCCCACTTCATTTAGGTCACATCAGCCCTGGGCATGGGGCAGAGCAGGTACAGGATTCCCCTTTCACAGATTAGAAAAGTGAGACAACCAGGCGCGGTGGCTCACGCCTGTAATCCCAGCACTTCGGGAGGCTGAGGCGGACAGATCACCTGAGGTCAGGATTTCGACACCAGCCTGGCCAACATGGCAAAACTCCATCTCTACTAAAAATACAAAAATTAGCTGGTCATGGTGGCGGGCACCTGTAATCCTAGCTACTTAGGAGGCTGAGGCAGTGAGGTTGAACCCAGGAGGCGGAGATTGCAGTGAGCTGAGATTGTGCCACTGCACTCCAGCCTGGGTGACAGAGTGAGACTCCATCTCAAAAAAAAAAAAAAGAAGGCCGGGCACGGTGGCTCACGCCTGTAATCCCAAGCACTTTGGGAGGCCAAGGCAGGTGGATCACGAGGTCAGGAGATTGAGACCATCCTGGTCAACATGGTGAAACCCTGTCTCTACTAAAAATACAAAAAAATTAGCTGGGCATGGTGGCACCTGCCTGTAGTCCCAGCTACTCGGGAGGCTGAGGCAGGAGAATTGCTTGAACCCAGGAGGCGGAGGTTGCGGTGAACCGAGATTGCGCCATTGCACTCCAGCCTGGGTAACATGAGCGAAACTCCGTCTAAAAAAATAAAAAATAAATAAATAAAAAGAAAAGAAAAGTGAGGCTCAGAGGAGTGAAGCGACTTGTAGCAGATATGCGGTCTCAGTCCTCCCTCCAGCTGCCTCTGCATGGGCAGAGCCGGGGCCTCTCTTACCTGCCTTGTCCCCTTCTCGGTCCAGCAAGTGCTCTCAGAAGAGGAGATTGACGAGAACTTCAAGGCCCTTTTCAGGCAGCTGGCAGGGGAGGTAGGTTGGGGCATGGTGGGTGGGGAGAGACCTGTGAGGGGCAGCCCTCCCCCAGGGCAGGTGCCACCCGCTGTCTCTTTCCAGGACATGGAGATCAGCGTGAAGGAGCTGCGGACAATCCTCAACAGGATCATCAGCAAACGTGAGTCCCTTCGGGGCCGCCCCACCTCCTCACATCAGAATCCAGGCCTCTGCTCACACATTGAGCTGAACCCCATGCCCTGGTCTGCATGAGTCGGGGAACCCTCCGGTTTTTCTGAGTGCAGCTCCCTGCCCTTTCCATCCCATGCTCCTCCTCCCGACCTGCTGTCCTGAGAGTCCCTGTGCTTAGGCGCTGTGCCTTCGTGGGATTAGAAGCACAGCCTGGCCGGGCACCGTGGGATTAGAAGCACAGCCTGGCCGGGCACCGTGGCTCACGCCTGTAGTCCTAACACTTTGGGAGGCCGAGGCTGGTATATCGCTTCAGCCCAGGAGTCCAAGACCAGCCTGGATGACATGGAGAGACCCTGTCTTTACCAAAAAGTACAAATATTAGCCAGGTGTAGTGGCGTGCACCTGTTGTCCCAGCTCCCCAGGAGGCTGAGTTGCGGGGATGACTTGAGCCCAGGGAGGTTGAGGCTGCAGTGAGCTGTGATCACACCCATGCACTCTAGCCTGGGCAGCAGAGCAAGACCCTGTCTCAAAAAAAAAAAAAAAAAAAAAGGCAGCAGCAGTACTTTAGTGCCAAGGAAAAGTCTCCCCTTAGCCTCCTGGGCCAGGCCTTGTGGCTTGGGGAACATCACATGACTGGCTTCACTCCCTGCATACAACTGCCAGCAACCACTCCCTCCCCTCCCCGCCCCTCCAGCCTGGAGCTGCCCATGGGCTTTGCTGCCACTGACCTCCCTCTATATGGTTTCCTTAAGCAGAGCCTCTCCTCCTCTCCTCTGCTAGTGAGGCCCTGCTTATCCTCCATAACCTGCAGCAAGCCCGCCCCACCCCACCCCACCCCACCCCACCCCACCCCATCTTTCTACCCAATTTCCTGCTGTTCTGTTTCACGCTGGTTTCTTTATACTTTGGACTAATTGTGGCTGTTGGGACTTTGGCTCGATTGCTAAAATACTTTCCCTGTACTTCTCGATGATAATAATCCTGCCCACTTCCTCTGCCAGATACTGCACCTACTGGGCAGGATTTGTGCCTCCCTGACAACCCCCCACCCAGTGCTCCCAGCAGGGGCAGGGGCAGGAAGTTTGCTAGGTTGAGATGTTGGAATTGGTTTTTCTCGCAGACAAAGACCTGCGGACCAAGGGCTTCAGCCTGGAGTCGTGCCGCAGCATGGTGAACCTCATGGATGTATCCTTGCGTTTGCTTTTGTCTCCTGAGTGGGGTTTTGGGTGGAGGAATCAGTGCTGGGAGAACTGTCCCAGGACAGTGCAGAGAATGGGACGGAGCCATGTGGAGTGTGGACACACAGTGCCCTGTCCCTGGACATCTTCCTGTTGGTTGGGAGGGAGAAACTGAGGCACAGGCCTGTGTCACGTGAAAGGTGGAGCAAGACCTGGGTCCCCACTGACCCTAAGGCTGGTGCTGTTTCTTCTGACCCCTCCCCTGCCCACTCCACTGCACCCCAGCCCAGAGAACAAGGCAAGCCCGGCTGTGGGCTGACTGCACATGGCTTTTGCTGCCTCTCCCGACCCTACCCTGCGGCGGCTGGCCGACTCCACGGCCATCTCCCCTCTGCACAGTTGCCCACTCTCCCGTGCCTGGTCTAAGTGGTGGAATTTCCTTCTTAACGGACACCCAGCGTGATGGCAATGGGAAGCTGGGCCTGGTGGAGTTCAACATCCTGTGGAACCGCATCCGGAATTACCTGGTAGGTTGTCCCCACTCACCTGTTTCGGCAGGTGTGGGCCGGGCATGCAGGAAGGGCCCGGTGACTTGGCCTGGCCCTCACCCTCTGCACCCCACCCCAGTCCATCTTCCGGAAGTTTGACCTGGACAAATCGGGCAGCATGAGCGCCTACGAGATGCGGATGGCCATCGAGTCGGCAGGTGAGACCCCAAGGCCGATGGCACGTGTGGGGCCTGGGACAGGTAGCCCCACTGCTCCTGTGCCCCAGGCCCTTATCCCTGGTGGTGATGTGGTAACAGCCATCTTTTCCTTTTCCCTGTGAAGTGCATTACTGGGTTTCCTTCCCTCCTTCCTGTCTGCAGCCTGAGGAGGCTAGGGTCTTTCACCAGCCCCATTGTGCACGTGAAAAGAGAGGCCGTGAGAAGGAAAGTGACTGACCTCAGGCCTCACAGCCAGAAGGGGCAGAGCCAGGCTGCAGCGCCTCCAGTGAGGGAGGTGCAGGGCTCACCTTGCCAGCCCGCTTAAGCACAAGGCCAGGGTATTCAGGACAAACTAAGCCAGACCCCTGAGCCCTCACTGGCCAGCTCCTGATTCCCTGGCATGACCCAGGCCCTGAGACTGGCACTCACTTGCCCAGCCCCTCACAGCTACTGGCCCTGCCCAGGAGGCCTTCATGCCCCTTCCCCTGGAGAAGAAAAGGCCCTAAGCACCCTGCCTAGCCCCAGCCCCGTCCTGGGTACCCAACCCCTCCCCCGTCCTGATGGGCAGGGTCTGCGCCTCCCTGACCCTCACTCACTCTCCCGGACCAGGCTTCAAGCTCAACAAGAAGCTTTACGAGCTCATCATCACCCGCTATTCAGAGCCTGACCTGGCGGTTGACTTTGACAACTTCGTGTGCTGCCTGGTGCGGCTGGAGACCATGTTCCGTGAGTGTCCCCGGCCGCCTCCCACCCTCCAGCTCCATCCCGAACACGTGCGCCAGGAGCTGGTGGGAATGACAGATGGCGGAAGTAGCAGAGACAGGCCAGTGCAGTGGGCGTGTGCCAGAGAGGCCCAGGTCTGGGGTTGAGGGGCCCTGCTTGAGGGCCAGGAGAGTGGGGGGGGTGAGGGAGTCGACTGGGCTCAGCAGGAGGAAGAGCTGCTTCCCAGCTTCAAGGGGTGTCAGCTTGGGGTACTTTGGGGAGGTAGAGAGGGACCAGGCAGGAAGGGGGCCAGGCCTGGCCCTGCATGAATGTCCCACTGAGTTCTCAGCCCTGCATCACCTTTTCTTGAACACACAGGATTTTTCAAAACTCTGGACACAGATCTGGATGGAGTCGTGACCTTTGACTTGTTTAAGGTGGGAATCTCCCTGGGCCCATGGCGGGGGAAGAGTTCCAGGTGATCGAGTTTTTTTATCTGACCAGTGTTCTCCTGTCCTATCCTGGAAGTGAGCCTGGGCCTCAGAGCCAACCCTAAAGGCTGGGCCACCTGAGTCCTGAAAGGCTGGGGTGGGGATGCCTGGTTCTGGGAAAGGCGCAGGAGGGCAGGCCCAGGCCCTTGGAGGCCTCTGTGGGAGCAGCAGTCTGGCTTCCTGGGGGTGGAGGAGGTAAGAAAGTAGCCCCTTCATGAGGTCCCTGAGGTGGCTCCTGAGCCGTGGAGAGGGGGTTGGGCCTGGGGTTTGGGTGGGGAGGAAGCCAAGCAGCTGTTCCGGCTGCCCCTGGCTGACCTGCCTGCTCTCCCGCAGTGGTTGCAGCTGACCATGTTTGCATGAGGCAGGGGCTCGGTCCCCTTCGCCGTGCTCCTGTCCCTCCTCATCTGCCAAGCCACGCCTCCTGCCACGCCACACTAGGCCACGCCAGCTGCAAGTGCCTTCCTTGGAGCAGAGAGGCAGCCTCGCCCTCCTGTCCCCTCTCTCAGCCGCCGTCGTTCATCTGCTCTGGGCAGAGCTGGGTGGCCCCTGTCTGCACCCGCTATGGGCTCGGGCCCTCCATTGCCAAGCCGGAAAGGCAGCTTTCGCTTGTTCCTGTCTCGGAACAGCCCCAGGTTTTCTCTGCATCCTGATGTGTCCCCGCTCCTCGCTCAGCGCCACTGACCTTGCCTCGCCTGCAGACCATAAACTATAACCACTAGCTCCACAGTCTGTAGGCTAGGTGGAAGGAGCCACCTCCCGGCTCGGGGAGGCCCCAGGGCTGGGAACGCCTGTGTCTTCCTGCGCAGAAGCCAACGCCCCCTCTGCCCCTCTCTGGCCCTGCTGCCAACCAGGAGCTGTCCAGCCTGTGGGCGGTCGGCCTTCCCTCCTTTGCTCCTTTTTTATATTGATGATTTTAAAGGGAACCCTTCAGAATCTAGTGTACTGGTTTTGGGGGTGCCAGAGGCACTAGGCTTGGAGTGGGAGGTACCGTGTTCCATACAAAGGAACCCCAAATAATAAAGGAAAAGGCCCCGCATCTGTCTGTGAAGTGTTTCTCCCCACCCTGCTGCCTGGAAGACACCTCCAGGCCCCAGCCCATGGGGCAGCTCATGGCCTCAGCTCGCCCTTCCCCTCCAACCCCTCCATCTCCTTCCTCTTGACCCTGGAGGCTTGAACCCCTGCTGGAGTACTGGGGATCTGGGCGAGTACTAGGGCCCAACCTCCCAGGCCAGCCCTGGCCCTAGCTGCAGGGACAGGGCCACACAGCTGAGGTCCCACGTGACCCCGCTGATCCTACACGCCCTCCCCCACCCAGGAGGCCTGACCCCTACCTTTCCTGCACACCTGCCCAGTGAGGTGAGGCTCTGAATGAAACCCAAACCTCGACTTAGCACACACCCAGCCCCCCAGGGAGCTCCCCAGAGCACAGAGCCTCCTTCAGGTCCTTCTGGGGGGAGCCCCTGTGACCCAGACACCTGCACTTATATAAGCCCTCCAGCCCCTCTGGGATCTGGGATTTTCTTACCAGAGATAAGAGTGGTTTGGGGAATGAACGGGGGGTGGGGCAAAGCTGAAATGCAGAGCAGAGGCTGAGGTGGTGGAGGGTGGGTGGGCCGCTATCCGCTGCTGTGGGCCCCTAGCGTTGGGGCAGATGGAGGTGGAGGCCCCTGCGCGCCCCATGGGGCAGGCTGCTGTCTTGAGCCGGCATTTCGCCCTTCTTACCTCCTCGCTGGGAGTCCAGGTCCTGTTGGGCCCAGCGTCTTCAGCAGTGAGGGCAGTGGCTCAGCTCTTCCTAGAGCCTGGGCTGGTGTGTGAGGGGCTGGGGGGCAGGGAGGGTGTGCAGGGCCCAGCCATCTTGCTCAAACCCTTACTTGCTGTCTGGATTGGGTTTTACTTGGTGAGGGGATGGGAACACCATGGTCTGGATGACCTGGGGCTCTAACCTCTCAAAAACTCAGAGTCCCTGACATGGGGGCGGGCAGGGTGGGGCTTCCTCCTGACTGCCTAATTTGGGCATTTTGTTTTTATTATTTATTATTTATTTTTGAGTTGGAGTTTCCCTCTTGTCACCTAAGCTGGAGTGCCGTGGTGCAGTCTTGGCTCACTGCAACCTCTGCCTCCCAGGTTTAAGCAAGTCTGCCTCAGCCTCCCAAGTAGCTGGGATTACAGATGCCTGCCACCGCACCTGGCTAACTTTTATATTTTTAGTGGAGATAGAGTTTCATCATGTTGGCTAGGCTGGTTTTGAACTCCTGACCTCAGGTGATCCGCTCACCACAGCCTCCCAAAGTGCTGGGATTACAGGCATGGCATGAGCCACCGCACCCAGCCTAACTGGGCATTTTAAAAGGGCTTTTTCCCAAGTGTCACCTGTGCAGCCAAGTCCCTGCCTTCTCGGGATGTGGGGAAGGGTAAGCAGCTGTAATCGCTGCACCACATTATTCTGAACTCTCGGCACTGAAGTTTCCAGCTGCAATTTGGAGCCTAGTGACCCTAGGGACTGTGTTCCATGTGCCAAGACTGGAATCGGGGCTCCCAAACATGCCTCGGTGTCCTCTGGAGGAAAGGGAAGGTGACAGTGCTGGGGTCCTGCTGGTAAGGGCAGCGGGGAGGCTGGGCCTGCAGATCTGGGTGATGCGCTGTGACTTGGCCCTCTGAGTGAGAGATGGAGAGACCTGGAGAAAAGGCATGGGGGAGGGGAGCCCTGCAGATGTGGGGACACCTGAACCCTCCTATGGGGTGTAACCCGAGCCCTCGGACACAGGGTGCACAGGATGTCTGCAGTCCTCACCCCTGGCCTGGCCTTCCCCTCCCAGCGCCCCTCCCCGGCCTCTTTACATAAAGCCTGGCAGGCTGGGCCTCAGGTCAGGCCCATGGTCATGGCCTTCACAGACCTGCTGGACGCCCTGGGCGGCGTGGGCCGCTTCCAGCTCCTCCACACGGCCCTGCTGCTGCTGCCCTGCAGCCTGCTGGCCTGCCACAACTTCCTGCAGAACTTCACGGCCGCTGTGCCCCCCCACCACTGCCAGGGCCCCGCCAACCACACTGAAGCCACCAACGACTCCGGGAGCTGGCTGAGGGCCACAGTACCCCTGGACCAGCTTGGGGCCCCGGAGCCATGCCGGCGCTTCACAAAACCTCAGTGGGCCTTGCTGAGCCCCAACTCCTCTCTCCCGGGAGCAGCCACAGAGGGCTGCAAGGATGGCTGGGTCTATAACCGCAGTGTTTTCCCGTCCACCATCGTGATGGAGGTCAGAGGGGGCTGGGTGCATGGGGGTGCTGCTGCTGAGGCCCAGTCTGAAGCTCCCCTGTTTTCCCTGCAGTGGGATCTGGTGTGTGAGGCCCGCCCTCTCCGAGACCTGGCTCAGTCCGTCTACATGGCCGGGGTGCTGGTGGGGGCTGCAGTGTTTGGCAGCCTGGCAGACAGGTGAGCCCGTGGGGATAAGGGCCCCAGCCACCCACTGCAGGGAGGAAAGCCCAGGCCTCTGCATTCATTTTTCTTTGTGAAAGTTGATTCGTGCATTTTAAACAGATAATACATATAGTACATTCACGTGGTTCCAGATCCCAAAAGGCACAGAAGAGCCTGCCGGGCGCATCCCTTTCCTGCCTCTGCCCCTCCCTGCAGTAATTCCCAGAGGGCAGCCTGGCTTCTATGTCTCTTACTGGAGACATGATTCTATGCAGTCAAGAAAGTGGGTGTGTATGCTCCATCCCCCCATTTCTCTTTTCCTGTTTTGTATTTTTTTTCTTCTTTATATCCCCCACTTTTTGCCTTGACATGAGGTCTCAGTATGTTGCCCAGCTTGGTCTCACACTTCTAGGCTCAAGCAGTTCTCCCTCTGTCTCCCAAATAGCCAGGGTTACAGGCCTGGCCGTCCTTTTTTATGCAAGTGCTGGCATCCACCGCACGTGTCCTGCACCCAGCTTTTTCTTCACTTTGCAGCCTCTCTTATTCTTCACAAAGAGCGGTCCCAGCCCTCCTAGTGTTCACATTACATCCCACTGTATGAATGAGCCAGAACGAACCCTAACTTGCTCCCCCTTATTTTTTAGAGATGGGGGTCTCGCTCTGTCACCCAGGCTGGAGTGCAGTGGTACGAACATAGCTCACTTCAGCCTTGACTTTCTGGGCTCCAACGATCCTCCCACTTCAGCCTCCCAAGTAGCTGGGACTACAGGCATGCACCACCACACCCAGCTAATTTAAAAATAATTTTTTTTTAGTAGAGATGGGATCTCACTATGTTGCCCAGGCTTGTCTCAAACTCCTGGATTCAAGCAATCCTCCTGCCTCTACCTCCTAAAGTGCTGGGATTACAGGTGTGAGCACTGCGCCCGGCCTAACTGACCCCCATTGATGGATGGTGACGTGCGCCCAGCTCAGGGCTCTGAAGTTGGCTCCCACGCCTCCCTCTCTGCTCCTCTTCCCCTTCCTCCTCTTCACTCTCTCCCCTCTCCCTTCTCCTCTGCCCTTCTTCTCTCAGTTTGGGTTTGGGGGCCCTCCCGGACTCTACCCCACATTCTGGAGTGTAGACGGCTCCCTGTGCCACACGCCTCAGGCCCTCATCACACTGTCATGACACATCCGGTCTTTCTACATGTGAGCTTGTGTCTTATCCAGAGCGTCTCATTTGTCACCAGCCCTCAACTCAGGCCTGTCACTTATAGGTGATTAACGATCAAGGAACACTGTGTCACAATGAATGAGTAAATGAAAGAATGCATAAATGAATGAGTGAGTGAATGAATGAATGGGTCGTGGGGTGTGTGGAGAAGAAAAGCTGCCCCCTTCCTTGGCCTGCTGCCCTCCTGGCCAAGCTGAGGCTGTGCGCTCTGGCCCTGGACCCTCATTGCAAATAGGGCGGTACCAAGGCCGGAATGGGATAAACCTGCCATCCTGGCCTTGGGCCCCTCTGTGGCCTGGCAACCCTCTGCTCCACAAAAAGACTCAACCCTGGCTTCTGCTCCCACACCAGGACAGGCCAAGGGCTCACCTGCTGTGAGTTCTGGTTTGAGGCCTCCCTCCAGCCAGAACAGTGCTCAGGTGACCTCTCCCTACCTGCCACACTCATCTCTGGGGCTTTGCAGAATCCCTGCCTTTCCTCAAGCCTGGAATAAATCTCTTCACCAGCTTGCTTCTACACTATGCCCCTCCCTCTGTGACCCAAAAGCCCAGGTCCCAGCAGTTTCAAGTTTCTGTTTTGAAGGAGTGGCTTTCACAGGGCGCCCCATCTTCCCCTTGACTGCCTCGATAACCTCCTGCTCAGGTGGAAGGGGCAGGCATGGGCTGCTGATTTGCTCCTTGGTGGATGCTGCTGCTCCTCCAAAAACCCTAAGGCCTGTGCTCACTCTCTGGGCTCAGGCTGGGCCGCAAGGTGCCCCTGGTCTGGTCCTACCTGCAGATGGCAGCTTCGGGGGCCGCCACAGCGTATTTCAGCTCCTTCAGTGCCTACTGCGTCTTCCGGTTCCTGATGGGCATGACCTTTTCTGGCATCATCCTCAACTCCCTCTCCCTGGGTGAGTCCAGCCGAGGAGAGGCCGGGAAGGGCTGGGGCTCCTGAAAGAGTTGGGGGCAGGGGGGTGGCAGTGTCCAGGGTCATGGACATTTTTCTCATGTTGTTTTCTTGGGATTCTCATCCAGCAACCTCAACTCAAAGCCTCCCAGCAGAGTTCTGGACTTGGGAGACCGGGGCTCCGGGTAGTGGCCCTGCTAGCTGTGGGTGGGGAGTCCTGCACGGCCTTTCCCAGGTCCGGGCTTCAGAGTATTCATCTGTAAACTGAGAGGGTTAGGTTTGTTTTATTTGTGAATTAGCCAACATTAACCACTTACTAAGCACCTATTGTCTGCCAGGCTTAGTGTGGGGACACAGAGGCTACCGGGACACAGAAGGGGAGTGAGCCATCATGATCCCCAGGGCCGCAGTCAGCCCTGAAATTGTGTGACTCTAAGAAGGCTGGTGATTCCTCAGCTTCATGGTGGAGACCTGGCTCCTGGATGCCAGCCTGGAGTGTTGTGCCCCCAAGTGATAAGTGACAGGCTCAGTCCTCCCTCTGGGCTGGTTCTGGGCAGCCCCTGGGTGGTCCTAGGAGAAAGCATTGCAGGACAGTATGAAGCCCACCTGGATACAGACCTGCCACCTACCTGTGCTTCACTTTAACTACTTAGCTTGCTCCTGGGGACACCACTGGGCACAGAAACTGCTGCCACCATCAGCTGTCCAAAGATAGGATGGATCTTTTATATCAGGGGTCAGGGAGAAATCTTGGACCTGAAGAACCAGGATGCACCAGGCCAGCACACCTGACCTTCCTCCCTCTCCCAGCACGCAGCGGGATCTCAGCCAATCCCAGCCTACACAGCTCACTCTGAGGCTGGGCATCCAGCCATGGCTTGAGACAGATGTCCGAGGTCCACCTCATGCTGGAATGGGCTCTAACACCTACACACACACACACACACACACACACACACACACACACACACACCCATCAGAGACTGCCCAGCCTCTTCATACCTCCTGAGGCCGGAGAGGCTGGGCACTGTCTTGGGACAGCTCAGCCTGTAAAGATGAGTTTGTAGAGATTCCATCTAGTGCCCTGGAGCTCCCACCGTGGGCCATGCCCTGCCTCGGGTCACACCACACACATGTAGTGACCCTCCCCCACATATATATGTGCCTCCCCTCCTGTTTGTTCCTTTACGCACTGTTCTGTACTTGATTTTTTCAATTAACCAAGTTGTCACTGCTCCACTGCCTGATAGAGGGCCTCCTAGCGGCAGGAGAGGCTCTAGATGTTTTGGTGAACACAGCAAAGCCCTGCTCCTTGGAGCCCATGTTCTAGTGAGGGGAGATAGCACCACCACACATCACAAATCCCGTAGCATGTTTGAAGACAGTAAGGGCTACAGAGCAAAACCGAAGCCTGGAAAGCAGGTAAGAATGGCCGGGTTGGCCGGGCGCCATGTCTCACGCTTATAATCCCAGCACTTTGGGAGGCCGGAGCAGGCAGATCACCTGAGATCAAGAGTTCGAGACCAGCTTGGCCAACATGGTGAAACCCCGTGTCTACTACAATCCACAAACTAGCTGGGTGTGGTGGCAGGCGCCTGTAATCTCAGATACTCAGGAGGCTGAGGCAGGAGAAACGCTTGAACCTGGGAGGCGGAGGTTGCAGTGAGCCAAGATCACACCACTGCGCTCCAGCCTGGGTGACAGAATGAGTGAGACTGTCTCAAGAAAACAAAGCAACAACAAAAACAAAAAGAATGGCCAGGTTGGAGGGGAGGGGTCTGCAATTTTAATTAGTGCGGTTTGGGAAAGCCGGCACCGAAAAGGGGTCATTTTGAGCAAAACTGGAAAGACTTGAGGGAGTGAGACCTGCAGGTTTTGGGAGTGGAACATTGCAGGCAGAGGGAATTACTAGGCAGAGGTCCTGCAGGGGAAAGTGTGACCAGGGCGAAGAGCAAGGAGGGCCCTGTGGCTGAAGCGGAGTTGGGAGGCAGGCAACAGATGAGGTCAGAGAGGGCAGGTTCCACAGGACCCCGTGGCCAGCGTTCTAGGACTGCAGCTTTGCCTCTGAATGAGACAAGAGCCACTGGAGGATTTTGACCAGGGAGAGACCCGATCTGATTTAGGATTTGAGATCTGAGTAGGTCTCTCTGGTTGCCATGTGACACCAGGACAGAAGCAGGGGGGCTGGTTAAGGGGCTACTGCTGTCATAGAGCAAGAGACCAGGCTGAGCCCGGCCACAGTGGCAGCAGCAGAGGGAGTGAGCTCAGATTCTGGCTAAATTCAGAAGGGTTTGCTGAAGGACTGGACGCACAGGCTTCCTGCCCATTGGGCGGAAGTGTCCTCATTAATGTGTTAGGGCTGCCTCGTAAGGGGGTGTCATCATCACTTAACCAGTCCCTTATGGGTGGACATCTACGTTTTTCCAGGTTTTGCTATTTACAAAAATTAGCAAAATATTGCACCTTTGCCCATTTTCCTTTTAGCTTGTTGGCTGTTTTCCTATTGATTTGTGAAAACTCTTTCAGTATTAGGGAAGTCAGTCTTTTTTCTCTTTTTTTCTTTTTCTTTCTTTTTTTTTTTTTTCTTTTTGAGACAGAATCTAGCTCTGTCACCCAGCCTGGGGTGTAGTGGTGCCATTTCAGGTCACTGCAACCTTTGCCTCTCGGGTTCAAGTGATTCTTGTGCCTCAGCCACCCAAGTAGCTGGGATTACAGGCTCATGCCACCATGCCTGGCTAATTTTTGTATTTTTAGCAGAGACAGGGTTTCACCATTGGTCAGGCTGGTCTGGAACTCCTGAGCTCAGGTGATCCACCCTCCTCAGTCTCCCAAAGTGCTGAGATTATAGGTGTGAGCTACCTCACCCAGACTGAAATTAGTCCTTTATCTGTTAGTTAGGTTACGATTATTTTTTTGTTGATGTTATGCCTTGGCTTATGGTGTTTTGTTTGTTTTATTCCAGTGCAGATATTTTTTATTTTTACAACTCCAAGTTTGCCAACCTTCCCTTTTATTGCTCCTGGGTTTTGGGACATTCTTGGAAAAGCCTTCCCCTACCCTAAGATTGTAAAATAATCTATCGTGACTTCTTCTGGCATTCTTGTAGTTTTATTGTTTATTGAGTTCTTTGATCCACTTAGAATCTACCTGGAGTGCAGTGAGGATACCTTTGCCTGCATCTCAGCAGGTCTCTGGAATGAGTTTAAGCTGTCAGAATAATAAGGGGGGCGTGGTGAATCAAACAACCACATGGGTAGCCAAACCCAACTGCATGTGACTGTTTTCTCCTCAGTTGTGGAGTGGATGCCCACCCGGGGCCGCACTGTGGCGGGCATCTTGCTGGGGTACTCCTTCACCCTGGGCCAGCTCATCCTGGCTGGGGTCGCGTACCTGATTCGCCCCTGGCGGTGCCTGCAGTTTGCTGTCTCGGCTCCTTTCCTGATCTTCTTCCTCTATTCTTGGTATGTCCTGAACAGAGTGGGGTGGCCCTATAAGAGGTTGGGGTGTGCAGTGACCAGGGCTTGCTGGACCTAACGAGGGACACAAAGGATGGCAGGTGTCCATGGAGGCTGCAAGTTCTCAAGTCCTGACGAATGGCACTGGGACACTCTGGTAACATCCCTTGCATTCATGTGGGGCTCTGGAACATCCCAAGGGCTTTTGCCTTCATCAACTCCTTTGCATCCTTCAACACTTTATAAGTACTTAGAGTACTTATAAAGTTATAGGAATAGAACTGGAGCCAGGTGTGGTGGCTCACGCATGTAATCCAAGCACTTTGGAGGCCAAGGCGGGCGGATCACCTGAGGTCGGGAGTTCAAGACCACCCTGACTAATGTGGTGAAACCCTGTCTTTAAAAAATAATAATAAATAATAAATAAATAAAAAGAATAGAACTGGGGCATTTATAAGAGGGTAATGAGGCACAGCCCAGAGAGGGCCCATGACTTGCTCAAGGCCACACAGCTAGGGTCAGAAACAGATTCAAAACCAGGTCTGGGACAGGTAGAGTGGCTCACACCTGTAATCCCAGCACTTTGGGAGACCAAGATGGGCAGATCCCTTGAGGTCAGGAGTTCCAGACCAGCCTGGCCAATATGGTGAAACCCTGTCGCTACTAAAAATACAAAAGAAAAAAAATTAACCAGGGTAGTGAAAGGCGCCTATAATCCCAGCTACTTGGGAGGCCAAGGCAGGAGAATCATTTGAACTCGGGGGTGGAAGGTGCAGTAAGCTGAGATTGTGCCATTGTACACCAGCCTGGGTGACAGAGCAAGACACATTCTCAAAAACAAACAAACCAACCAACCCACAGGTCTGTTGAAGTCCTAAGTCCTCTGTAATCTTTTTTTTTTTTTTTTTTTTGGATGGAGTCTCCCTCTGTTGCCCAGGCTGGAGTGAGGTGGCACAATCTCAGCTCACTGCAACCTCCACCTCCCAGGTTCAAGAAATCCTCTTGTCTCAGCCTCCTGAGTAGCTGGGATTATAGACACACACCACCACGCCTGGCTAGTATTTTTTGTCTTTTTAGTAGAGATGCGGTTTCACTATGTTGGCCAGGCTGGTCTTGAACTCCTGACCTCAGGTGATTCACCCGCCTCAGCATCCCAAAGTACTGGGATTACAGGCATGGGCCACCCACCTGGCCAAGTCCTCTGCAGTGTTTAAATACTGTCCGGTGAGTCTTCATATGATGTGCTGCAAAAAAAGGGAAGCTGGCAAGCCCCCCAGACTTCCTGATGCTGCAAACAGGAAGGAGGACAGTTCACCTTTTCTGGGGTCTGAAAGAAGGTGGACAATGGGGTATTGCGCTTGGGGAACAGAATGAGCCCTACCCAGCCTCAGATTCTTCTTCTTCCTCCTCTCGATCCCAGGTGGCTTCCAGAGTCATCCCGCTGGCTCCTCCTGCACGGCAAGTCCCAGTTAGCTGTCCAGAACCTGCGGAAGGTGGCCGCAATGAATGGGAGGAAGGAGGAAGGGGAAAGGCTGACCGAGGAGGTAAGCGGGCTCGGAGGAAGGAAGGGCAGGAACAGTCTCCAGCCTGTTACATTAGGATTAAGCAACTTACCAGGGCTCATGTGCCATCCAGGCGTAGACGCTGGGAATAAACAGGACAGGCAGAGTTGTGTGTGTGAAATATATTGTTTAGGTGTGGCATGATTGTGTGATTTTGGATAAATAATTTAACTGCTTTGCTCACTAGTCTATCCATCTTTGCAATGAGGAAATAACCTCATTACCCTTGACAGCCAGTTGAAATTTTAATAAACTAAAATTATTTAAATGGCAACCACGAGGTAAAATTATCGGGGAATCAATAACAAAAGTACCATTATAAATACCATTTATTTTAAGATAGTTACCGTTTATTATCAATAAGCACCGTTTCTCAAGCCCCACACCAGGTGCTAGGCTAAAAGTTTTATGTACATAATCTCATTTCATGTCTCGTTTTTGCCAATGAGGAAACTGAAGTGTGGACAGGTCCGGTAACTTGCCTGGAAACACACAGTACGATGTGGCAGAACTTCTTAGAACCCCTGCTCTTATCTGACCCAATCTCCGAGCCTATACCAGGAATGGGGTGGGGGGGCCCTCCAGAACCGCAGAACTTCAGGAGTGTTGGGGCTCATGTTGGAGCTTCTCAACACTCTGGAAACAGCCCCTCAAGTGCCATCAGTCCTTGGATGTAAGGGAGATTAGGGCCAGCCACCTCACCAAAGACCTCAACCCCAGCTCTCCTCCACACAGATGAAGGGGTTCCCAGCAGGGATGTGGGGTCCCAGCTCCCTCGCTTCCCTTGAGCAGACTCTCCTTGCCCAGGTGGTGAGCTCCTACATCCAGAGAGAGTTTGCAAGCGTCCGCACCTCCAACTCAATCTTGGACCTCTTCCGAACCCCGGCCATCCGCAAGGTCACGTGCTGTCTCATGGTGATCTGGTAGGTGATGGGCTCATGCCCAAATCTTTCACCCGAGGCAAGGGCGTGCTCTCTGGACCAAAAAACTGTTCTGAAATACTCTTAATGCAATGAGCAGGTGAGCCTTGTGAAGGCAATCTCTTCCCACGCCCCTTTTCCAGCACTTGCCCTTTGCTGGATGCTGCAATGTGGTGACAGATGAGACAACGTGCTGAGCAAGGAACCCCACTTCTGGGCAGTGGGTCTCACCTGGGTGGGAGGACTATTGGAATCACCAAGGCAGCTTTTCCAGAATGTACCTTGTCCCATCCTGATATGCCCTTGGGGCTGGCTTCCAGTGGATTCTGGGAAGTGTCCCACTCTGGAAAAAACACTTCTGGCTCCAGAAGGGGATAGACAGGCAAACTGTAATTTCCATACAGTGAGACAAGCATCCTAACAGTATTTCTGCTAGCTGGGGCTGCTAAGGGCTTCAGGTAGGAAAGAGCATTTAAACTGGTTTTAAAAGATGGTTAATCAAGGTTGTGAGGTGGCCAGGAAGGAATTCCTAACAGGTTCACAGACATGAAGATGTGAAATGGGCAAAAATACAAAGGCAGCCCACATGCAACAGCACCACCAACTGGAAGCTGACACATCCTAAGGGGAGGGGCTGATAAAAAGCAACCGTGTTGATTTCATTCTACTGGATTTCCTGCACATTTAAATAATTTATTGATACTTATGAAGCAGGGAGTGCAGGCAATGAATTACTATTCGTTTTCTTTTTCTTTCTTTCTTTTTTTTCTCCATTACCTGAAGCATCTGAATCTCATCTCTTT
>NW_016107417.1:3289386-3297041 GCF_001604975.1 Cebus imitator | reverse complement strand
TTTGATGGAGTCTCTGTCACCAGGCTGGAGTGCAGTGGCACCATCTTGGCTCACTGCAACCTCTGCCTCCTGGGTTCAAGCTATTCTCCTGCCTCAGCCTCCCGAGTAGCTAGGACTCCAGGCGGGCGCCACCACACCCAGCTAATTTTTGTATTTTTCGTAGAGACAGAGTACTATCTGTTTTCTGTAGCAGACTGGGCAGTCCCTTTTAGTAGGTATCAGCTGGACTCTGAGGCCAGACTACCCAGGTGACCTGAGCAAGTCAGGGAGCCCAGCCTCCTGGGGTCTCTCCTATGTCTGTAAGGTCCTTGTGAGGATCCAAAGTTAAGACATGAGGCCAGCCCCGGTGACTCATTGTGTAATCCCTATGGGAGGTAGAAGCAGAGGATCATTTGAGCCCAGGAGTTCCAGACCAGCCTGAGCAACACAGGGATACCGCCTACCAGCCAGGCATGGCCACCTGTGGTTCCAGCTACTTGGGACGCTGAGGTGTGAGGATCGCTTGAGCTTAGGAGTTTGAGGCTGCTCTGTGATCGCACCACTGCACTCCAGCCTGGGTGACAGAGGCAGACCCCGTCTCAAAAAAACGAAACAAACTTAAGACACATAAAGCACTTGAACCGCAGGTTGCCCCCTGGGAAGCTCTGGGGTCAAGAGTCTTTCCTCTGGTTTGGATTTGGGGCTGTGACCCCTGTGTACTGGGAAGATGGGGAGGCCCCGACTCTGGGGGCTGTGAGGGCTTCTGCCCTGACCGCGTGGTCGGCAGCGCAGTTCTGGCTCTGGCGGGCGAGAGAGCTCCGGTCTCCCTGCGGTAGCCCCGCCGGCCTAGGCTTCCCTTCGTCCACCTTCCTCTTTCTGCGAGGGAGAAACAGATCCTGAGTTCAAAATTCCAGAGCTGAAAGTCCTCTCTTGGATCCTTCTGGAAAAAGAAACCAAAGGCCCGTTTTTGTTGAGAAAGTGGCTCGGCAGCCATCTGGAGCTCCCTGCCTACTGGTGGGGCGATTCTCCCGTGGAGCCGACCCGACCTGACCCGACCTGACCCACTCAAAGCTCCCCCGGGCCCCGCAGGTTCGGCTTGCGCACGTCGGGACTTACCAACCGCGCCCGGAAAATCGGGGCCGTTTCCAAATGTTTCGCTTCGCTGACATCTGGGAGCCGCGCCAGGCTCGTGCCTGGGATCAATTGCACAGTCCCGGCTTTGGGAGGTGGGAGGCGGCGAGCGTGCCCCCCTCCCAACCCCTTCCTTGCCAGTGTGTCTGGGATGAGGTGGGGATGGGGAGTCCTGGGGTTCGAAAAAGGATGGGGGAGGAGGAAGAGGAAGTGTTAGGAGCTGGTGAACTTTCACAAACTTCCACCAAACCCTATTGAAAATGCCTTCAATTAACTGGGATTTTTTTTCTTTACTGGTTGATTGATTTGGTTGGAACAAGGTCTTGCCCTGGCACCCAGGCTGGAGTGCAGTGGCACAATCATAGCTCACTGCAGCCTGACCTCCCAGGCTCAAATGATCCTTCCACCCAGCCTCTGTAGCAGGTAGGACTACAGGTGTCTGCCACCAAGCCCAGGCTATTTTTTAAAAATAGAGATGGGATGGGGTCTTGCAATGTCCCCCAGGTTGGTCTAGAACTCCTGGACTGACGCAGTTTTCGCCTCAGTCTCCCAAAGTGCTGGAATAACAGGCCTGAGCCACCTTGTGGTTTTTTTTCTAAATTCTAAAAGCATGCATACTCATTGTTAAAAAGCTCCCCCCCCCCAAACAATCCAGAAACAGGCAGTGTAGTGTATCGATTAGGAAGCAGGATTTTGGAACTTGGGTTTGACTCTCAGCTCTGCCACTTACTGGCTTTGTGATCCTGGGCAAGTTACTTAACCTCTCTGTGCCTGAGTTTCCCCATCTGTAACATGGGCATCATAATAGTGCCTACCATGTCAGGTTGTTGTGAAAAGTAGGCTGTAAAGCAGGTAGAACAGTTCCTGAATGCGAGTTGTTTTCTGTTATCAGATACATGAGTGAATGCTCCCCTCAACCGACTCTTCCTCCCATCTCTGTCAGGCGTGAGTTTGTATTCTGGCAGATCTTAGGACATACAGGACACCCACATACCTATACATACACACATACATATTCTTATAGAAATGGATTTAATAGGGACTGGGTGTGGTGGCTCATGCTTGTAATCCCAGCACTTTGGGAGGCTGAGGTGGGGGGATCACCTGAGTCAGGAGTTCGAGACCAGCCTGTCCAACATGGTGAAACCCCGTCTCTACTAAAAATACAATAAATTAGCTGGGTGTGGTGGCGCGTGCCTATAATCCCAGCTACTCAGGAGGCTGAGGCAGAAGGACCACTTGAACCCAGGAAGTGGAGGTTGTAGTGAGCAGAGATTGCACCATGCACTCCAGCCTGAGCAAAAACAGTGAGACTCCATCTCAAAAAGTATATATATACATACACATAAATATATATTTTTTTTCTGGTTAAAGTTTTTTTTTCTGGATATTGGTTTTCACAAATATATTCTACTGTTAGCTTACCTTCATAAAATGTTGGAATAAACATATATTTATTCTTCTATAAATGTATAATCATAGAAAAGTTGCAAAATTAGTACAGAGAGTTCCTGTGTCCACTTCACCCAGTTCCCCTCATATTATCATCTTGAATTACCATAGTACATTTGTCAAAAGTAATAATTTAAGGTAGGTAATTTACTATTAACTAAACTAGAGATTTATTTGGATTTTACCAGTTAGTATATCTCATTACATTTAGTCATATCATATGTCTTTTTGGTCTCCTTTGATCTGTGACAGTTTCTTAGTCTTTCTTTATTTTTCATGACCTTGACAGTTTTGAAAAGTATTGGTCAGGTATTTTATAGAATGTCACTCAATCTGGATTTTTTTTTTTTTAGCCCAGGCTGGAGTGCAATGGCGTGATCCTGGCTCACTGCAACCTCCGTGTCCCGGGTTCAAGTGATTCTCCCACCTCAGCCTCCTAAGTAGCTGGGATTACAGACATGTAATCCCACCATGCCCCACTAATTTTGTATTTTTAGCAGAAACAGGGTTTCACCATGTTGGTCAGGCTGGTTTTGAACTCCTGACTTCAGGTGATCCATCAGCCTCAGCCTCCCAAAGTTCTGGGCTTACAGATGTGAGCCACTGCACCCGGCCTCAGTTTGGATTTGTCTGATGGTTTTCTCATGATTAGACTGGGATTGTGGATTTGGGAAAGGAGAACTGTGGAGGTGATATGACCTTCTCATCATATCACATGCGGGCATGTGTGATGTCAGTGTGGCTGACTCTGGAGATGTTAAAGTTGATCCCTTGGTGAAGGTAGTGCCTGCCAGCTTTCTCCACTGTAAAGTTAATTATGTTTTCTTTCCACATTCTTGTTTTTACTTTTAAATTTTAATCTATTTATTTTGAGAACAGGTTATGACACTGGCTAATTTTCGTACTTTTGGTAGAAATGGGTTTGCATCATGTTGCCAAGGTTGGTCTTGAACTCCTGGGCTGAAATGATCCACTCAACTCAGACTCTCAAAGTGCTGGGATTACAGGTGCAAGCCACCATGCACAGCCTCTTTCCATATTCTATTATTAGTAGTAGTATTATCTGAGATGGAATCTTGCTCTGTTACCAGGTTGGAGTGTAGTGGCGTGATCTCGACTCACTGCAACCTACCCCTCCCGGGTTCAAGTAATTCCCCTGCAGAGTAGCTGGGACTACAGGTGCATGCCACTACACCCGGATACTTTTTGTATTTTTTTTTTTTTTTTTTTTTTTTGAGACGGAGTTTCGCTCTTGTTACCCAGGCTGGAGTGCAATGACGCGATCTCGGCTCACCGCAACCTCCGCCTCCTGGGTTCAGGCAATTCTCCTGCCTCAGCCTCCTGAGTAGCTGGGATTACAGGCACGCGCCACCATGCCCAGCTGATTTTTTGTATTTTTAGTAGAGACAGGGTTTCACCATGTTGACCAGGATGGTCTTGATCTCTTGACCTCGTGATCCACCCGCCTCGGCCTCCCAAAGTGCTGGGATTACAGGCTCGAGCCACCGTGCCCGGCCTACTTTTTGTATTTTAGTAGAGACAGGGTTTCACCATGTTGGCCAGGATGGTCTCAATCTCCTGATCTCATGATCCGCCTGCCTCGCCTCCCAAAGTGCTGGGATTACAGGCGTGAGCCACTGCACCCGGCCATATTCTGTTATTTTAAAGTGGATCCAGTCTGCACTCAAGGAGAGGGAAACTAAGCTTCATCTCCTGAAGGAGTGGAGTATTGACACATATTGTTTCGAGTTCTTCTTTCAGAAAGACTTATTTATAAAATCATTTATTTATCGAGACTCACGTATACTCATATAGTTTATACTTTGGGTTATCATTCAATGACGTTTTTCCTTTACTTAGTAGATACGACATCTTGACCTTATTTCCCAAATTGCTCCAGCTTTGGCCATTGGGAGTCTTCTGCTTTGGCTCCAGTGTCCTTTGGCCCTCCTCCATCTTCTCTTTTTATTTTTTAGCATTGTCTTAATTGCAGCACTGAGGTGGACTGCAGAGAAAAGCAAACACACTCCAGAATCCACGCACTGGACCCAGATTGGGTGGTGGAAAGGGATTCGGAGGGAGGGGTCTGAGCTCTAATGCCAAAGACAGAGACTTAGGAGACCCGGAAGGGGTGTTTACGGAAAGTCAGGGAATTTTACCTTGCGGAGGAGAGGGGTCCTCTGTCATCCACCCTTGTGTTCCCTCCCCTGGGGTCAGAACAGTGACTCACGGGGTGAACAAGGACTATTCCACTGCTTCTCCCAGGTTCTCCAACTCCGTGGCTTACTACGGCCTGGCCATGGACCTGCAGAAGTTTGGGCTCAGCCTATACCTGGTGCAGGCCCTGTTTGCAATCATCGACATCCCAGCCATGCTGGTGGCCACTGCCACCATGATTTACGTGGGCCGCCGGGCCACAGTAGCCTCCTTCCTCATCCTAGCCGGGCTCATGGTGATCGCCAACATGTTTGTGCCGGAAGGTAAGCCACCCACTTCTGCCCTTGCTGCCCACTAAGAACTGCGAGCCTCTGGGGTCTGGTAGACAGCAAATTTCACATGGCAGCAAGGCCGAGGGGTATTTCTCTGAATCTGAAAATAAAGCAACTGTTAGGCCGGGCATGGTGCCTCACGCCTGTAATCTCAGCACTTTGGGAGGCTAAGGCGGGTGGATCACGTAAAGTCAGGAGTTCAAGACCAGCTTGGCCAACATGGTGAACGCCAGTCTCTACTAAAAATACAAAGAAATTAGCCAGGCATGGTGGCATACGCCTGTAATCCCAGCTACTCAGGAGGCTGAGGCAGTAGAATCACTTGAACCTGGGAGACAGAGGTTGCAGTGAGCCAAGATCGTGCCACTGCACCCCAGCCTGAGTGACAGAGTGAGACGCTGTCTCAGAAAAACAAAAACAGGCCAGGCATGGTGGCTCATATGTGTAATCCCAGCACTTTGGGAGGCTGAGGTGGGTGAATCACAAAGTCAGGAGTTCAAGACCAGCCTGCCCAACATGGTGAAACCCCATCTCTACTAAAAATACAAAAATATTAGCTTGGCATGGTGGTGGGTACCTGTAATCCCAGCTACTTGGGAAGCTGAGGCAGGAGAATTGCTTGAACCCGGGAGGCAGAGGTTGCAGTGAGCCGAAATTGAGCCACTGCACTCCAGCCTGAGCGACACTGCGAGACTCCATCCCAAAAAAACAAAACAAAACAGAAAGTGACTGTTGATTACTAGAGTTTATATTAAGCACTTCGTGCCCAGTGGTGGAGGCCTTGAGCCTTGGCTCTCAGAGCTTCTACCGTGTGGTCAGGGAGGTTAGACAACTCAGAAGCTGGAGAGCACAGGGCTGGCTCGGTGAGGCCGGCGGAGTGTGCGGCTCGCCGGAGTCTGAGCAGGCAGCATGTCCAAGGGTTGAGAAGTTAGAGTTCGAACTTCAGCTGGACTGGCCCTGGAACAGTGGTTTCCAAACCTGGCTACAATGACCTCACCCGGAGCGCCTTGAAGACTCCTGTGCCCAGGTGCTCCTGGCCAGCGCACTGGGAATCTCAAGGAGTGGAACTCAAGCCTCAGTATCTTACAAACTGTCCAGTGAGTCCAGCAAGACGCCAGGGTTGAACAGCAGCGACATAGAGCATGTGCTCAACCTTGTGCCCCTGGTGACTGCAGCCTTGGCCTTGGGCAGGCCGTCCAGCTTCTCTGTGCTTCGGTTCTTCACCTGAAAATGGATGAATGTTATTATGGGTATCTTGACCTCCAACCTTTTTTCCTATTTATAGATTTGTATTTAGCATAGTTGAGATTATATTTTGTTTATACATATAAAAATGTAAATAGGATTATAGATGTATACGTGTGCATGTGTACATATATGATATGCCCTTATTTTGACATGTATATGTTGAAACATACACATGCTTTTCTATGTTAGCACAAATGTTTCATGGACCTGATTTTTTTTTTCTTTTTTTGAGAAGGCTCACTCTGTCGCCCAGGCTAGAGTGCTATGGTGCTCACTGCAACCTCTGCCTCCCAGGTTCAAGTGATTCTCCTGCCTTAGCCTTTGTGTAGCTGGGATTAGAGGTGTGTGCCACCACGCCTGGCTAACTTTTGTATTTTTACAAAAATTAGAGATGTGGTTTCACCACGTTGGTCAGGCTGGTCTCACACTCCTGACCTCAGGTGATCTGCCCACCTCGACCTCCCAAAGTGCTGAGATTTCAGACGTGGGCCACTGCGCTCGGCCTCATGGACCTGATCTTTTATTGTTATATAATAGTTTCCTTCCTGCCTGCCTGCCGTCCTGCCCGCCTGCCTGCCCGCCCGCCCGCCCGCCTGCCCGCCTGCCCGCCCGCCTGCCCGCCTGCCCGCCTTCCCGCCCGCCCGCCTGCCCGCCTGCCTGCCTGCTTTCCTTCCTTCTCTTCTCCGTCTACCCTGTCCTACCCCGCCTTGCCCTGCCCCACTTAGACTCTCTTCTTTTTTGAGACAGAGTCTCACTCTGTGGCCCAGGCTGGAGTGCAGTGCTACAATCGTGGCTCACAACCTCCTAAGCTCAAGCAATCCTCCCGCCTTAGCCTCCGGCTGGGACTACAGGTGCATTCTACCACATCTGGCTAATTTTTTGTATTTTTAGTAGAGACAGGGTTTTGCCATGTTGCCTAGGCTGGTCTCAAACTCCTGGGCTCAAGCAATCTGCCTGCCTTGGTCTCCCAAAGTGCTGGGGTTATAGAAGTGAGCCACTGCACCCAGCCTAGATAGTATTTCATCTAGATTGGTGTTTCTCAACTCTGGCTTCATAATACAATCTCCTCGGCACCTTTAAAAAATACCCAAATTTGAGCCTATCCCCAATAGGTCTTGCTAGAGTGGATATTGAGTGAGACCCAGGTGTGAGTGTTTTATAAAATCTCCCCACCTGATTCCAGTTTGCAGCCACGGCTGCCACCCAGCTGGAGAAGGCACCATCATTTTCTTGACCACTGTCCTAATGTTGGATGTTTGAATAGGGGTTTTGCTATTTATTTATTTATTTTTTTTTTGAGACGGAGTTTCACTCATGTTACCCAGGCTGGAGTGCAATGGCGCCATCTCGGCTCAC
>NW_016107417.1:3285511-3288820 GCF_001604975.1 Cebus imitator | reverse complement strand
AAAAAAAAAAAAAAAAAAAGAAAAGAAAAAGAAAAGAAAGAGAAAGAAAATGAGGACAATGGCAAACATTTAACAAGCACTTTGCACCCACGGCATCAGCTTACACCAACCCCATAAAGCAGGTGCTATTTTCCTCATTTTATAGAATAGGACACGGCAGTGCAGAGGGGGTAAGAAACAGTGACTGAGGTCAGCCAGCGGGGTGAGAGCTGCGATTTAAATCCAGGCCTGACTTTTTTTTCTTTTTTTGAGACGGAGTCTCACTCTGACTCCCAGACTGGAGTGCAGTGGCGTGATATCGGCTCACTGCAACCTCCGCCTCCTGAGTTCAAGCAATCCTCCTGCCTCAGCCTCCTGAGTAGCTGGGATTACGGGCACATGCCAACATGCTTGGCTACTTTTTTGTATTTTTAGTAGAGAGAGAGTTTCACCATGTTAGCCAGGATGTTCTCGATCTCCTGGCCTCATGATCCGCCCACCTCGGCCTCCCAAAGTGCTGGGATTACAGACATGAGCCACTGTGCCTGGCCAAACCCAGGCCTGACTCTAAAGCACCTACCTACCCAGCAGGACTTGGTGACAGATGCAAATAAGGGAGCAAGGAGGAGAAGTCAGAGAAGGGCCGTCGGGGACTTCTGGATCTCAGGGAACAGCTGGAAAGGGGAGGTGGTGAAAATCCTGGTGCTCCTCTGGGTTCTGCCTCTTTCCCCAGCCTCATCCCCTCCTGGGCCTCCCCCTCCTCCCCTCCCACCTCAGCTCCACCCTGCTCCCCTGTCTAGGCCTGCAGAACCTGCGCACGGCTCAGGCAGCACTGGGCAAAGGCTGCCTGGCCAGCACCTTCATCTGCGTGTACCTGTTTACGGGCGAGCTGTACCCCACGGAGATCAGGTGGGTGCATGGGCAGAGACACTGCAGGTTGAGACCTGCTGGGCTCACTGAGGCAGGACCCCTGGTCCCTCCTGCCCTGCCCCCTGACACTCAGGCCGTGGCCCTCCCAGGCCCTGTGGGGTGCAGGTCACTGCACTGACCCATCCACACACCTCCCACAGGCAGATGGGGATGGGCTTCGCCTCGGCCCATGCCCGCCTAGGGGGCCTGGCAGCGCCCCTGGTTACCACACTTGGGGAGTTCAGTGCCATCCTGCCACCCATGTGCTTCGGGGCCACCGCAATCCTGGCCGGGCTGACTGTCTGCTTCCTGACCGAGACCCGCAACGCGCCTCTGATGGAGACCATCACGGCGATGGAGAGGAGGTGAGGGGCCTCCAGCACCAACAGGCCGAGAGTTCCAGGAAATAACTGGGGGGCAAGTGGGGTGTTCTCCCCATTCCTGCACATCTGAAATGTCCTGGCTGGACGCACCAGAGCTATGAGATGCCTCCGCACCTCCATCTACACTGGCTTAGCTTTCCAAAAGAACAGACCCGATCACAAAGGTAAAAAAGAGTAAACCGTGGGCCAGGAAACTCGTGGGTTGGAAGTGAGGCCTGGCAGAGAAGTGGGGAGAGGAGATCAGGGGAAACTGAAGCAAAGACAGGCCCCTGTGGGTGCCGTGCAGGCTTCAGATTTGGTTCTGGGCTTCCTCGCAAATGACACTTTCCTTAGCATTTAGCACTAGGAGAGGTTTCTCTTCTCTTCTTGGCCTCTTCTTTTTTAAAGATCATCTTGGCTTCGAATGTGGGTCTCATTAGAAAGGTGGCTAAGGTGACAGCAACGCCTGGACAATGTTTCTAAAACAAACTCGAGGGCATTAGATCTGGCTGCTGCTTACAGCATTTCTCAACAACAGTGGGCTCAGGGAAGACCCTTAGTTTCGGGGAATGGTGACAGGGACAGTAGCAGGGCCCGTCTGTCACCCTCTCTGAAGGTCAGCTTGATCCCAAAGGTGGACCCATCTGTACCCAGTGGCCTATATGGGTGCTGTGTTTGCAACCCTGAAATAACCCCCATAGGCTGGGCGCGGTGGCTCACGCCTGTAATCCCAGCACTTCGGGAGGCCAAGGGGGGCAGATCACCTGAAGTCGCAAGTTTGAGACCAGCCTGACTAACATGAAGAAACCCCGTTTCTACTAAAAATACAAAAAATTAACTGGGCATAGTGGCACATGCCTGTAATCCCAGCTACTTGGGAGGCTGAGGTAGGAAAATTGCTTGAACCTGGGAGGTGGAGGTGGTGGTGAGCCAAGATCACGCCACTGCACTCCAGCCTGGGCAACAAGAGTGAAACTCCGTCTTAAAAAAAGAACCCCATAGACATCCCATCTCTAACCTGGGCCATGGTCCAAGGCTGCACTGCAAGGGCCATCAAGGATATATTCTTTGGCAAGTCCTATCCTTTCTGCCTCCAGAATAGACTTGAATCTGTCCTCTCTCCAGCCGTGTGTCCATGGCCCTACATCAAGCCACCATTGTCGCTTGTCTGGACAACTATGAGAGCCCCATATCCTCCCCTGTCCCTGTCCACTTTATTCCCTGAAGGCCAAGCAGTGTGGCAGGCTGGTGACATGAACAGGACCCTGTCCCTGCCGGATCACAAGGATAAAATCTGAAGTCTGACAAGGTCCTCATGATCTGGCACCTGCTCAGCTCACCCCCCACAGCCTGGCTACTGCCTGGGCTGCGCTCTCCGTCTAGAATGCTCTTCCATTTGCTCTTTACCTGTGTGACCCGTACTTATCCCACAGATCTAGATTCAGGTGTCCCAGATGTTAGGCAAATACTTGTCAATAACCCATTCCCATTCCAGAGCCTGGTTTGCAGGTTCTTTGAGATGTTGCCTCAAGTACATGAAAAAACAAGTGGAGAAATGTCCACATGTCCCCCGACTATTACAGAGAGAACAGTCGAGGTGATTCTGGCCTGGGCATTTTAAAAATCAAATTTTGCTTACCCTGGCTTTAGAAAAATCTCAGTAACGCCAAATGAAATTCTAGTTTAGGTAATGCAGCTTCCTTTGACTATGCCAGGAGCAATTTAATATAAAAATTATTGTATGTTGGCCAGGCACGGTGGCTCAGGCCTGTATTCCCAGCACTTTGGGAGGCCGAGGCAGGAGGATTGCTTGAGGCCAGAAGTTTGAGACCAGCTTGGGCAATATCGAGCAAGACTCCGACTCTGCAAAAAGTAGAAAGTGTGTAGCTAAGACTATAGGTGTGGTGTCACATACCTGTGGTCTTAGCTACTTGGGAGGCTGAGGCAGGAGGATAGATTAAGCCCAGGAGTTTGAGGTTACAGTGAGCTGTGACCAATGCCACCACACTCCAGCCTGGGTGACAGAGTAAGAATGTATCTCAAAAAAAAAAAAAAAAAA
>NW_016107417.1:3282728-3284691 GCF_001604975.1 Cebus imitator | reverse complement strand
CATTGCACTCCAGCCTGGGTAATAAGAGCAAAACTCTGTCTCAAAAAAAAAAAAAGAAATGTTGCAAAGTAGTCTTATAGTTTGTATGGCTTTTATAGTTTATTTTAAAATTGTGTGTGTGTGTGTGTGTGTGTACACATACGCAATTTGGAACTATCTCAGATTTACAGAAATGCTACTGCAAGACAAATAACCTTCTTCTCTGAACCATTTGAAAGTGTTGATATCGATTCCAAATGCTTTGATGTGTATTTCCTTCAAACAAGTATATTCTCCTGCATAACCACAACTGCAACATCTAAATCAGAACATTAGTATTGATACATGACCACCATTTAATCCTCAGACCTCATTCAAGTTTTGCAATCCCCCCGACAATGTCCTATAACACTGGAGGATTTGTTTCTGAGTCACGTATAGCATTGAGTTGTCACATGGCTAAAGGCTTGACTGTGTCCTCAGGTGCCCTTCGACCTTCATGACTCCAAGTCAACAAAGTTCTTTGGAAGGACTAACAAGACTCCACAAAATACACTTAGATAAGGCCCTCATAAGACAAAGGACGAAATACAGCAGGAGGAAGAAAATACAGGGAAGCACTGGGAGGCCTGGGGCACCCAGGGGCACCTCCCAGAGTCCTCGTTTAGGCCCAGGATGCATTTTGTTTCTGTATCACAAGCCATCAAGGTGAACATGAAGTATCTCAATCTCAGAGAAGCTGAGGGCATTTTTTCTATCCCATTGGACACAGCCAAAACCAGGCTATGTCACCAGGTAAAACAGGTGCAGATCATAAATCCATACATTTTCAGTAAACAATGCAGACTAGTTGATAGAGGGGAACTCCAGGGGAAAGTTGGGCTTTAACAGCACGTAAACTGCTAGCCAGCACAGCTCATCCTTGTCTTAGCCAGCACTCAGTGTCACCGCCCCAGGCGTCTTTGGAAATGAGCACGAAGCTAACACAGACCAACAGTGATCTCGACAGCCTTGAAGATTGCAGACTAGTTCTTGATACGTTTCCCCTTGGTTTGGGTTTGCTGATTATATCGGTTATAGCTTATGGATCTCTGGCAGGAGCATCCCAGAAACGATGCTGTGTCCTTCTCATTTTATCCTAGCAGATGATACACAATTTGGATTTTTTTTAATGGAGTCTTGCTCTTGTCGCCCAGGCTAGAGTGCAGTGGCATGATCTCAGCTCACTGCAACCTCCATCTCCCGGGTTCAAGCAATCCTCGTGCCTCAGCCTCTCATGTAGCTGGGACTACAATCGCCTGTCACCACGCCTGGCTAATTTTTGTATTTTTAGTAGAGGCAGGGTTTCACCGTATTGGCCAGGCTGGTCTCGAGCTCCTGACGTCAGGTGATCTGCCTGCCTTAACCTCCCAAAGTGCTGGGATTATAGGCATGAGCCACTGTACCCAGCTCACAATTTGGATTTGTTCCATAATTGGGGATGCCTCCTTTATTCCCTGGATTCAGATGGTATCTGCCAGACTTATCCACAGTAAAGTTAATCTTTTCCTCTTTGTAATTATTAAGTATTTTGTGGGAGTGTTCTTTGTTTTTTCTTTTTGGGATGGGGTCTTGCTCTGTCCCCCAGGCTGCAGTGCAGTGGCACGATCATAGCCCGCTGCAGCCTTGAACTCCTGAGTTCAGGAGATCCTCCCCCTTCAGCCTCCTCAGTAGCTGGGACCGCCAGCTCCTACCATTACACCTGACTGATTTTTTTAGTTTTTTGTAGAGATGGGGGTCTTGGTTTATTTCCCAGGCTGGTCTTGAACTCTTGGCCTCAAGGAATCTCCAATTTCAGCCTTCCAAAGTGCCAGGGCTATAGGCGTGAGCCCATGCCTGGCCTTGGGGATGTACTTTGAAACCATGTACATATTCCATTTCTCATCAAACCTTCAATTTCTTATTTCTTTATATCATTATTGATTTTTTTTTTTTTTTTTTTTTT
>NW_016107417.1:3276508-3282503 GCF_001604975.1 Cebus imitator | reverse complement strand
GAGACGGGGTTTCACCATGTTGACCAGGATGGTCTCGATCTCTTGACCTCGTGATCCACCCGCCTCGGCCTCCCACAGTGCTGGGATTACAGGCTTGAGCCACCACGCCCGGCCTCATTATTGATTTATAAATTCTCATTTTATTCAATGATTATACCCCGTTTTGATGCTCAATTTGCCCTAGGTTTGGCCAGTGGGAATCTTCTGGCTTCTGTGTCCTTTAAAATTATTTAAGCACATCCTTGCTTTCTAGCACAAGACATTCTGGGCTCATCCTGCCAGCAGTTCTAGAGGAGCATTCCTCTGAGTGTCGCTCGTTTTAGTGGAGAGTGGTATTTAGAAAGCAAGATCTGGGTGCAAGATGGTTATTGTTTTTGGACTCTCTTTGCTCCCAAGCCCTCTCAGTGGACAGAGGTATGGAATATGTGTGTCTACATACAGAAACACACACCTTTGTATCTTTGGATCTGTAGATCATACTGAAAACCATGAGTTCACACCAACACCTCCAGTTCTGTCCAACACCACAAGGTTCATCCCAGTTTCTCCCTTTTCCTATTTGTTAATTTCCTTATCAGATAACAAAAAACCTGCCTCCCCTCATTCTTACTATATTTAGTTATTGGATCAATTCCCCTGTATGTAAACTGCCCCCCACTGCTGCAGCTGTCACTGCCTACACAAGGCTCAGTCCCTGGAGTCGCCTCCGCATCTCGCCCTCCCCTGCCTGGGCATCCTCTCCACTGCTCTGGGGCCCCACCACCCCAGCCTGGGCCAACTACGTGCAGATGCCCTCCTTACGGCACCCCAGCTCTGATACCTGTGCTTGGCTACACGCTCACACATGGACGCTCCCTCACCTGCTCAATCTCTTCGTCCCTGTACCAGGACACCTCCCTGTGCAGACACCCTGCTTACCTCACTTGGGCTCCGACACCCCAGGCCTTGGCACCCCTCAACATGAACACCTACCTTGCTCTGCCCCATGCAATGGCTTTGGGATTTAATTGTTCAGGAACAGAAGGGAAGAAAAGCTTTCCATATAGATATAATTTTTTTTTTAAACAGAGTCTTTCTCTGTTGCCCAGAGACACAGACTCTGTTTCAAAATGTATATATTTATGGAATATATTTCCATATATACATCTATATGGAAAGCTTTTTTTCTGCACTCTGGAGTGCAGTGGCATGATCTCAGCTTGCTGCAACCTCCACCTCCTGGGTTCAAGCCTGGCCAACATAGTGAAACACCTTCTCTACAAAAAATACAAAAATTAGCCAGGCATGGAGGTAGCGTGTGCCTGTAATCCCAGCTACTCAGGAGGCTGAAGCATGAGAGTCACTTGAACCTGGGAGCTGCAGGTTGCAGGGGGCCGAGATCAGTGCACTGCATTTCAGATTGAGACTCTATCTCAAAAAAAATTTAAAAAGAAACTTAAACTCACAGTTTATTGAAGAGGAAACAGCCATGGTGCTTATTTAGCAACTAGAACACACAAGCTGACATCTTAACAAGGCAAAGCCCTGCCCTTGGGTAGACACCAGCAGGAGCACATCCAGATGCAGCTATGCCCTGAAGAAGAGAGCGACCGGCGACCAGGAAGCCTTTGCACAATTCTGGAGGCCAAGGATTTTACCTGGTGTTTGATGTAGGCATTTTGAAATTTAATTCCTTTATTCCACTACTAGTCATTGAATTCCTACTATACTGCAGACACAGTGCTAAGTGCAGGGTGCGGAATGAATAACACAGATGTGATCTCTGCCGTCTGGGGCTTATAGAGTAGAGGAGACACGTGGAGAAAAATACGCACAGATACGTGTGGAATTAGGAGAGAAGATGTGGGTGGTTGGGGATGCCTCTGGACATAAGCCTAAACTTAAAGGAGGAGGAGGAAGAAGGGTTAGGCAGGCCGAGAAGGGGAGAAGGACGTCCTTCGGGGAGGAAACAGCCTATGAAGCCCTCAGAGGTCCCAGAGAGCTGGGAGGAGCTGAGTGCCAGCCAGACATAGACTGGCAAGATGAGGCTGGAGAGTGGCCAGTGGCAGCCTTAGAGGCCCAGGTGACAATCTACACTTTAATTCTTTTTTTGGGGGACGGAAGAAGTCACACGAGGACATAGGAAGCCTTCTGGTCCACAGACTTCTTTAGTAACTTGGCCAGAGTTCCATTTGATGGTTCCTATCCAACCAAACATCCAACAGAAACAACTCGACTTGTTTTAGTTTGGTAGGTGTGTTAGGATGTGCTTGCATTGCTTTAAAGAAATACTTGAGACTGGGTAATTTATAACAGAAGAGGTTTAATTGGTTCTGCAGGCCATACAGGAAGCATGGTGTCATCTGCTTCTGGGGAGGCCTCAGAGAGCTTTTACTTGTGGCTGAAGGTGAAGCAGGGGCTAGGTGCAGTGGCTCACACCTGTAATCCCGGCACTTTGGGAGGCTGAGGTGGGAGGATCGCTTGAGCCCCAGAGTTCCAACCTGCAGTGAGCTATGATTGCATCACTGCACTTCAGCCTGGGTGACAGAGCGAGACCCTGTCTCTAAATTAAAAAAAAAAAAAAAAAAAAAGGGAGTTTAACAAGGCAGTTTTGCAATGTACCTACCCCCCTCAGTTCTAGAAGCTGGGGAAGGAGCTAGGGAAACGCGGAAGCTTCTCGAAGCCTATCATGGCAGGAAGACCCAGAGGGGAAGCAGCCTCACCTGTCGGAACTTCCAAGGCCCCAGGTGGTAACCATTAGCAGCATGTTCCCCCTGGCACACAACAGTCAAAACCAATAAGCTGAATGTGTCCAAGAGACAGAAATCAAAAAGATGAAACGGCTTCCCAGGCAGAAAAAGAGACGTAGGGAGGGATGTAGGCAGTAGAATGGCCAGAAAGGCAGCCTGGGCGACATGGCAAAACCCCAGCTCTACAAACAATCCAAACATTAGCTGGATGTGGTGGCTGCGGGCCTGGGAGGCTGAGGTGGGAGGATCACAGGAGCCCGGGAGGTTGGTTGAAGCTGCAGTGAGCCAAGATGGTGCCACTGCATTCCAGCCTGCGCAACAGAGGGAGACCCTGTCTAAAAAAAACAAAAAACCAAAAAGAGAGAGACACTGATATCCTCCTTCATAGGCCAATTATAACGTTTAAATGAAAAAAAAAAAAAAAAAAAGAAGAAAGCCGTTGGACATGTTAAGAAATAATCACAAAAGGTAAAATTAAAACAAAAGATTTTTTAAATTAAGCCTGGGCTGGGCGCAGTGGCTCATGCCTGTAATCCCAGCACTTTGGGAGGCTGAGGCCGGTGGATCACCTGAGATTAGGAGTTTGAGACCAGCCTGGCCAACATGGCGAAACCCGTCTCTATTAAAAATACAAAAATTAGCTGGGCATAGTGGTGGGTGCCTGTGAGCCCAGCTACTTAGGAGGCTGAGGCAGGAGAATCGCTTAAACCCAGGAGGTGGAGGTTGCAGTGAGTTGAGATTGCACCATTGCACTCCAGACTGGGCAACAGAGCGAGACTCCATCTCAGAAAAATAAAAATTAAAAAAAATTAAGCCAATTGACTAAAATATTATAAATAGAAGAGTTAAAAAGCAAGGATAGAAACATTGATAAAACAGTATGAACACTGAGAAAAATCCAAAAATGGAACCAGCTAAAAGTAGTTGGGAGAAATGGCAAGATATGAAATGATTAAAATAAGAGAATAACATAAACTAAGATAATTCAGTGGGAAAACACTTATCAGTGTCCACAATACAAAGATAAAAATAAATGAATTAGAACATAAACCATTTAAAAGCATAGAGGATTCTTTTTTAAGGCAATAGGCCGGGCATGGTGGCTCATGCCTATAATCCCAGCACTTTGAGAGGCCAAGGTGGGAGGTCGCTTGAGCCCAGAGTTCAAGAGCAGTCTGGGCAACATTGTAAGACCCCCATTTCTACAAAAAAAAAAAAAAAAAAGACAAAATTGGATCTGGTCAAAAGATAGAAAGCTAGTGGGGTAGTCTTGGGTTATTTGGGATTGAGGGGGCCTCAAAGTCCAGGCAAGCCCCCCCACCCCCAACCTCCGCTGACTCCTTGAAGAGCCAACCAGGGCAGGGCAGGAGTGGCTCAGAGCCCCAACCTTTGTCCCTCCCTGCCTCCTGCGGTGGGAGAAGAAGGGTGTTAGTAGTTCCAGTCCCCGGGGGTGTCTGCTGGCCCCAGTTTTCCAGCCAAGTGAACTTGGGCACATGTCCAGCCTCTAGGTCTTCATCTGTAAGACTCTTTGTTGGATCTCTTGACCCTGCAGCTCTTCTAAGTGTTTCCAGCCAGGCCAGCTTCTGCCAGCTGTGAGATCCCAGTGATGGGGCAAGGAGGGAGCTGGAGGGTGCTCACCGGGATGTGCCCAAGAGAATCCGGAGGAGGGGCCGCTGCAGTGTCCACCTCCTTTTTGGCTTCAGGAGAGTGGAGCTGCACCCTGTGCCCATGGCACCACCCTCCCCTGACATGCACGCCACCTGCCCCTCACCACTGCCGTCTGCCTTTTCATTTCTACAGGGTCAAAGAAGGCTCTTCCAAGAAACATGCAGAAGAGAAGAGTGAAGAAATGTCTCTTCAGCAGCTGAGAGCATCTCCCCTCAAAGAAACCATCTAAGCTGCCTGGAACCTGGTGCTTGCTGGCAGCACCTGAGCCATGTGCAGACGGCCCCCTGGGGGTTTCTCCCGGGAGCCCCTGGGGACACGAGTGCTGAGCTGGAGGAAAGATCGCTGAAAACATCCTGGCTCCCATAGAGAGCCACCCACAAGCCAGGACTGCTTGGAGTGAAACCCCACCCAATGTGCATTACAAATGCATAGAAAGCCAGGAGAAGCCAGTCCCAGGGACCGCAGGAGGGACTGTTTTCCTTTCCCATCCCCAATCTGCCCCTTAGAATGTCTCTGTATTAGTCCATTCTGGCACTGCTATAAAGAACTACCTGAGACTGGGTAATTTATGAGGAAAAGAGGTTTAATTGACTCACAGTTCTGCAGACTGTACAGGAAGCATGGCTGGAGGCCTCAGGAAACTTACGATCATGGCAGAAGGCAAAGGGGAAGCAGGCATGTCTCCCCATGGCTGGCAGGAGAGAGAAATTGAAGGGGAAGGTGCTGAAGCAGGTCAAGAGTTGTTAAGTTCGGCAGCCCCAGAGCCAGGGCAGACATTAGTTTTTTTAACAGTGAGAAGGCCCCCTGCTGCTCCGGGCTTTATTTAAACGGCTCTTTATTTCCCTGCTTTGTGGCTTTACACAGGGTTTAGCCAGAACGGCTAAGTTAGGGATCCCAGCCTGCAGAATTCCACTGCCCCCAAGAACTTTTGTACCTGCTTCTGATTCTTAGGCACCGCGGGTTACTGATAACCTGCTTGCTTTTTATTTTTAGGCTTTGCCGCCTCACTGGATAGTAAATCCCAGATAGTGCACCTGTTGTTGGCAAATCTGGGCCTTTTTTTTAGACCTAGTATTTACAGGTCTCCAGGTATTTGAGCAACAAGTTAGTTTCCCGGGGAACATATGGCTGCTACCGGGTGTTCCAGCAAAAGGTTATTCGTGTACCGAAGCAGCACACAGCCGAGGGCCTTGGTGGGGAACCTTTGGAGGTCGCAGGACAATGCCTCTCCGAAGACGGTTGTTGGGGAGTTTTTGAACCCCTGTGGACGACAAGTCCAGGTGTACTGTGTTGTTACGCCTGACTGCGGATCTTCCCACTGGAAGGCAAACAGCTTTTGGCTTCTAGGGGCTAACCGGATACTGAAGAAAGCATTCTTTCAGTTGAAGCAGGTGAACAGCTGGCCTCAGCTGGCAACAGTTCTAGCAACATAAAGAGATTGAGCACCGTGGGGTGCAAGGTGACAGCTCCTGGTTGACCAACCGCAGATTCTGCACTGGCTTATAGTTCTTGGTCCCCAGCCTGGGGACAGGCAGGAGAGGCGTGTTCCAAGGAGACTGGCAAGGAACTATAGTACCATAAGCTTTTTTTTTTTTTTT
>NW_016107417.1:3273907-3275538 GCF_001604975.1 Cebus imitator | reverse complement strand
CCACACACAGCTGCGCTGACGGCTCTCCCTTGTTTTTAGGGTTAGCAGTTTACCTTTTTTTATTCCTGATTTTTTTTTTACCTTTTTTTTTTTTTGCCACTAGCGCTGCTGCACCTGGGCCCCTTAACCACTGCTGGGCAGGGGGTGGGGGGAGTGCTTAAAACGAACTGTAACCAGGAGTTTATGGACGGAAATTGGTTGGGGTGTCCTGGCTTGCCTGTAACCTTGTGCCACACTTTGGAGACAAGGGACCTGCTCAGGCTCCCATCTGTGGGCCAATTTGCTTTGAATGCTGGCCAGAAAAATGCTGTAAAGTATTACACAGAGTTCTAAGTTTCTCTGGCATCACAGTGGCACCATCATCCCCACTCAATTTCTTATTGAATTATTTTTAGCATAGTTTTCAACGGAGTGGGTTTACTCTGCGTTTTACCCACCCCCCTCGGTTAGGGTGAGAACGGCACTCCCACAGGTAGAGGGGCTGCTCACTGACTTTACTTGATGTGATAACTCGGGCTTCGAGCTCCACCTGCAGTCTCCCACCCTCTACAGTGCAGTACATTTTTGTGCACTTTTACACACTTTTACTTTTTCCCTTCAGCCAAGTTAGAAACAGAAACAAGTTTAAGGTGCCCAGACTGGCTTGCAGAGTAACAGAATTAAGACCAAAGTGCCAAGATTGACACACACACACAAGAACAGAATTAAAAGCAAGGCGCCTACACTGGCACACCGTGCTTGATTAGGCCATGCTTCTACCCAGTGGGGTGGTTAAGTGAAGCTTTCCAGAATCAACCCTGCTGAGTTTTTGATGTTTGGACTCCAAGCGCGCCGGTTCCTTCTCGGTGCTCAGCCCTTGTGCTGGATGCCTGCGGGCCTGCCTGGCCATGCTGTGGGTGAAGGATCCACTGGGGCCAATGCCTACCTGGGAGCGCTCTCAGGATCCTGTCGCTCAAGTGGGCTGGAGTCCCCTGCAGGGATGCCCCACAAGGGCAGGGCAAAGCTGCCTGGGAAGCTGTCCTGACCGTCCACCAACTGAAACTCGTTTCCCGGTCAGGGAACCAAAATGAAGCAGGAACAGCAAGAAACAACCCTCTTGAACATCGAACTGAGGAAGGAAGTGGCTTTTTATTTGGACAGGAGCTGCGAAGGTTGGGGGGGTGGGGTGCGGGCTACAGCATTATTCACGGAGCCCCCCGAGAAGCAGCTTCTTTCCCCTTTTATAGGCTTACAATGATAAAGGGGAAACTGAGGTAAAACTATGTTATTGTTCATTGGACATTCAACCTTACAATTTTTTGGCTTTATTAATTTACTAGTTCATGCGCAGCACAAGCAGGAACAGGCAGGGGAGGGGGTTTACAGACACAGGACAAAGGCAGTACATTATTAGTTGGCAAAGGTGTTTTCAGAAGGGAGCCTGTGTCGTGCAAACACGGGAGTGTAACCCAGTGCCAGGCTCCAGCTGGTAAAAATAACATTCATTTGCAACTTTTCTAAGGCTTACAAATAGCAAAGACACTGGGAACCAAAAAATAAGTTATTTTCCCAACTCTTTGGTATTTTCTTTCTTTTTTTTTTTTGAGACGGAGTTTCGCTCTTGTTACCCAGGCTGGAGTGCAATGGCGCGA
>NW_016107417.1:3271954-3273325 GCF_001604975.1 Cebus imitator | reverse complement strand
TTTTTTTTTTTTTAACCTGCCTTCCCATCCAAAGGGGAGGAGGAGGTAAAGGCCAAACAGCAGGAAAAGGGGAGGGGGTCTCCCTCTCAGTGCCACACACTTTACAACAAACAGATCTTGTGAGAACTCTTATCATGAGACAGCACTAGGACGACGGTGCTAAACAATTAGAAGCCACCTCCGCTATCCAATCACCTCCCACTAGGTCCTGCCTCCAATACTGGGGATTACAATTCAACACCAGATTTGGGTGGGGACACAGAGTCAGACCATATCACTGTTTATTCTTGTTCCACCTGAGAATGTTCTGTCTTTGCAGGTTTAGGGTTATATCTCTGCCAAAGGGTTGTCCCTGGAATAGCCGCACTTGCCCTTGAGAAACTTAGAGAACTCATTCTATTCCACTCACCTGGAAAGAGTAAATGCTCTTCTGCCTTATAGCATTAAAGCTGTTTCCCCCGTGTATGTGTCTTACCTCTTTGACAGGGAAATGTCCCCATAGCAGGCATTCTTTGCCTACCTCTGTAGCTCCACCAGCCTCTCATAGGCCTTGCAGAAGCTACTTGTTAAATAGTTGATGAAAAAACGATGAAAACAGACTTCCACAATGGATGGAGACCTTTGTGCACTGTTTGGATTCCTAGCAATACCACTTTGCAGAACTTGGATACGGTTCATTTCCCCAAAAGTCTTCTCCAGGTGTGTGCCACCATGCTTGGCTATTTTTTTTTAATTTCGTAGCAACAGGGTTGTTGGAAACAGATGCTCAGTGCTGCAAAGAAAAAGCAGCACTGAGACAAAGCTCTCCCAACAAGGCAATTTTACCTTCTGCAGAAAGGGTGCTCCCATTAGCCATCTTGCCCCAAGAGTACAACTAACAAAGGAAAAGCAGACATATTTATCCTTTACGCATTTGGGGTCGTCCTTACTCCTGTGTCTGATCTCTGTTGATTGGAGCCAGACCTCACAATCTAAACTAACACCTGATTGGCTAACAACTTAAAACTTTTCTAAACAGGTAAAAGCAATGGAGAACAGAAGGAAAAGAGGAATTCCAAATAGGGAAGGGACAGGAAGTTGCTTGTGAAAGGACTTAGAAAAATACTAATATAAACACCTTGGTTAAAGTACAAGGAAGGGCTGGGCGCGGTGGCTCACGCCTGTAATCCCAGCACTTTGGGAGGCCGAGGCGGGTGGATCACGAGGTCAAGAGATCGAGACCATCCTGGTCAACACGGTGAAACCCCATCTCTACTAAAACTACCAAAAAAAATCAGCTGGGCATGGTGGCGCGTGCCTGTAGTCCCAGGTACTCAGGAGGCTGAGGCAGGAGAATTGCCTGAACCCAGGAGGCGGAGGATGCGGTGAGCC
>NW_016107417.1:3263162-3270009 GCF_001604975.1 Cebus imitator | reverse complement strand
CTAATCAGGAGACTGAGGCAGGAAGATCACTTGAAACTGGGAAGTCAAGGCTGCAGTGAGCAGAGATCACGCCACTGGACTCTAGCCTGGGTGACAGTGAGACTCTGCTTCAAAAAAAAAAAAAAAAAAAAAAGTACAAGGAAGGATGTACTACACGCCTGTGAGCGTGTCTAACAGCTGCATAGGATAGGGCTTAATAAAGATTTCTTAGCAAAAAGCAAGAAGGCTTTGAAGAAAGTCTTTAAAACAAACTATTATTTCTAACACTTATGATTTATTCTTTAACGAGAAAGGAAACTTTGAAGAGAAACTTTTCTACTTCCTCCAGGGTCTTCTTTGTTGCCCTGGCTGGCTTTAAACCCTTGGTCTGAAGCAATCCTCCGGCCTTAGCTTCCCAAAGTGCTGGGATTACAGGCATGAGCACAGCATCCCGCTGACCTCAGATCTATCTCCAGCCCAGGTGCTGTACATGTATCCCTGACCTTAACCTTCACTGGAATTCATTTTAGATTTATAGGGGATCCAAATCTTGGCCCATTGGGTGGTCTTGGTCAAATTTTCTTGTCTGATCCCTTCTTCCGGGAGTTACCAGATAATCAAACAAGATCAATTCTCAGCCCCTTACAGCCCAAAGAAAGGCACAAGACAGGGAAGAAACAAGACTATCACAGCTCAGGCAGGAACCATGGCAGCTTGCCATTTTGCCAAGATTAGTCTTCCAACAGCTTGGAGCCTGGAGCAGAGGTGGAATGCAACTTCCCCAAGGACTTGTCCCAGGGTCCTACTATTGAGGCGCTGAATCCTGAGTTCCTCCAGGACTTGTCCCAGGGCCCTACTATTGAGGCGCTGAATCCTGAGTTCCTCCGGGACTTGTCCCAGGGCCCTACTATTGATGCGCTGAATCCTGAGTTCCTCCGGGACTTGTCCCAGGGCCCGACTATTGATGCGCTGAATCCTGAGTTCCTCTGGGGATTTAACCTCTCTTGTTGAACTTGTCAGGGAACACCTGTGTGTGATCTGCTAAGTGAGCTTTTCCATTTTAGCTGTTCTCTACCCACAGCCCTCAGCAAATCAGTGAATTCAATAGGCAGAGGGCGGCTGTGTCTGGCCATGCTTTGAGATTCACCCCGGGGTCACCTCTTCCAGGCAGCTCTCACTGACCACCTCTGCCTGCCTCTGTGCACCACCCCCCTCTGCCTACCTCCCCCCACCCTGTGCCCTCTGTATAGCCTTCTTATTGCACTTTCCAGGGTGTTGTGATGGGTCCATTTACATGCTGATCTCTCCAGTGCCTCCTCAAACACAAAGTTAAATCACCTTTTCTTGACCTGGCCTGCACATAGTAGGTGCTCAGTTCATGTTGCTGGAGTGAATGACTATTTTTTTTTTTTTTTTGAGACAGAGTCTCACTTTGTCAACCAGGCTGGAGTGCAATGGCACGATCTCAGCTCACTGCAAATTCTGCCTCCGGGTTCAAGTGATTCTCCTGTCTTAGCCTCCTGAGTAGCTGGGATTACAGGCACCCACCACCACGCCCAGCTAATTTTTTTTTTTTTTAAGATGGGGTTTCACCATGTTAGCCAGGCTGGTCTTGAACTCCTGACCTCAGGTGATCCACCCACCTTGGCCTCCCAAAGTGCTAGGATTACAGGCGTGAGCCACCGTGCCCGGCACCCAGCGAATTTTTGTACTTTTAGTAGAGACGGGGTTTCACCATGTTGGCCAGGCTGGTCTTGAACTCCTGACCTTAGGTGATCCACCTGCCTTGGCATCCCAAAGTGCCGGGATTACAGGTGTGAGCCATGGCGCCCAGCCGTGAATGACTGTTATTTTATTTGTTTATTTTTGAGACAGGGTCTCACTGCGTCACCCAAGGTGGGATGCGGTGGTAAGATCTCGGCTCACTGCAGCCTCAACTTCCCTGGCTCAAGCAATTATCCCGCCTCAGCCTCCTAGGTAGCTAGGACCACAGGTGTCCGCCACCATGACTGGCTAATTTTTAAAGTTTTTGTAGAGTCAGGGTCTTGCTCTTTTGCCCAGGCTGGTCTCAAACTCCTGGACTCAACTAATCTTTTGCTTTGGCCTACCAAAGTGTTGGGATTACAGGCATGAGCCACCACACCCAGCCTTTGTTTTTATTTTTGAAGAAAATTTAGAACAGTGGTTCTCAATCTTGGAATCACCTGTGAGCTTAAAAAAAAAAAAAAAAAAAACACCAGTGCTGGAGCCCACTCCTCAGGATTCTGATGTCATTAATTGGGGTTGGAGCCAAGGATGAGAACCACTGGCCTAGAAATAATTTTGCTAACTGGCAAGGTGAGTACAAATTTAGTCCAGCAGATAGGGTTAATTATAACAAGACTGTAACCTCATAGTTAATAAGTTACTTACCATGAGGTTAGTAACCTAACTTGATTTCCCAGGACAAAGACAATACATACTTTTAAGTGAACAAACTAGATTTTCTTTTCTTTTCTTTTCTTTTGAGGTAGGGTTTCGCAATTGTTTCCCATGCTGCAGTGCAATGGCGCAATCTCGGCTCACTGCAACCTCTGTCTCCAGGGTTCAAGCGATTGTCCTGCCTCAACCTCCTGAGTAGCTGGGATTCCAGGCATGTGCCACCATGCCTGGCTAATTTTGTATTTTTAGTAGAGACGGGGTTTCTCCATATTGGTCAGGCTGGTCTCGAATTGCCGACCTCGAGTGATCTGCCCGCCTTGGCCTCCCAAAGTGCTGGGATTATAGGCGTGAGCCACCACGCCTGGCCACAAACTAGATTTTCTTAAAGAAATATTCTCACCAATAGCAGTGGTCGCGGGCCCGGAGGGCGGGGGCCGGGGCCGCGACCCGCACCGGGATCGCACTGGCTCAGGCTCGCGGTCCCTTCTGTCGGCCGGGGCCCACCGCGGCGCCGCGCCGGAGCGCAGGGAGGCCCCAGAGCGCTCGAGCCTGGAGAGCACAGAGCCGTCGGATTCCGATGACGAGATGATAGACCCCGCCAGCTTGGAGGCGGAGGCCCACCAAGGCCCGTGCGGCCAGATCCACCATCAGTACCGGGCGCTCATCAACTCCGTCCAACAAAACCGGGGGGACATACTAAATGCCGGCGACAGATTAACAGAGGCCCTTGAAGAGGCCAACACTCTTGGCCCGAGCAAGCGTCCCGAGCAAGAGAAGCAGTCCTGCATGCCCACTTTCTTGTTTTGGCTTCAGATTTGGGCAAAGAGAAAGCAGAGCAGCTGCGCTCAGACCTGAGCCGGTTTGAAATGTTAAGATATGTTAAATCTCTACTGACACATATGGGTGTAAATCCACCAGAAGCTGAAGAACTCATCCGTGATGAAGATAGTTCTGATTTGGAATTCGTAGTCTATGACTCCTGGAAAATATCAGGCAAAACAGCAGAAAACACTTTTAATAAAACCCATACATTCCACTTTCTGTTGGGTTCAATATACGGAGAGTTCCCTGCGCCAAAGCCACGAACTGATCGTCTAGGAAAAGTTCCTGCGATAGGAGAGGTGAGGGCAACGCCCGCCCAGTTAAGCAGGATGGAAGGCAGAGGGGAGCAAATCGCTTAAGCCCAGGAGTTCAAGACCAGCCTAGGCAACGCGGAGAAACCCTGTCTCTACTAAAAATACAAAACTTAGCCAGGTATGGTGGCACATACCTGTAGTCCCCGCTACTTGGAAGGCTGAGGTGGGAGGATCACGTGAGTCCAGGAAGGCTGAGGCTGCAGTGAGCTGTGAGGCTGCGTGACAGAGAAAGACCCGGTCTCAAAAAAGTGGCTGTTGCAGTACCTACGATCCTCTGATTTGGGGATGGGGTTGGTGCAGCGTTGGCTATTATACTTGGCCACATATTCGCATTGCTTGAAGGGGGCAGTCTTGTCCTCCAGGACGTGTCTGATACAGCAGGCGTAGCCGTTGAGTCGCCTCTGCTTGCACAGTTTGGGGCCATATGAGCACAAGGGCTTATTGTCAACCTCAGAGAAGTGTATATGTTTCCCTTCATACATCACGTGACTCTATTCCTTGTGAACATCAGCTGATTTTGAATCTTCTGCACCATGGCAATGTTAAAAGAGCCCCCAAGGATACCACAGTTTGGAATGCGCAGAATCAAGATGAAGCAGATTGCCCTTTTATTCCCCGCCCGGGGCCTGGCGTGGGCCAGCCAATCCCCGGCCTCAAGTAAGCGCGCTCACCCGGGAGCGAGCTTAGGCAACATGGTGAAACCCTGTATCTAATTTAAAAAAACAAAAAAATGATTTTGAGGCCAGGCAGTGCCTCATGCTTGTAATCCCAGTGGTTTGGGAGGTGGAGGCGGGTGGATCACTTGAGTCCAGGAGTTTGAGACTAGCCTGAGCAACATGGTGAAACCGTCCTTATTTCTACAAAAAATACACAAATTTTAAAATAATTGTTTAATGATGGTGGTGTTGGGTGTGGTGGTTCATGCCTGTAATCTCAGCACTTTGGGAGGCCAAGGCGGGCAGATCACCTGAAGTCAGTAGTTCAAGACCAGCCTGGCCAACATGGTGAAACCCCATCTCTGTTAAAACAAAAAACAAAAAACAAAAATTTACTGGGCATGGTGGCACACACCTGTAGTCCCAGCTACTTGAGCATCTGAGGCATGAGAATCACTTGAACCCAGGAGGCAGAAGTGGCAGTGAGCTGAGATCATGCCACTGCATTCCAGCCTAGGCTACAGAGAAGGACCCTGTCTCCAAAAAAAAAAATTATAATGGTGGCATGGGTCTATAGTCCCAGCCCTTAGGAGACTGAAGCAGGGGGATTGCTTGAGCCTGGAGGCAGAGATTGCAGTGAGCCAAGATCACACCACTGCACTCCAGCCTGGGTAACAGAGTAAGACCTTGTCTTAAAAAAAAAAAATTTTTTAAAAAAAAAAAAAAAAAAAAAAAAAAAAAAAGTTTTGGTCCAAGTCCCTATCAGCGCAAATAACTAGAGTATCTGATGGGGCAGCTATACCCCTGAGAGTCCTTAGCTGGATACATGAAAGGCCAGAGACCAAAGGACTTAGGCCAAGTGGCAAAGGCTGCAGCTGAGCTCATCTGAGTCTTGGCAGGGCGCCCTGCGATCATCCAGAGGGTGAGAGGCTGTAGAAGCTGCTACGAGGCCGCCTCCCATTGGCCTCCCATCGCCCCCTGGAGGCTGCCGTGAGACGCTTCTGCATCGCCCCTGGCTTCTGTGAGATCTGAGGCCCTCCTCTGAATAGCGCTGTAGAAGATAAAATTCCTCAGCTGCATCTGGAACAGGCTCCTCAGCTACACGGCCTCCCACAAGCTTGCGGTCACAAGCCCCCTCAGGGTCTTTCAGGGTTGTCCTATTCGGTGTAGGGGACAAGGACCGCAGGGGCTGGCACCTTAGGCTTGTCCTCCTTTTCACTGTCTGTGTAAAGAAGAAATCCTAAATCTAAAAGTGGCTCACTGTGCCTTTACACGTCAAATCAGTCCGGACTTGGCCTCTGCCTGGCCTTGTTGGATGTGAGCTTGGCAGTGGTCTATTGCTCCACCTCCCATCTTAACCAAGGCTGAATCAGAGAATCTGGGGATAGAATTTTTGGCTGTCACACAGGTCTAATAATGCCCCTGAGCTTGGGAGAGATAACTAATTTATGGAACCTCAATAAATATGGGTGGCTGGCTTTGAAATTAAGACTCAGGGATTATACCTGGAAGGCTTCCATTTAAATGGGTCACACGAAAGGTTTAGTCCCTGAAGGAATATATACATATTTTTTGAAACAGAGTTTTGCTCTTGTCGCCCAGGCTGGAGTGCAATGGTGTGATCTCAGCTCACTGCAACCCCCAACTCTTTGGTTCAAGTAATTCTCCTGCCTCTGACTCCTGAGTAGATGGGATTACAGACACCTGCTACCATACCCAGCTAATTTTTGTATTTTTAGTAGAGATGGGGTTTCAACATGTTGGCTGGGATAGTCTCGAACTCCTGACCTCAGGTGATCCACCCTCCTTGGCCTCCCAAAGTGCTGGGATGGCAGGCATGAGCCACCGCGCACAGTCGGAATATTTATATATTGAGGACACCTTATTTCCTGATGGAAAGCCAACAAGATGTAAGTTACCAGGGTACTGGACAAATGCCCAGAAGGTCTTTCCAACTACCCGCTAGAAGAATGAGCCAGGGAGTGGATTTCTTTGACCACGAGGGCATGTGTGGAGAAGCCTCTATGACCAGTAGCAGTGAGACAGGATGGTGTTCTTGTTGGTGCTGAAGAGTGGCGGCACAGGGAACTTCCAGATCCTCCAGACTGCACTCACGCTGCTCCCTGCTTGCCTGCTCACCCACCACAACCTCCTGCAGAACCTCACAGCCATAACCCCAGAGCATCACTGCTGGCCAGGGACAACTGGACCAATGGGTCTCCTGTCCGAGCTATGTCAGGGATAGGGACCTACTGGGGGTCTTCATTCTGCTGAGCAAGGACCAGAAGGCTGAGTAATGCCTGAGGGTCTCTGAGCCCCAGTGGCAGATCTTAAACCACAGCAGCTCCTCCTCTTTGGGCCCGGGCAGTGAGGCCTGGCTGGACGTATGGGTATATGACTGGAGCACTATGGCCTCCTCCATCATTACTGAGCAGAGGCAAAGCTACAGCAGAGTGCTGAACCTTCAAATGGCTTTTTAACTTGCTTTTAATCAGGATATAACCTTTTACATTAAATGTAAATTTAAGTGTACAGCTAGATAACTTCTATATTTTGTTTTGCCTATGTTTGAATTCCACATAAACAACACCATGTAGAATGTATTCTTTAGGCTGGGCTGGGTGGCTGGGTGACAGAGTGAGACTACGTCTCAAA
>NW_016107417.1:3261863-3262882 GCF_001604975.1 Cebus imitator | reverse complement strand
ACCAGGATGGTCTCGATCTCTTGACCTCGTGATCCACCCGCCTCGGCCTCCCACAGTGCTGGGATTACAGGTTTGAGCCACCGCGCCCGGCCTGGGGTTTTACTCTTGCTGCCCAGGCTGGAGTGCAATGGTGTGATCTTAGCTCACCGCAACCTACAACACCCAGTTTCAAGCAATTCTCCTGACTCAGACTCCCGAGTAGCTGGGACTACAGGCATGTGCCCCGACACCCAGCTAATTTTGTATTTTTAGTACAGATGGGGTTTCTCCATGTTGGTCAGGCTGGTCTCAAACTCCCGACCTCAGGTGATCCACCCACCTCAGCCTCCCAAGTATTTATTTTGTTAGAGACAGATTTTACTCTGTTGCCCAGGCTGGAGTGCAGAGGTATAATCGTAGTTCATCGCAGCCTCGAACTCCTGGGCTCAAAAATTCCTCCCAAATTTTAATTTTTTTTTTTTTTTGAGACGGAGTCTTGCTGTTGCCCACACTGGAGTGCAGTGGTGCGATCTCAGCTCACTGCAACCTCCGCCTCCCAGGTTCAAGAGATTCGCCTGCTTCAGCCTCCCGAGTAGCTGAGACTACAGGCGCACACCAGGGCGCCTGACTAATTTTTGTGTTGTTAGTAGAGACCGGGTTTCACCATGTTAGCCAGGATAGTCTCGATCTTCTGACCTTGTGATCTGTCCGCCTTAGCCTCCCAAAGTGCTGGGATTACAGGCATGAGCCACCACACCCAGCCTCAAATTTTAATTTTTAACATTTTTTTGTAATGATGGGAATCTCATTATATTGCCTAGGCTGGTCTCGAACTCCTGGGCTCAGGTGATCCTCCCGCTTCAGCCAAATACATCCTGGGCCAGGTGCAGTGGCTGTTGAGATTACAGGTGAAAGCCACCGTACCTGGCCCAGGATGTATTTGTTAGCATCCTGGGGTTTTTTTAATTCAACATAGGTTTTTAGGAGTCACCCATGTTGAATGTATCAGGAGGTCTTTTTTTTTTTTTTTTTTTTTTTTT
>NW_016107417.1:3254530-3260788 GCF_001604975.1 Cebus imitator | reverse complement strand
AGTGGCGGGCGCCTGTAATCCCAGGTACTAGGGAGGCTGAGGCAGGAGAATCACTTGAATCCAGGAGGTGGAGGTTGCAGTGAGCTGAGATGGTGCCACTACACTCCAGCCTGGGTGACAGAGTGAGACTCCTTCTAAAAAAAATTAATAAAATAAAATGGCTGATGTTCATGACAGCAGGACCACTGGACCCCACAGCTATGGATAGACCCACACAGTGAGGCATGGCGACTGTCGGCTGACACCTCCTTCTCTTCTCCTCCAGTGGGACCTGGTGTTCGAATACATCACTGAAGTCCATATACATGATGGGACGGGTGGTGGGGGCTACGGCCTTTGGTGTCTGCTGTGACAGGTAAGGAAAGGAGGCCCAAGCAGGCCCAGAAGTGTCTGACCAGGCGGTTGCTCTCGCTATCCTCACACTATCCCCAGAGGCACAGGATCCTCCCTCAGAAGGTCCCCATTCCCTTCTTCCTTCAACAGAGGGTAGAGTGCTCACTCCATCCTTCTGGAGTCCTTGGTCCCCTGCGTTTCTAGGATGCTGTCCACTAGGCATGCATCTGTCGCAGCTGAAGTGATGGTACCTCCCCTTTTTGTTCTCAAATGAATTTAAGTCACTAATACCAAATTATTTTTTGCTTGCTGCGGAGTTCTGGGTCACGTGGCAGAATGCCTTTTATCATGCAGAAGGTGCCGAAGCCCCACGTACAGTCAATTTTCTGCAGACCTGCGTGATTTCACCAGCAGTGTTGCCTCCACAGTTTGCTTCCTGAGGAAGGGGAGATACTGCGGTTTGGTTATTGTGAGTGGCCAACTTCATAGAGCACCGATAATGGGAGTCCTTGTAGGTTCCCATTTTACCTATAAGGAAATGAGGTTTTGCACCACCGGTCTTAGAGAACGCTGCTTCCAACATGGACATTGGACCAATGTCCTTGGAAGTAATGATGGTGTTGGAAATAGATGCTTGGTGCTGCAAAGAAAACTTAGCACTGAGGCAAAGGATTTTTTAGTAATGCAATTTTTACTTCCTGAACTGCAGGAAGGGTACCCTCACTAGCCATCATGCCACAAGAGTACAATGAACAAAAGAAAATACACAAATTTGGCCGGGCGCGGTGGCTCAAGCCTGCAATCCCAGCACTTTGGGAGGCCGAGGCGGGTGGATCACGAGGTCAAGAGATCGAGACCATCCTGGTCAACACAGTGAAACCCCGTCTCTACTAAAAATACAAAACATTAGCTGGGCATGGTGGCGCGTGCCTGTAATCCCAGCTACTCCGGAGGCTGAGGCAGGAGAATTGCCTGAACCCAGGAGGCGGAGGTTGCAGTGAGCCGAGATCGCACCATTGCACCCCAGCCTGGGTAACGAGAGCGAAACTCCGTCCAAAAAAAAAAAAAAAAAGAAAAAGAAAATACACGAATTTATCCCTTAGGCATTTGGGGTCGTCCTTACAGCTGTGGCTGATCTCAGTTAGCTGGAGCCAGACCTCACAATTTAAACTAAAACCTGATTGGCTAACAACTTAAAACTTTTCTAAACAGGTGAAAGCAATGGAGAGCTGGGCCATGCCTGTGAGCACGTCCAGCACAGGTATCTTGGTTACAGTACAAGGACATAGAATGTACTATGTGGCTGTAAGCATGGCATGTCTGACAGCTACATAGTATAGGGCTTAACAAAGCTATTAGCACACATTCTTTAACAAGAAAGGAAACTTTAAAAAAGAACTTTTTTACTTCCCACAGATGATTTTCTGTGAGGAGGAAGCTGTGTGCCTGACACTGCATCTGTGGGTGGGAGACCCCATGAGTGCCAAGGCAAGAGTCAGAAGCCTCAGCCTATTTCCATAGGAATAATGAAGAAGAAAGTAACTAGAAATAAAACCATAGTAGTTATTCATATGTGATCTTAGTTATTTGTATGTGATCTCAGTTATTCATAAGTGATCTTAGTTATTCACAGGTGATCTTAGTTCTTTTAGTAATGCCTCTCAGGTCAAAAAGTGTGAACCTGGGGTGACATTGTGAAAGGAATGACCCTAAGGCAAGATGCTTTAAGCCCTCTGTCACACCCATATAAAGGCTGCTAGAGGGTACCTCGGCTATGTGGCAGCGCCAGCGCTGGGGAAGTGCCCGCTGTTTAGCAAGCGGTGGAAGGAGATGTCAGAGATGTCTCCTTCCCAGAGGAGTGAGGAGAAAACTCCGCTCCTCCAAGCTCTTGCGGTAGGCCTGACAGCTGTCAGGAGGCCAGCAGACATCCAGGGGCTTGTCTCTATGTGGTGCTGTGCTTCAGCGGTCACGTTCCATGTCCACGCTCATGTTCCGCTTCTGCACCTGGTTCCTTTTTTTTAAGAAGAGATAATCAGTAAAAGTAATGTAAATCTTAATGCCTTTGTTCTTTCTTGACAAGTACGGAAAAAGTGCTGACGCATTATGCACCTTACCTCATCTCGGCCACCTGAAAGTCTTGGGCCCCTACATATATGACATGTGATGTACCTGACCCTATCACTGACCACCAATGCCATGCCCTGCCTGCCCTGACCCCAGCTTTGTACTCAATAAATGTCAGAGTGTGCAGACACTCGGGGCCACTCTCGGACTCTGCACTTTGGTGGGCAGTGGACCCCTGGGCCCAGGCTCTCTTTTCTCGACCTCTGTGTCTTGTGTCTTTATTTTCAGTTTCTCATCTCCACACCAGCAGAGAGGGGCTCACAGGACCCCGTAGGACTGGATCCTACCGCATCTGGATGGCTAATCCTGGTTACAGCTGAAGCAGCGGGAGCTGCCAGGGCCCGTGTCTCAGGAGGCCAGCACTGGGCTCTACCTCCTCGGTTTTGTCAGCCCCTCAAATGAGTCATCCCGGCGTGCTAGAGAGAAGATTTAAGTGGACGTCAGAAGAGCTGGGCTCTGGCCCCTCTGTTGCTAACCTTCCATGAAACTTTAAAAAATTAACTTAGCCTCCTTGGGTCTTTTCTGGAAGATTGAGGGGCTCCCTCAGCTATCCCAGCTGCCCCAGTCCCCCATGGCTGGGTCTCAGGGACACTCAGCCTCTGACTACCCACTGTGCTGGGGGCAGGAAAAGCCAGCCAATCAAAGGTCTTCCTCATCAGAATAGAGGCCAAGGAAACGGCCCCAGACTCTGTGCTCACCCCCACCCTGCCCAGAGTGAAAGGAGGGGACCAACTCATTTCTACAGGAGCCTCGGTAGCTAGGAGGGGGTGCCCGCATGCTCATCACTGTCCCCTACCAGGGACATCTATGCTTCAGGAACAGGCAGAGGGGAGCAGTGCCAGGCAAAAGCCCTATGCAGATGCTAGGGACACTTTGCAGCCAGAGAGCGACCCCTGGCCCAAAGAGGAGGCAGAAGGCTGGGAGAGCCCTGGCAGCATCTGGCCCTGGGTTCAGTCCCCAGGCCCAGCACGGCCAATCCATCTCAGTTGCAGGTGTGGCCACAGGACATGGCTGCACGGAGCAGCACTGCTAGTGGTTCCCACAGGCACCGAGGGCACCTCCACAGCGATGTTCGCAGCCCACTCCATGCTCTGCTTCCTCAGCAGGTTGACGCTCACCAGGAGCATCCTCACTGGCCTCTTCCTCAGTGAGTACCCCAGGGCAGCTGTGGTTCCAGCCCTAACTCCTCACTAACCAGCTGTGCGACCTGGGACATGTTACTTAAACTTTCTGGGCCTCAGTTTCTCCATCAATAAAATGGAGGTGATTATGATAGTACCTTCCTTATCTCACATCTATTTATAAAATAATGCTTGGCACACATGAAGACTTGAAGAAATCTTTACTCTTTTAAGGTAGTGGGTTGAGGGCCCTAGGCTCAAATTCCCAGCTCCACCACTTACCTGTTACTTTTTTTTGAGATGGAGTCTCGTTGTGTCATCCAGGCTGGAGTGCAATGGCGTGATCTCAGCTCACTGCAACCTCTGCCTCCCGGGTTCAAGTGATTTTCCTCCTTCAGCCTCCCAAATAGCTGGGATTACAGGCGCGTACCACCATGCCCGGCTAATTTTTGTATTTTTGGTACAGATGGGGTTCCACCGTGTTGGCCAGGCTGGTGTCAAACTCCTGACTTCAAATGATCCTCCCACCTTGGCCTCCAAAAGTGCTGGGATTACAGGCGTGAGCCACCATGCCCAGCCTACCTGTTACTTTTGACAAGCAACCTCAGTCTCCTGCGTGTGCAATGGGACTCGGCACAGACACTACTGCACAGAGTTGTTATGAGGATGAAATGAGAGAACGGAAGTTGCTTGGAACAAACTGTCCACCATGGCACTGATGCAGGGAAAAGACCAATGTCGGTGTCAGAAGCCCACCCATGAGCCCCATCTGTCAGGGGAAAGGCCAGCTGGGACACTGACTGGGAGACTACATCACTGATGACCAGGCTGACCTCTCTGAGCCTGTGGAGCTGATTTCCGGCAATGGTAGGTTTGTCATCCCCAGCCAGGGAGTGGATTCTAACCGAGAGGCGGATGCTGGTGAACACCTACAGCATGGACATGATCGCCCTGGGGCAGGGGGTCCTCTCCGGCCTGGCCTACCTCCTCTGGCAGTGGCACTGGCTGTGAACACAGTGTCTGTCTCCTACGTGATTATTCTTCTGTACACCTGGTGCATCAGCTCCCAGGTCCATATTTCATAGTGGAGGTTGCCCCTGCCTCGCTTCCTTTGTGGACAGTATTTGCTGAGCTCGGAGCTTACTTTGTTTTAACTAAAGTGTGGGAGGTCAGCCTCCTGCTGGCTCTAACTATTCCACATCAGAGAAGCATCTAAGGGAGCTTTGGCTGGGCCCCCTGGGATTCTGCCTCAAGCAGAGAAGAGGGAACCCATGAAATATTCGGAGTCTTCATTTAATTTTTTTTTCTCTGTATCACCTTTGGTGAAAAGCCCTAGGCCATTTAGGGTTCTGCGTGGGCCAGATCCACCTTCAAAGGCTGCACTTGGGGTGTCTGATGTGTGTCCCTAGATATGACTATGGAGCTCCGCAAGCCAATACCAAATTCAGTCTTGAATGATTGACAGCCAACTGTGAGGTCTCTGATAAGCCCCAGGCTCACTTGGCTTTAGGGAATGCCCCTTGGGGATCGGACCGGATGTTTCTGGTCACTCACTCAACCAATAAGAACAGGCTCACCATACAAGTCCAGAACCACAAGGAAAGCAAATAGGAACTCTCATAAAAATGATGATGAAGATCCATAGTTAATGCCATGGAGAGATGGTCAGAGCGTCCATTAAGTGAGAAATGTAGGTGACAGAGCGTGTACAACATGATGATAGTTTTGCCTAAACAAACTCATGCCTACATCTGTACCGTGCTTCCTGATCAGAAGGAAAACAGCAGAGACAACCAGCAGCCCCATGGGAGCAGTTGCTCTCACTGCAGTGAAATTCTCCCCACCCACCCCCGTTTTTCTTATTTGGGTTTTCCAGTGGGTCCCTGTGGTGGACAGCTACTCCAGCACCTGTCCCCCAGCACCTGCTGTGCACCCTGGGTGGAGAGGTCCCCTGGCACCTCCAGCTGCTCAGGGTCAAAAAAGGCAGGGAGCTCTGCCCTGTGTGAACATGCCTGCAGCTCCCCACCCCTCTCACTATCAGGGGACTGCCAGAACCGGCGTGCTGGCTTATCACCCACGACAAACATGACAGGGCTGTGAAGAATCTGTGGGCTGTGGCAAGATTAAATGGCAGAAAGGAGCAAGGGGAAAAACTCACTCCAGGTAGGCACAAAGGAAACCCACACGCTACTTCACTCTTCCTCCCATTATTAATACTTCTCCGTGAGGGCCTCAGTTGGGCTACGAAAGTTGAAAAAGAGGCAAGCTTCTTTTAAAAAAATTTTTTTTTGCTTATTTCTGAGACAGAGTCTGGCTTTGTCACCCAGGCTGGAGTGCCATGGCATGATTTTCATTCACTGCAACCTCTACCCCCCAGGTTCAAGCCATCCTCCCATCTCAGCCTCCCAAGCAGCTGAGACTACAAGTGCATCCCACCATGCCCAGGTAATTTTTGTGTTTTTCATAGAGACAGGGTTTTGCCATGTTGTCCAGGCTGATCTTGAACTCCTGAGCTGAAGTGATCTGCCCGCCTCAGCCTCCCACAGTGCTGGGATTACAGACATTAGCCACATGCCCAGACTTAAGAGGTAAGTTTCAACATGCAAATGGAGTAACTAGAGCCATCAGATAATCAGAGGACCTGTGGGAAATGGATCCTGATGTACTGTTTCTCAGAAAC
>NW_016107417.1:3251473-3254470 GCF_001604975.1 Cebus imitator | reverse complement strand
AGGCTGGGTGCAGCAGCTCACATCTGTAATCCCAGCACTTTGGGAGGCCAAGGCAGGCGGATCACTTAGGATCAGTTCTAGGCTACCCTGGTAAACATCGTGAAACTTCATGTCTACTAAAATTAAAAAAAAAAAAAAATTTGCCAGGCGTGGTGGCATGGGCCTGTAATTCCAGCTACTCAGGAAGCTGAGACAGGAGAATCACTTAAACCTGGGAGGCAGAGGTTGCAGTGAGCTGAGATCATGCACCACTGCACTCTTGCCTGGGTGACAGAGATTTCATCTCAAAAAAAAAAAAAAAAAAGTTGTCATGAGGTGGGACTTAAAAAAAAACGTTGTAAACCAGGAGATCCAAAATAGAAGGAAGGCAAAGGGGGAAATAAAAGAGTCATGCAACAAATCTAGAGAATAAAGAGTTCATATTGGGGGCCATTCACTAAGAATAAAACAGTACTGACAGATTGTTGTTGATCTTATTAACAGTTTTATAATTCTATCAGAGAACTCGAGGGTAAATTCATGAGACAGGCACTTAAAAAACTAAGGATATAAACAAGCAAATAAACAAAAAAGGCAATTATTAACTCCAGGAAAAACAAAAAGTGACAACAAGAAAGGAAATATAATTGGAATGCAGTGCATAGTAATCAGTATTTATGTTGGGAGAAGGGGGAAGGGAAAGTATAGGTCAGAGGTGATAGAGTAAGAGGGCTAAAGCCTCATTCTTCTTCAAAAAGAATAATCGAAAGTTGGAAAATTAAGCCACAGCAGCATGATATTTTGTTTAGAAAGATGGAAACAAATCCAAGAAGGAACACCTAGAAGAGTCGAGGGTGGTTGCAGTTGGGGAGTGAGACTTGAGAATGGTAATGGAGAGGGAAAGGCAGGGACCTTTCTAACCGTGAACGTGAAGAAGCAATATGGCTGAATGGCTAAAATCCTAGACTGTGGGCCAGCCGCCTGGGTTTGACGCCTAGCTTATCACTCATAGCTCTCTGATTTGGGGCAAGTTATTTAACCTTCTGAGCCTTAGTTTCCTCATCTGTAAAATGGGGACAGTAATAGAATCACCTTCAAAGAGTGTTGTGAGGATTAAATAAGTTAGTTAACACTAAGTACTTACACCCCACCCCCACCCTGGCACATGCTGAATAAATGGTGGCTGGTTTTGGCTATTACTTTTAATTTTTATTTTTTATTTATTTAAGACAGAGTTTCCCTCTTGTTGCCCAGACTGGAGTGCAAAGGCATGGTCTCAGCTGAAAAGGCCAGGTGCGGCGGCTCATGCCTGTAATCCCAGCACTGTGGGAGGCTGAGGTGGGCAGATCACCTGAGGTCAGGAGTTTGAGACGGCCTGGCCAACATGATGAAACCCCATCTCCACTAAAAATACAAAAATTAGCCAGGCGTGGTGGCACATGCCTGTAATCCCAGCTACTTGGGAGGCTGAGGCGGGAGAATCACTTGAACCCAGGAGGCGGAGGTTGCAGTAAGCCGAAATTGCGACGTTGCTCCAGCCTGGGCAACAAGAGCAAAACTCCGTCTCAAAAAATAAAAAAGGAGACCACGAGCCCCAAATTTGAAGTCCTCTAACTTTATTTGGAGGTATGTGAGAGAGTCAGCCAATCCAGGAGAAATCAGGTAACTTCACGGTGTTGGGAAGGAGAAGGACTGAGGGCCAAGGCCCTTCCTTTTGGCTTCCCTGGCTCTGGTCTCCACCTGCTAGGTGGTAAGTTCCCACATGCAGGAGGACTCAGCCACGGTGAAGGAGTCCCCATTCCTCCTGGATCTCTTCCGCACCCCAGGACTCTGCAGGACAACCTGCTGCATTGCGCTGGGATGGTAAGTGGGGCCCCAATGAGTAACCTGGAGTCACTCGCCTGACAGCTGCTCCTGAGGTGTCCTTCCCCAGTGTCCCATCAGCCCAAGAAAGAGATGCAAGCAACAGATTGAAGCTAGGTAATCTGAGAAGATGAGAAACTGGCAAAGTCTGGAACCTGAGAGGGTTTGGTTGCAGAATGAAATCACGTCCCATCTGTGGCCCTAAAGGCTGAATGGAGACTCTTTCCACTGGAAGGAAATCACTGGCACCTCTTCTCTTTCAGGATCTCTGCAGGCTTTTCCTTCTATGGGGTGGCTTTGGATCTGCAGAAATTGAACTTCAGCTACTACTGAATACAAGTGCTGTTTACATCCATCGATTTGCCTGTGAAGCTGCTGGCGGCCCTGAGTGTGGGCTATCTTGACTGCTGAGTCACAGTTCGCTCCCTGCCACTGCTGGCTGGCTGCGTGATTATTGCCAACATTTTTCTTCCTGAAGATGAGGATTTCTTCTGGGTCTCATGATGCACAACAGGGTCAGGTTTGATAGTTCCAGGAACAGACTGCAGAACCAGAAGATCCTGATTTCAAGTTGTTCCTAATTGTGACCTTGGACAAGTTTACCCACTCAGCCTCAACTTGCCCTCACTGCTGCTGGGAAGAACAAGCAAGATGCTTTTATTGAGTGTTTATTACTTGCCAGGCACTGCACTAGCACTTGGCATGCTTAACTCATTACTCACGGACCCCATAAGGTACCTTCGAAACTGAAGCAAAGAGAGGTTAGTGACTTGTCCAGGGGCACACAGTTTGTGTTATCATTTGTTAAAACTGAGGCCAGGCACAGTGGCTCATGCCTGTAATCCCAGCACTTTGGAAGGCTGAGATGGGAAGATTGCTTGAGGCCAGAAGTTTGAGACCAGCCTGCGCAACATAGCAAGACCTCGTCTCTTAATAAAAAAAAAAAAAATTAAAAATTAGCTGGGCATGGTGGCATGTGGCTGTAGTCCCAGCTAGCTACTTGGGAGGCTAAAGCAGGAGGATTTGCTTGAGCCCAGGAGATCAAGGCTACAGTGAGCTATGATCACATCATTGCATTCCAGCCTGGGCAACAGAGCAATCCCTAGCTCTAAAATATATAAAATTGAGCAGGAATTTCTGATGTTACAGAAGGCA
>NW_016107417.1:3241769-3251418 GCF_001604975.1 Cebus imitator | reverse complement strand
AAGAAGAAGAAGAAAAGAAAAAAACACACAAATTAAAAAAATGTTTTAACTGTGATGGCTTCATGGTGGTTTTGTTATATTGATCTCTGTAGTCTTCTTATATGATAGAAATCGTTGTTCTGCAGTTTTCTTTTCCTTTTTAGACAGAGTCTCACTCTGTTGCCCAGGCTGGAGTGCCATAGTGCAATCTCTACTTACTGCAACCTCCCCCTCCCAGGTTCAAGCCATTCTTGTGCCTCTGCCTCCCGAGTAGCTGGGATTACAGGTGTGCACCACTGTGGTTGGCCAGAAACAGTTGTTTTTAAGTAATAAAAGATCATATGTAAAAATACTTATCCCAGCGCCTGGCTCATGGTGAACATTCAGTATATTTTAGTTGTCATTGCACAAGTAAGTTTGCAAAGATATAAATTTAGCCTTATGAGATCTAGTAGGAAGGGGATATGAACTTGGGATGGTTGAAGGAATGCTGCAGATGAGAGACACGGAAAAGACTGTCACGTCTGTCATTTACTGATGAGGACACTGAGTCTGTGAAACGCCTGCCTCCTTGACGGCCCAGGACAAGACTATGCTCAGTGTCGCATTCTCCTTCCCTCCCTCTCTCCTTCTTTCCTCTCCTAGAAATGTCGACTTTTTGGTTTTCAGTTATTCACAGCTAGTCTTGAGTACCCACCTACCCTGGGCTAAGGACAGGGACTCAGCAGAGGCACAGACTGGGCTGTGGCTCAAGGAGCAGAGGGGCCTTCAGGGAGACACAGTCACTGGCCACATGGGTGTGTTCATTGCAGTTGTGATAGTGCCCCACAGGAGACATCCAAGGAGACAGTGTAGGTAGGCTCAGCGCCATGGAGGGGGTCAGGGAAAGCCTTTTTGTGAAAGTAGCATTTGAGCTGAAATCTAAAGAAGAATAAGTAGGTGAGGCTGTAGGCCAGTGCCTATAATCCCAGCACTTTGGGAGGCCAAGGTAGGCGGATCACTTGAGGTCAGGAGTTAGAGACCAGCCTGGCCAACATAGTGAAAACCCGTCTCTACTAAAAATACAAAAATTAGCTGGGCATGGTGGCGCGTGCCCATAATCCCAGTTACTCAGGAGTCTGAGACAGGAGAATCACTTGAACTCGGGAAGCAGAGGTTGCAGTGAGTTGAGATCACGGCACTGCATTCCAGCCTGGGCAACAGAGCAAGACTCCATCTCAAAAACAAAACAAAACAAAAAAACAAGAAATAAGTAGGTGAGGCCAGGCATGGTGGCTCACACCTGTAATCCCAGTACTTTGGGAGGCCGAGGTGGGAGGATCACTTGAGCCCAGGAGTTCGAGACCAGCCTGGGCAACATAGTGAGACCTCCCACCCCTACAAAAAATTTAAAAATTAGCTGGGCGTAATGGCATGCCCCTGTAGTCCCAGCTACTTAGGAGGCTGGGGCAGAAGGACTGCTTGAGTCTGAGAGGTCAAGGCTTTGGTGAGCTATGATCACACACACCAGTGCATTCCAGCCTGGGCAACAGAGTGAGTGCAAAGGACCTGAGGCAGGGAGGCACCTGACACATTGAGGCATCCAAACAGGAGGTCAGCGCTGATACCGAATTAACTCCCTGCTATCCACCTCCCACCCACTTCCTCCTCGCAGACATGAAGACCATTCAGATGACGTTCAGTTTCTTTGGGAAAGGGAGGCTGGCTGGCTCTTTAGCTTTCTTTACCTCTATACCATGGAGCTCTTCCCCACTGAAGTCAGGTGAGAAGATAGATGGAGCCTCCATCCCTCAGAGCTTCGAGCTGGGCATCTGGGGAAACCAGCCTCTCCATTAGGAAAGGGCTTTATGGTGTCCCATCTCAAAGGAGCAGATGCATGGAGCTATTTCTTTTTTTTTTTTTTTTTTTTTTGAGACGGAGTTTTGCTCTTGTTACCCAGGCTGGAGTGCAATGGCGCGATCTCGGCTCACCGCAACCTCCACCTCCTGGATTCAGGCAATTCTCCTGCCTCAGCCTCCTGAGTAGCTGGGATTACAGGCACGCGCCACCATGCCCAGCTAATTTTTTGTAGTTTTTAGTAGAGACAGGGTTTCACCATGTTGACCAGATGGTCTCTATCTCTTGACCTCGTGATCCACCCGCCTCGGCCTCCCAAAGTACTGGGATTACAGGCGTGAGCCACCGCGCCCGGCCTGCATGGAGCTATTTCATTGTGATTTTGATCATCACACAGCTGTGCATTCCCAGTTCTTATGGCAGGCTCTCTCTCTGCAGGTGGATGGGGGATGAGGGTTGAGATTTGCAGCACTTGCCTGGGCTCCTGCCTCGTGCCCCTGGTCTACATCCTCAGAAGCCACAGCCCAGTGCTACTGCCCTTAGAGTCTGGCCTGGCTCCCATCCTGGCAGCCACCGCAGGCTCTTTGCTGGTGGAGACCAATAACCTGCCATTGCTGGACACCACCCAGAAGACAGAGCAGAAGGGGGACCCTGCCCACCCCATCTCTCCAGCACTTCAGAAAGCCCGTGTGGCCTGTGGGGGATGGGGCGGTGGGGTCATTTATTTCTTCCTTGGCAGGGGCAGGGGCCAATGGAGAATCCCCTGGCCGATGTTGGGACCCCAGAGCAGTCCCCACTGTTCCTGACCTGCCATCTGTAAATAAAAACAGCTTCCAGTTCACTAAACTTTGTAAACTGCCTGGGAGTCTGACAAAGCAGCTGGAGGTAAATCATGCAGGAGCGTGGACAGTCCTGCCAGATTCTCCCCTCACTGAACGCATGGTCACAGTGGACATGGAAGGAACCCATCACATGGTCAAATTCCCTGCAGATCACAGTCGTGAGCAAGCCGGGTCAAAAGCCTGCCTGTCATTTGAGATGAATTTCAGCCATGATTGGTAAAAATGCTAAGTTCATCTGAACTTCTAGCAAGCCATAGTCTTTTTGCTGGTAGAGTCTTGTCTCAATGTTGAGGGCTGCTAACTGATCAGGGTGGTGGTTGCTAAAGGTTGGGATTTAGCAACCTGTGGCCATTTCTTTTCTTTTCTTTTTGAGACGGAGTCTCACTCTGTCGCCCAGGCTGGAATATAGTGGCGTGATCTCGGCTCACTGCAATCATCGCCTCAAGGGTTCAAGTGATTCTCCTGCCTCAGCCTCCTGAGTAACTGGGATTACAGGCATGCGCCACCATGCCCGGCTAATTTTTGTATTTTTAGTAAAGATAGGGGCTTCACCATGTTGGTCAGGCTGGTCTCAAACCCCTGACCTTGTGATCTGTCCACCTTAGCCTCCCAAAGTGCTGGGATTACAGGCGTGAGCCACCACGCCCAGCCTTTTTTCTTTTTTTGAGACAGGATCTCCCTCTGTCCTTCAGACAAGTGCAGTGGTGCAATCAGCTCATTTACTGTAACTTCCAACTCCTGGGCTCAAGTGATCCTCTCGCCCCAGCCTGCCGAAGTGCTGGATTACAGGTGTAAGCCATGCCACCAGGCCAATCTATCATCTTCAGAGATAAAACGGAAATAGCCTGCTATTATCAGAATACAATTAAAACAATGAAGTTTGCCGCATAAATTGACTCTTTCATGAAAGATTTCTCTGTAGCATGCAATGCTGTTTGATTGCATTTTATCCACAGAAGAACTTATTTCAAAATTGGAGTCACACCTCTCAAACCTTACCATTGCTTTATCAACTATGTTTATGTCATATTCTAAATCCCTTTATTTCAACAGTGTTCTCAGTACCTTCATTAGGAGTAGATTCCATCTCAAGAAGCCACTTTCTTTGCTCATCTGTTCAAGTTTTCTCATGAGATTGTAGCAATTCAGTCAGATCTTTAGACTCCGCCTCTCATTCTAGTTATCTTGCTATTTCCACCACATCTGCAGTTCCTTCCTCCACTGCAGTCATCCATGAGAGTTGAAATCGACTTCTTCCAAATTCCTATTAATGTTGATATTTTGAAAAGTTCTTAGTGGCACCTAGAATGGTGAATCCTTTCCAGGTTTTCAGTTAACTTTGCCTAGATCCATCAGAGGAATCACTTTCCATGGCAGCTGTAGCCTTATAAAATCTTTGTAGTTTTTTTATTTTATTTTATTTTATTTATTTTTTGAGACAAAGTCTCACTCTGTTGCCCAAGCTGGAGTGCAGTGGCTCAATCTTGGCCCTCTGCAACCTCCACCTCCTGAGTTCAAGCAAATCTCCTGCCTCAGCCTCCCGAGAAGCTGGGACTATACGCACACGCCACCATACCCAACAAATTTTTGTATTTTTAGTAGAGATGGGGTTTCACTATGTTGGCCAGGCTGGTCTTGAACTTTTGACCTTGTGATCCACCCACCTCGGCCTCCCAAAGTGCTGGAATTACAGGCGTGAGCCACCACACCTGGCGATTTTTTTTTTTTTTTTTTTTTTTAGTCTTGCTCTGTCGCCCAGGCTGGAGCGCAGTAGCACAATCTCAGCTCACTGCAACCTCTGTCTCTCAGGTTTAGGAGATTCTCCTGCTTCAGCCTCCTGAGCAGGTGGGATTACAGGCGCCCACCACCATACCTGGACAACTTTTGTATGTTCAGTAGAGACGGGGTTGCACCATGTTGGTCAGGCTGTCTTCGAACTCCTGACCTCAAGTGATCCACCCACCTCGGCCTCCCAAAGTGCTGGGTTTAAAGGGGTGAGCCACCACGCCAGGCCACAACATGTATTTCTTAAATAATAACACTTAAAAGTTGAAATTCTTCCTTCATCCATGGGCTGCAGAATGGATGTTGTGTTTGAGGCATGAAAACAACATTCATCTTCTTGCACATCTCCATCAGGCTCTTGGCTGACCAGGTGCATTGTCAATGAGCAGTAATGTTTGAAAGGAATCTTTTTTTTTTTTTTTTCCTGAGCCACAGGTGGTATCAATAGTGGGGCCAGGCGCCGTAGCTCTCACCTGTAATCCTAGCACTTTCAGAGGCCGAGGTGGGAGGATCAGCTTGGTTCTAGCTCTAGATTTAGTCTCTACTGTCCAACTAGGTTGTCACTGCCACATGTAGCTATAGAAAATTTTTAAACTAGTTAAAATTACATGAATTTTTTTTTTTTTTTTTTGAGACGGAGTCTCTCTCTGTCGCAAGGTTGGAATGCAGTGGTGTGATCTCGGCTCACTGCAACCTCTGACTCACTGGTTCAAGCGATTCTCCTGCCTCAGCCTACTGAGTAGCTGGGATTACAGGCATGCGCCACCATACCCAGCTAATTTTTGTATTTTTAGCAGAGATGAGGTTTCACCATATTGGCCAGGCCGGTCTCGATCTCCTGACTTTATGATCCGCCCACCTTGGCCTCCAAAAGTGCTGGAGTTACAGGCATGAGCCACTGTGCCCAGCCAAAATTACATGAAATTTAAAATGTAATACCTCAGCTTCCATTCTACGTGCTCAGTAGCCACGTGGGGCTGGCAGCTACTGAATCCAGCAGCACAGATCCAGAACATTTCCATCATCGCCCTCCTCCTGCTGCTTCTGCTCCAGCGTTGGTGTCCCACTGACGAAGCGCCACTGGCACAGACTCCCTCATTTGCAAGAGGAGCCTCTCTCCTAATGAGTCCTAAACGCTTTTAACAAATAAGGTAATGCATACTGTTATGGGTGATTTCCTACCATTCTAGACGGAAGTTCTGTGCAAGAGAGGATGACTATGCAGAATCACAAAAGAAGGAAAAAAGTTTCAATAATGCTTTCATTGTTATCTCCTTAGGGCTGCCTTTCTTGGGTTCCCAGGACTACTTCTCTCTTAGCACTCACTCATGGGCAACCCAAGGTCAGTTGTCAGATAATCCTAGCCCACACCCAGCTCGCTCAGGAGAGGGCACCCAGCCAGGGCTGTTGCTAGCATACGCCTGCCCTCATGGCTGTCCGCAGGTCTCAGGAGGGTATGGTGAGGATTATAATACAGCCCCACTGAGCAGAAATGGAGCAGCTGAGAAGCAGAGGCCCAAAGAAGGGCAGCCCACCAGCGTGGTCCCAACCTGCTGCTGGCTTCAAGCAAAGAGACCCTCTGGCATTAGCTGGGAACAACTATGAACACAGCCAGCTTCGTGGGCGTGCAGCCCGTACAATTGCATAGAGCCTGAGTTCAGAAGAGTCCCACATTTGCCTCATATTCTGCTTGAACTCCTGACCTCAAATGATCCACCTGCCTCAGCCTAGAAGAAAACAGGAGAAAATCTTTGTGATCTTGGGTTATACAAATTTTCGTAGGAAACAAAAAGCATAAACCATGAAAGAAAAAAATTGATAAACTGGATTTCATCAAAATTAAAAACATCTCTTCAATGGCCGGGTGCAGTGGCTCACACCTATAATCCCAGCAATTTGGGAGGCCCAGGCGGCCAGATCCCTTGAGGTCAGGAGTTCAAGACCAGCCTGGCCAATGTGGTGAAACCCCATCTCTGCTAAAAATACAAACATTAGCCAGGCGTGGTGGCAGGCACCTATAGTCCCAGCTACTCGGGAGGGTGAAGCAGGAGAATTGCTTGCGTTTGGGAGGCGAAGTTTGCAGTGAGTTGAGATCGTACTGCTGCACTCCAGCCTGGGTGACAGACCACGATTCCGTCTCAAAAAAGACAGAAAGACAAGAAAGGAAAGAGAGAAAGAGAGAGAGAGAAATAAAGAAAGAAAAAAGAGGGAAGGAAGGAAGAAAGAGAAGGAAGGAAAGAAAGAAAGGAGAACAAAACAGGCCTATTGGGTCAGATTGAGAGGCTTACTCTTCATCCTAAAAGTAAGAGGAACTCACTGACAGGGTCCTAAGGGAACGGGAATACTGACATGATCATATTTGAATTTCAAGCCACTCACAGGGGCCTCAACAGGGAGAACTATGGGAGGTGAGGGTGGGTAACAGTCATGGCACACAGGGCTGCCTAAGGAGTAAAGATAACTAGGGAGAAGTAGCCAACAAGATACCCATCCCAGCTGCTGTTATTATTCCCTCTCAGCTCCCACCACCTTTACCACAGGTCTAACTCAGTGCCTCGGACGTAGTAGTAACTCAATAAACAGTTGCTAATAGGTTCAAGGTTTAGAGCTTTGGGTTTTTTTGAGACGGAGTCTTGCTCTGTCACCCAGGCTGCAGTGCAGTGGCACAATCTCAGCTCACTGCAACCTCCACCTCCTGGATTCAAGCAATTCTCTTGCCTTAGCCTCCTGAATAGCTATGATTACAGGCACCATGCCCAGCTAAATTTTGTATTTTTAGTAGAAATGAGTTTCCCATGTTGGCCAGGTTGGTCTTGAACTCCTGACCTCAGGTGATCTGCCCACCTCAGTCTCCCTAAGTGCTGGGATTACAGGCAGGAGCCACCATGACCATCCCAAGCTTTGTTTCTTTAAATCTTGCCTCCCACTATGCACAAAGCCTTAGTTTCAGATCACAGCATGGGGGGAATTTGGGAGGAAGAAAATTTGAATAACAACAATATTGATGTTGGCAAGGATGTGGAAAAAAGGGAACTCTTTTTTGTTGTTGTTGAGACGGAGCCTCACTCTGTTGCCCAGGCTGGAGTGCAGTGGCGCAACCTCGGCTCACTGCAACCTCCACCTCCCAGGTTCAAGATTCTCTTGCCTCAGCCTTCCAAGTAGCTGGGACTACAGATGCCCACCACCACTCCCAGCGAATTTTTTGTATTTTTAGTAGACACAAGGTTTCACTATTTTGGCCAGGCGGGTCTCAAACTCCTGACCTTAAGTGAGCCACCTGCCTCGGCCTCTCAAAGTGCTGGGATTACAGGCGTGAGCCACCTCACCCAGCCGAAAAGGTAACTCTTATACACTGTCAGGGAACTGTAAATTAGTACAACCTCTATGCAAGACAATACAACAATTTCTCAAAGAACTAAAATAGAACTAACATGCACTCCAGCAATACCACTACCTAGTATCTACCCAAAGGAAGAGCAATCATTACATCAAAAAGGTACCTGTACCGGTGCGTTTCCCACAGCACTATTCACAAAGCAAAGATATTGAATCAACCTAAGCACCCATCAACAGATAATTGGATAAAGAGAATGTGGCACATATACACTGTGGAATACTATTGGGTCATAAAAAAGAATGAAATCATGTCTTTTGCAGCTACACGGATGGAACTGGAGGCCATTAAGTAAATCAAGTCAGACACAGAAAGACAAATACTGCACATTCTCACTTCTAAGAGGGAGCTACATAATATGTACACATGGGTGCAGAGTGTGGAATGGTAGACAACTGCAACTCCGAAGGGTGAGAGGGTGGGGGTAGATGTGCAGAGATGACTGCATGAGTACAATGTGTGTTGTTTATGTGAATGGATACCCTGAAAGCCCTGACTTCACCACTACACAATCTATGCATGTAATAAAATTACATTCGCACCCATAAATTTATACACATTAAATAAATAAACATTATTTAAAAATCCTGGAGAAACTCAGACCAGACCCAGAAGACTATGCTATGTTGCCGCCACCTGGTGGTAATATACCTGCATAGAGCAGTGCCTCCCCAAATTCCCAAATTCCCAAATCCCCTGCTTCTGGAGAGCATCAAAGATAAATAAAAGATGTACTTACACTACTGAACTGAACACTTACAAATGGTTAAGATGATACATTGTTATGTGCTTTAACCATGATTAAAACACATAGATGGCCGGGTGAGGTAACTCACGCCTGTAATCTCAGCATTCTGGGAGGCCAAGGCAGGTGAATCACTTGAGGTCAGGTTCGAAACCAGCCTAGTCAACATTGCAAAACCCCGTCTCTACTAAAAACACAAAATTAGCTGGGCATGGTGGCACATGCCTGAAATCTCAGCTACTTAGGAGGCTGAGACAGGAGAATCTCTTGAACCTGAGAGCTGGAGACTGCAGTGAGCTAAGATCCCACCATTGCACTCCAGCCTGGGCAACAAGAGGGAAACTCCGTCTCTACCAAAAAAGAAAAATAAGAAAAGAAAAGAAAAGAAAAAAATCAAGACAATTAGATCTCTTTTCCCCAACATTTACCCAATAAAAAAAAAAAAAAAAAAAGCATAGATAAAAGTGTAAAATAAATAAAAGTATAAAATAGGTCGGGCATAGTGGCTCACACCTGTAATCCCAACACTTTGGGAGGCTGAGGCAGGCAGATTGCCTGAGCCCAAGAGCTCAAAAACAGCCTGGGCAACATGCTGAAACCCCATCCCTACAACAACAAAAACAACCAACCAAACAAAAAACACTGTAAAACCCCATCTCTAAAAAAAAAAAAATTAGCTAGGTCGTGGTGGTGTGTACCGGTAGTCCCAGCTACTCGAGAGGCTGTGGTGGGAGGATAGAGTGAGCCCCGGTAGGTCGAGGCTGCAGTGAGTCGTGATCAAGCCACTGCACTCCATGTTCCATCTGATTTCCACTCTATGCTGATTCCAATGGGCTACAGAATACATGTGGCCAACCCACCCTGTGTATCCTAACAACAATGTACAATTGGACTCTGGCATTAACCTCTTCTAACATTTCACCCTAACTAACATTGCCCAGAGTGGAGCGCAGTGGTATGATCTCAGCTCACTGCAACCTCCGCCACCTGGGTTCAAGCAATTCTTCTGCCTCAGCCTCCTGAGTGGCTGAGACTACAGGCGCCCACCACCACACCTGGCTAATTTTT
>NW_016107417.1:3235823-3240817 GCF_001604975.1 Cebus imitator | reverse complement strand
ACCATGTTGACCAGGATGGTCTCGATCTCTTGACCTCGTGATCCACCTGCCTCGGCCTCCCAAAGTGCTGGGATTACAGGCTTGAGCCACCGCGCCCGGCTGAGGTGACCTTAAGTTTGAAGATTAATTGGAGGGCAGTGGAGCAGAAAGATGGAGGCCTGATGAACTTGAAGTCACCATTTTAGCCCTGGCTTACCCATCTCTGAAATTATTTAATCTGACAGAGCAATAAATTTGTTTTGTCCCAGCTACAATTGTTTTAGGACTTGGCTATGTCACAGATCTAAAACCCACTTGATTTACTCCTGCAATCAAAATATTATATTGACATAGAAAAGACAACAAATAAATCAGTGGAATAAAACAGAAAATCCAGAAACAAATTCAACTGTTTCTGCGGACCTGAGATATGAAAGATTACAATTCAAGTCAGTTGGAGAATGTTTTATTTACTAAATATAACTGCTGACATGCTGGCTGTTTGTCAGGAATAAAACAAAACTAAATCCTTCCTCACATCACAAATAAGATTAGTTCTAGGTGGATAAGGGATCTAAAGGCAAAATGTAAAGTAATTAAATAAACAAAAATTGGAAGAATATTTGCATAAACTTAGGTCGAGGAGACCATATTAAGCAAAGCAGGAAACCTAAAACCCATAAAGGAAAAGAATTGTACATGTTGTGTGGTAGATAAAAACCAGGAAGTTAAAAGATAGGCTGGGAAAAATACATATGTAACACATTTGTATTTATTTGATATTTATTTGTATTTATTGATAGTAAATATTTGAGGCTTAAGGGTGTGAACCCTGAAAGAGCCAATCCTTCATGATGGATCCTCTGTGCAAATATGAATCCCTTAAGGTGGGTTCCTAAAATTGGTTTCTGTTTTTTGAGACAGGATATTGCTCTGTCGCCCAGGCTGGAGTGCAGAGAGGTGATTTTGACTCACTGAAGCCTCGACCTCCCAAACTCAAGCGATCCTCCTGCCTCAGCCCCGGACTAGCTGGGATCACAGGCATCTGCCACCGTGGCTGGCTAATTTTTTTGTAGAGAAGGGGTTTCGCCATGTTGCCCAGGCTGATTTTGAACTCCTGGGCTCAAGTGATCCGCCCACCTCGGCCTCCCAAAGTGCTGAGATTACAGGCGTGAGCCAACGCGCCAGGTCTGGGATGGATATTTTTAAGGCTCCTCATACATATTGCTAAACTCTTTTCTAGAAACGCTCTACCAGTCTACCATTCCACCATCAGAGTATGACGCCTACGGTTGAGATTTTTAGCTCACATAATTATGATGTATTTCAAGGGGAAATCTTGAAATATTTAACTCTTCTCATCTTAAACTCTCTTTTAGTGACCTACCTTTACTCCCAAGCCTCGGTGGGGAATTCCCAGTCACCCACTGGGAATCTCTACCTGGAAATCCCAGAGGCACTCAAACGTAACGTGTCCAAAACTAAATTATTTCTGTCACCTTCCCACCTCATATCCCCCCCCAAATGCTCCAGATTCAGAAAAAATACCCAGCACTGTGGCTGGCACCACGGTCAGATTCCCTACTGAAGCCATTCTTCTCGGATGAACCACGGGCACAACAGGCAGGGATGACAAGGGCAACGGAGAAGAGGGTAGAGTAAGTTTGAGACAGTCGAAGGCACGCCAGCGCACAACGGAACAAGGACAAATAGTGACGAACATAAGCCACTGAGCTTCACCGAGCAGCCAATGCCCAGAAAACAGGTATCTGCCATTAGCACACAGACTCAGTTTCCTTACAAGTAACCCAAGGGCTTCGCGGGTCACACCCGTCCTTCTCGCCCAGCGAGAGAGAACTGCGCAGCCGCCGGCGGGCTGGCCGCTAGGCGCGTGCGTAGAGTCACCCACACGCCCGCTAGTGCGCACGCGCCCTGGGCCGCGCGTGCGTGCGTGGGGTCCGGGAGGATGAGCCCCGGAAAGCAAGGGAAAGGGGTGGGGTTGGAGCAGGGTCTCGCGCATGCGTGCGCTGCACGAACCATTTGGCGGGTTTTTCCTGGCCACTCTTGTCTGTTACCGTCACTGAGAAGCTCTGGCGTAGCTTTTAGGAAGCGGGACGTTCTTCCCAGGAAAGCGTCCTCTTGAGATTTCTGCACTCTCCAGGGCGTTTGGGGGCCACACCTTCATTATTTTAAAAAGAGTATTTATCTGTGACCAACGGCCGGGGCCTTCTGACAGTGTGAGGTCTTGCTTGGGCTAGTTGATCACCTCCAGCCACGGTCCGCGGAGAGTGGAAGGATAAGAAGCCGAGGGTTTCTTGGGCGCAGGTCGGAGCTGGGTAGGCCCACTTCCCGGCCCCCGGCTTGGGCGACCATGTCCGTGTCGCCCAAGCAGCTGGCGGAGGAGCTGCAGATCTTCGGCCTAGACTGCGAGGAGGCTCTGATTGAGAAATGTGAGTCCCGCACCCCTCCCGCGCCCCAGCGGTGCTCCACGCTCTCGCCCGAGTTCCTCGGGGCACAAAACCGAAACGGTAGCGGTTCCAGTTTCCACCTTCCCTTGAGCTGAGTTCTCGGTGGCTGTGAGATGAAGAATCAAACTGAGTTTTGAGATTTAGGATGTGGGGACTTTGAAATGCCCACTGGGTACCAATTGAATGCCAAATGAAAAATAAGAATATGCAGCACGATTTTAAACCAACTCGAAGTTCCCGAAAGGCGGAATTGGGATGTGCTAGATCGAAACGAGGCTCGGGTGGCACCTGAGTTTGGAAATTGTTGACGCCCTGGTAAAGAAGCAAGAGGTGTGGGGGTTTTGATATGCAGCTTTTTATTCTTGGCTCCTCCCTTTTCAGCGTACACCTTAAACCTCTGCTGATCCATCAGTTCTCTCATCAGAGCTGTTGGTGGTATGTGCAAATATGAATCCCTTGAGGTGGGTTCCTAAAATTGAATTTGAGCTTTGGAAGGAGCTTTAGGGAGCTTGTTGGCTCCCTCTGTTTACAGATGGAGAAACAGACAAGGAAAGCTAATTGCCTGAGCTGTATGTGAAGCCAGGTGTCCTGCCACAGAGTGCAGTGCTCCATTATAGGAGTACTTCGTGTTGGTCAAGCTGTAGAGCAGTGTAAGGAGTTATTTGAAGCAAAGCTTAGGAGATGTGGAAGTTCTAGAATCGGTATGAATGTGCACCTGCCTTAACCACTCAACACTTTGAACTTCTTATATATAAAAAGAGAATGCAAGCATGTTAATTTATGGTGAGAAATTCCTTTCAGAAACCAGAATACTTCAAGTCTTTATGCCCAGGGCCCTCTCTTTTTTTTTTTTTTTTTTTTTTTNAACATTTCAATCATGTTTACAATGATTACATGTCAGGTTTTTTTCATATTGGGTGAAATAAAATAAAATTAATTTCACAGTTTGTTTGTTTTTTTTTTTTGAGACAGAGTCTTGCTTTATCTCCCAGGCTGGAATGGAGTGCAGTGGCACGATCTCAGCTCACTGCAGCCTCCACCTCTGGGGTTCAAGCAACTCTCCTGCCTCAGCCTCCCAAGTAGCCGGGATTACAGGCACCTGACACCAGGCCCAGCTAATTTTTTGTTGTTGTTGTTGGCCAAGGCTGGTCTTGAATTCCTGACCTCAAGTGATCCAACCACTTCAGCCTCCCAAAGTACTGGGATTACAGGCATGAGCCACTGCCTGGCCCTTCACTTTTTAAAAGTAAGCTTAAGTGGAAAACCTATTATTGTGAGAAATTTACATAGTAAGCATTAAATCAACACAAGAGTAATTAGTTATGTGAACCAAATTTGTAAAGGCTTCAGGCCAAGATGCCAGTTGCTTCCATCTCACGTAGGGCTAAACTGGCGTGGCTTTGTAATTGTGGGCTTTGGATCATCAGTAGCCTCAATGGCACCTTAATGTTGCCTGACAGTCAACTGTATTTCCCTGGTCTCTCTTTTTTTTTTTAATTTTTGACATGGAGTCTCGTTCTGTTGCCAAGCTGGAGTGTAGTCGGTGGCATGATCTCAGCTCACTGCAATCTCTGCCTCCTGGCTTTAAGCGATTCCTTTGCCTCAGTCTCCTGGGTAGCTGGGACTACAGGCGTGCACCACCAAGCCTGGCTAATTTTTTGTATTTTTAGTAGAGACAGGGTTTCACCATGTTGGCCAGGGTGATCTTGATCTCCTGACCTCATGATCCATCTGCTGCAGCTTTCCAAAGTGCTGGGATTACAAGCGTAAACCACCGAGCCTGGCCCTTTTTTTTTTTTTTTTTTTGAGATGTAGTCTCCCTCTGTCACCAAGGGTAGAGTGCAATGGTGTGATCTTGGCTCACTACAGCCTCTACTTCCCAGGTTCCAGCGATTCTCCTGCCACAGCTTCCTAGGTAGCTAAGATTACAGGTCCACATCACCACACTCGGCTCCTTTTTGTATTTTTAGTAGAGACAGAGTTTCATCACATTAGCCAGGCTGGTCTCGAACTCCTGACCTCAGGTGATCCATCCACCCTGGCCTACCAAAGTACTGGGATTACAGGCATGAGCCACCATGCCCAGCCCGTTGTCTCTTCACTCTGAGTCTTCCAGATTACTATTTTCCACCTTCTCCTCTTTTAACATCCTCTGTCCCACCCTCACTCTTAGCTGACAAACTTCTATTTTTTGCTGGAAAAAAAAAAAAAAATAGAAGCATTAGAAAACTTCTGTCAGCCACCACCATGACATCTCACTGACCCATATTTGTGGCATATACCTAGCCTTCTTTCCTATTGCAATGAATAAACTTCCATATTCCTAGCAAAATCCAAGCTCTCCACTTGAGTGCTAAACCCCATTCCTTCTCACCTAATTAAGGGCATCACTGGTAATTCTTCTCTTACATATTTTCTATTTTTCTCTTTACAATACTTTTTTTCCTACTAGTATAGAAATATGCTTCCAGCCGGGCGCGGTGGCTCAAGCCTGTAATCCCAGCACTTTGGGAGGCCGAGGCGGGTGGATCACAAGGTCAAGAGATC
>NW_016107417.1:3229547-3235658 GCF_001604975.1 Cebus imitator | reverse complement strand
AAAAAAAAAAAAAAAAAAAGAAATATGCTTCCAATCCTGCCTTTAAAATACTCTGTTGACCCTACTTCCCACTCCCAGTTCTCTCCTTCTCAATTACAACAGACCTCAAAAGGGTCTTGCCATCTTTTTTTTTACTTGAAGTTCTGGGGTACATGTGCAGAACATGCAGGTTTGTTACATAGGTATACCCATGCCATGGTGGTTTGCTGCACCTATCAACCTGTCATCTACATTAGGTATTTCTCCTAATGCCATCCCTCCCTTAGCCCTCCAACTCCCTGTCATCCCTCTCCTATCCCCCACCCACTGACAGGCCCAGGTGTGTGATGTTCCTTTTCTTGTGTCCATGTGTTTTCATTGTTCAACACCCACTTATAAGTGAGAACATGTGGTGTTTGGTTTTCTGTTCTTGTGTTTTCTCATTCAGTTTGCTGAGAATGATGGTTTCCAGTTTCATCCATGTCCCTGCAAAAGACATGAACTCATCCTTTTTTATGGCTGCATAGTATTCCATGGTGTGTATGTTCCATATTTTCTTTATCCAGCCTATCATTGATGGGCATTTGGGTTGGTTCCAAGTCTTTGCTATTGTGAACAGTGCCGCAATAAACATAGGTGTGCATGTATCTTTTAATAGGATGATTTGCATCCTTTGGGTATATACCCAGTAATGGGATTGCTGGGTCAAATGGTATTTCTAGATCCAGATCCTTGAGGAATTGCCACACTGTCGTCCACAATGGTTGAACTAATTTACACTCCCACCAACAGTGTAAAAGTGTTCCTATTTTTCTACATCCTCTTCAGCATTTGTTGTCTCCTAGTTTTTTAATGACCGCCATTCTAACTGGCGTGAGATGGTATTTCAATGTGGTTTTGATTTGCATTTCTCTAATGACCAGTGATGATGAGCTTTTTTTTCATATGTTTGTTGGCTGCATAAATATCTTATTTTGAGAAGTGTCTGTTCATATACTTCACCCAAAAATATGGAATGCTTCACAAGTTTGCTTGTCATCCTTGCAGAGGGGCCATACTAATCTCTGTATTGTTCCACTTTTAGTATATGTACTGCAGAAGCGAGCACGGGTCTTGCCATCTTTAAATGTTTCCTCCTTAAATCCATTTCAGTAAGTTCTTTTGTTGCCACCATTTCTCTATGCCAGGTTACCAGTCACCTTCACCTTGCTAAAAACTGGTGATGAATTCTCAGTCCTTGTCTTGAATTAGCAGCGGCAGTTGACTGTTTGTCATTTTTTCTTTTTTTAAACACATTTTCCTTTTACCATCTTAGACGCTACTAGTTTTTCATTTTCTTTTTTTCTGAGACAGGGTCTTGCTCTGTTGCCCAGGCTGGAGTGTAACGGTCAAATCACAGCTCACTGCAGCCTCAACCTTCTTGGCTCAAGCATCTTTCCACCTCAGCTCCCAAGTAGTTGGAACTACAGGCACGTGCCACCAAGCCCAGCTAATTTTTGTATTTTTTGTAGAAACAGGGTTTCATCATGTTGCCCAAGCTGGTCTCGAATTCCTGGGCTCAAACAATCTGCCCACCTCAACCTCCCAAAGTATTGGGATTATAGGCGTGAGCCACTGCACCTGGCTTACTCCTAGTTTTTCTTCAGCTTTGCTTGTGTCACCACTTCTCAGGCTTTGCAGATTCATCCTCAGAGGCCCTAAGGCACCCCAAGATTGAAGTCTGGGATCTTTTCTCCCTTCTAGATATACTCACTCCCTTGGTGATCTCACCTGGGGTCTCATAGCTTTATATCCCATGTATTTACTGACGGTTCCCAAATTTATATCTTAGCCTGGACCTCTTGCCCGAGCTTCAGGCTGGCCTTTTCAACAGCCTACTGTCTCCAGTTGTATGTCTAAATGGCATCTCAAATTCTGCATGTCTAAAACTAAGCTCTTATCTCCTCTCTCTCCCGAGAATAGTTCCTCCTGCTCTTTTCCCCATCTCAGATAATAGGGACACCACTCTTCCTATTGTACAGGCTAAAAATATCAGCATCATCCTTGACTTCTTTTTTCTCAGACCTTACATTCAGTTAGCAGATCCCACTGGCTTTACTTTCAGTTTGTAAAGTCCTATCCAGAGTTCAACCACTTCTTGCCATCTCCACTGCCGCCATCTTGGTCAAGCCACCATCATCTCTTACCTGGGCTTTGCCATGATTCTCTTAATTGGTCCCCCTGATTTTGCCCTCATCCCCATCTGTCTCCCCCCAGTAGTAAGCTTTGTGAGGACAAGGATGCTTCCGTCTTGTTTCTCATTAGCCCAAAACAATGCCTGGCACTAATAGATTCTACATAAACATTGATTGAGTAAACAGGATTATTTATGCTTTTCGAGGTGAAAGCTGCAGTAAATTAACTGAGTTTTTACTTGTCCAATTTTCCTTCCTACAGTGGTAGAGCTTTGTGTTCAGTATGGACAGAATGAGGAGGGAATGGTAAGTGAGCTTATAGCCTTCTGCACCAGCACACATAAAGATGGCCTTACCTCAGAGATCCTGAACTCTTTTGAGCATGAGGTAAGAACAAAATGAAAGCAAACTAATAATGTGATTCTCCATTTCTGCTCTACAGGGGAGGCATTGTGATATGTTGAGAAGACAGTGGGATTTTGAGTCGGACCTGGATTCCAGGCCCACTATGAGCTTGGACCAACTTCTTAGTTTCCCTGAGCCTCAGTTTCCTCTTCTGTCATTGGGTCTAATAATCTGTATTTTTTATGATTGTTAAAAGAATTAAATGAGAATGGGCTGGGCATGGTGGCTCACACCTGTAATCCCAGCACTTTGGGAGGCTGAGGCGAGTGGATCACCTGAGGTCAGGAGTTCGAGGCCAGCCTGGCCAACATGGTGGAACTATGTTGACTAAAAATACAAAAAATTAGCCGGTCATGGTGGCACACGCCTGTAGTTGCAGCTACTCGGGAGGCTGAGGCAGGAGAATCACTTGAACCCAAGAGGCAGAGGTGGCAGTGAGCTGAAATTACACCACTGCACTCCAGAGCCTGGGCAACAGAGCAAGACTCCATCTCAAGAACAAAAATAGTAAAAGAATTAAATGAGAATGGACATAAAGCACTTAAAACTATGCCCAGCAGGTGGTAAGTCTTCACCAAATAATTGGTATTATTAGGATTGTTATGTGTTACAGACAGTCATGGGATATCTTGTTTTTAGTCTGTATATATCTTAATTCTTTGAGGAATGTTACATCTTTGATTATATTTTGAAGACCTTTTATTATCTCAAGGCTTTGGAAAATGCTTCCGCTACTATTTGACTATGAAGTAATGTATTCACTATCTTTTCTTTTTCAGTTTCTGAGCAAAAGATTGTCCAAAGCCCGGCACAGTGCCTACAAGGACAGTGGCCATGCGGGAGCTAGAGACATTGTTTCCATTCAAGAGCTGTATCCTTTCTGCGGAAGCTCTTTGCATCAAGCTACATGTTGTATTTTATAATTTGTCTGTAGTTGCATATGTAATTTAAAAACAAATAATAAGGCCAGGCATGGTGGCTGATGCCTGTAATCCCAGCACTTTGTGAGGCTGAGGCAAGCAGATCCCCTGAGCCCAGGAATTCATGACCAGCCTGGGCAACTCAGTGAAACCCCATCTCTACCAAAAGTACACATTTTTTTCTTCTTTTTTTTTTTTTGAGACGGAGTTTTGCTCCTTTTGCCCAGGCTTGAGTACAGTGGCGTGACCTCGACTCACTGCAGCCTCCACCTTTCAACTTGAAGTGATTCTCTTGCCTCAGCCACCAGAGTAGCTGGGATTACAGGTTTGTGCCGTCATGCCCAGGTAATTTTGACTTTTTTTTGTTGTTGTTGTTAAGTAGAGACAGGGTTTCACAATGTTGAACAGGCTGGTCTCAAACTCCTGACCTCAGGTGATCTGCCCGCCTCAGCCTCCCAAAGTGCTGGGATTACAGGCATGAGCCACTGTGCCCGGCCAAAGCACAAATTTAAAAAAAAGATTAGTTGGGCGTGGTGGTACACGCCTGTAGACCCACCTAGTTGGGAGGCTGAGGTGGGAGAATCGCTTGAACCCAGGAGGCAGAAGTTGCAGTGAGTCAAGATCGCGCCACTGCACTTTAGCCTGGGTGACAGAGGAAACCCCATGTCAAAAAATAATAATATTAACAATAATTGTAAAAATCACCTAATATTGAGATTTCTTATAACAATCAGCTGTTGCCTTATATGAGGGTTTATTATGGTTTTTCTTAACCAGTGTTCTTAGAATTGAAGTGGAAGAAGAAGAGGAAATCCTCTTGAACTCGTATACCACACCCTCAAAGGTAAGTAAACGGTGTTTTACAAGTAGCATTTTAAAATAGGTTATCACAACATTTGAAGATCTGAGGGAAAAAAAATCAACCACTCTCATGCATTTCCTACTATATTTCCTCTTATATAGCTTCCTTTCTGATCATATATCTAAATGTTTTACGTAACGGCAGTACTTATAAACATATAGCTATCCTGCTTTTCTCAGCACACCATGAAACATTTCTATAAATGTAATTACAGCATAATTTCCCTTTTTAAATAGTTGCATAGTTTTATTCTGTGATTGAATGATTCAGTTATGTGTCAGATCCTAGTGTGAAAGCCCAAGTAGGGTGGTGAAAAAGCATTGCCTTCAAAGTCTGAGTCAGAAGCCCTAGGTGGCCTTGAGTGAGTTGTTTTATCTCTGAGCCACTGTTTCCTTATTCATAATATCAGGATTCATTCATTCAGTTATCCAGCAACAACTATGTACTGCACTAGACACTGGGTAAACAATGGGAAATGAAACAGACGTGGATGGGCTCTGCCCTCAGGAAGCTGACAGCCAGTGCACAATATTCCCCAGCTTGGAGGACTTGAAGAGGAAGTGACTAGTTAAAGCACCAGGCCCTATGCAATATATTCAGTAGTAGTAATTATTCTTTATACTAACTAAATAAATTTTTAGAAATTCATGAACATCGAGTGAGCCTTAATTATTCAAAGTAAATGACATCATAAGAAAGAAGGTAAGGGCTGGGCGCAGTGGCTCATGCCTGTAATCCCAGCACTCTGTGAGACCAAGGCAGAAGGATTTTGAGCCCAAGAGTTTAAGACCACACTGGGCGACACAGTGAGACCTCACCTCTATAAAAATAATTTTTTTTTTAAAGTTGGGTATGGTGGTGCACACCTGTAAGTCCCAACTACTTGGGAAGCTGAGGTGGCAAGATCACTTGAGCCCAAGAGGTTGAGACTTCCATGAGCAGAGATCATGCCACTGCTCTACAGCCTGGGTGACAAAATGAGACAGTGTCTCAAGAAGAAAGAAGGCAAATAGTTTAGATTTGCCTGTGGAGAGCAAGAAAGCCAAAAATGTGCCTTATGAAGTTACTAACACAAAACCAGGTACATATAATGTTAAAATAAATAATTAGGTGTTTGTTAGAGTTTCTTCAGATTGGAGAGACTAATTCATTTGATTTTCCCCATAAAGTAGTTTTCTGAGTCCATGTCCCAGTGAAGGACACCTCCATTCTTCCACTGATTCAGGCCAAGAGCCTTGGAAACCTCCTTGAATCCTTTTTCTCTCACACCCCACATCCAGCTTATTCCTGTCATCCCTCTCCGGGATCTGGCCACCTCTTGCCACTTCCACAGCCACCACCAGGTCCACTGCTACCACCAGGTTCACAGCATCATTGTCTCCTTCTGAATGATCGGGACAGTCTCCTAACTAGCCCTTGGCTTCTTTCTTTCATGTCCACCTCTAACCGACTCTACCCAGAAGCCAGAGTGCTCTTTTCCAGCGAAAGGTCAGGTTTTCTTGCTCACATTTCTCCCACTGGCTTTCCATCTTTACTCCTAATACCCAAAGTTTGAACCAGCATGTGTGAACTTCTGTAGGAGCTGGCCCCCTCCTCCCTCTGTCCTCTTTCCAGACTCTCCCTTGCTCTCTGCTTCTGCCATGCCAAATGTATGTCCACTTCCTATGTCTCCTTGTCAGACGGAACAAGCCTGCCTAAAAGAACAAACCCCCTCCTCTATTTTATTTTCTTCCTTTATTTTTATCCATGGGACTTATTACCACCAAACATG
>NW_016107417.1:3225791-3229459 GCF_001604975.1 Cebus imitator | reverse complement strand
GGAGTCTTGCTCTGTCACCCAGGCTGGAGTGCAGTGGCGCAATCTCGGCTCACTGCAACCTCTGCCTCCTGAATTCAAGCGATTCCTGCCTCAGCCTTCTGAGTAGCTGGGATTACAGGCGCATGCCACCATGCCCGGTTAATTTTTGTATTTTTAGTAGAGACAGCGTTTCACCATGTTGGTCAGGCTGGTCTCAATCTCTTGACGTCATGATCTGCCTGTCTCGGCCCCCCAAAGTGCTGGGATTTATAGGCATGAGCCACCGCACTCGGCCTATACTGGCTTTTATGTTTTAGTCTGACTTCCCTCCATTAGAATGGAATCTCCTTGAGAACGGAGACTTTGTTTTTACTTGCTGCTGTTTTCCCAGCACCCTGGCACGTTAATAGTTGTTGAAAGACCTCTGAATAAGGGAGTATGGTTGGCTCTCTAGGTAGGATCTGAATTGCAATACCAACGGGACCACTGCAGTTTTATTGGGTTGACAGCTTCACAGATCTAGAATTTCATCTAATTTGTCTATGTATTCAGAATTGATCATATTCTTAGAGTCTGACTCATGGTAACCCAGCTCTCAGTAGACTGATGCATAAGCCAGGTGCAAAAGTGATACCCTTCCAATCCCATATTTAGGATGCCCCATTCTTGCTATGGAAATACTTGGGAGACTAAATTGTGAGTCGAAATTTGTTACTGTGAGGCTGGGTGCAGTGGCTCATGCCTGTAATCTCAGCACTTTGGGAGGCCGAGGCGGGTGGATCACTTGAGGTCAGGAATTTGAGACCAGCCTGGCCAACGTGGTGAGACCCCATCTCTACTCAAAATAAAAAATTAGCTGGGCATGGTGATAGGCGCCTATAATCCCAGCTACTTGAGAGTCTAAGCCAGGAGAACCACGTGAATCCGGGAGGCAGAGGTTGCAGCGAGCCAAGATCATGCCACTGCAGGACTCCATCTCAAAAAAAAAAAAAAAAAAAGTTTGTGACTGTGAATTCCACACTAAATGAGTTGGATTGAAAGGTTGAGCAAACAATATGTGTCTGGCCTAGAGATATGTAAAATGCTTAGAACAGTACCCATCACATGGAAATTGTTCAGTCACTGTTGGGGCATGCATCAATGGCAGCATGATAAAATAGTCAAAGTGTGAATGTTGGCCTTTCCACGCAAACAGTGCCAGGCTGAGGTTGCCTGACCCTTGTCAGGTCTTGGGAACAGGTGTCCCTCTGCTATAGAGGTAATTATGATATGTCAGTGATTTTAGCTTACCACTATTAAGCCTTTCACCTGTGCAGCTGACAACTGTTCTTTTGCCTCCATGTTCACCATAAATCTGCTTATGATTTGGCTGCCATGTGCCCTAACAGGAGAGAATGTGTTAGCATGAGGACTTGGCGTTCCCATATGCTTGGCAATTATATTTCTAGTAAATTAATAAACTGCCATCCTTGGTTATAATTTGATTTTCTCTGTGGGTATGAGAATGTGCTTACCCTCAGATATAAAAATAAGGTATCACTGGTGACTACATTTCTCACTAGAAATTATGAAACCTGCCAGGCACGGTAGCTTGTGCCTGCAATCCCAGCACTTTGAGAGGCCAAGATTGGCGGATCACCTGAGGTCAGGAGTTTGAGACCAGCCTGGCCAACGTGGTGAAACCCCGTCTCTATTAAAAATATAAAAATATTAGCCAGTTGTGGTGGCAGGTGCCTGTAATCCCAGCTACTCAGGAGGGTGAGGCAGGAGAATTGCATGAACCTGAGAGGCAGAAGTTGCAGTGAGCTAAGATCGTGCCACTGTACTCCAGCCTAGGCGATAAGAGTGAAACTCTGCCTCAAAAAAAAAAAGTAGATGAAACCATCTGGGTGTGGTGGCTCATGCCTGTAATCCTAGCACTTTGGGAGGCTGTGAAGCAAGTGGATCATCTGAGATCAGGAGTTTGAGACCAGTCTGGCCAACATGGTAAAACCCTGTCTCTACTAAAAATACAAAAATTAGCTGAGCGTGGTGGAACATGCGTGTAATACCAGCTACTTGGGAGGCTGAGGCAGGAGAATCCCTTGAACCAGGGAGACGGAGGTTGCAGTGAGTCGAGATCATGCCACTGTGCTCCAGCCTGGGTGACAGAACAAGACTCCATTTCAAAAAAGAAAAGAAGAAACCAGCATTAAGTGTTAATAATGAGTCTTATGAACTTGGTTAAAGGGAGCGCATCCCTGAGAACCAGGACTGGAGTTGGTGAACACTATTAGCTTTTACCACGGAGGCTAGGACTAGAACGCCAAACTATGCCTTGTTTACCAAAGTGCCATCACCTTGCCATGTCCTGCGAGACAGACTGTCATTCTCTCAAAATATCATCCCTGCCCCACAGCATTGGCCCTAGAGTGCCGTAGCACACTGTATATTAGGAGAATATTTTTGGGAGCTAGTTTGAGGAAATGTATTAAAATTATAAAATCTTTTTTTATTATTATGAAAAAAAAGACTGAGTGTCACTATGTTGCTGAGGCTGGTCTTGAACTCCTGAGCTCAGGTGATCCTCCTGCCTCAGCCTCCCAAAATGCTAGGATTACAGGCATGAGCCACTATGTCTGGCCAAAATCATAAAATCTTAAACAAAAAATGTCTTCTGAAGAAATAATTCGACGTGATGGGAAAAGCTGTATGCATGAAAATGTGCATTTTAGCATTATTTTATTTTTTAAATTTAAAATCTTAATTTGCCAAATCACTTTTCACCTGAGAATCAGCATTACTTATCACTGAAAATTGCAGGCAACCCATAATCCAGCAATAGAGAAGTAATTATGTAAATCATTGGAGATCAATTTAATCAAATAACATAGCTACTAAAAAGGATAAAGATCTGTAGTCCCAGCACTGTGGGAGGGCAGGTGGATCACCTGAGGTCAGGAGTTTGGGACCAGTCTAACCAACATGGCAAAACCCCATCTCTACTAGAAATACAAAATTAGCATGCCTATAGTCCCAGCTACTTAGGAGACTGAGACAGGAGAGTTGCTTAAACCCTGGAGGCAGAAGTTGAAGTGAGCCAGGATTGCACATTGCACTCCAGCCTGGGCAACAAGAGCGAAACTCCATCTCAAAAAAAAAAAAAAAAAGGATAAAGATTGTGCCAGGTGTGGTGGAACATGTGTGTAATCTCAGCATTTTGGGAGGCCAAGGTGAGTGGATCACTTGAGGTTAGGAATTCAAGACCAGCCTGGTCAAATTGGCGAAACCCCATCTCTACCAAAAATACAAAAATTATCTGGATGTGGTGGCGGGCACCTGTAATCCCAGCTACTTGGGAGGCTGAGGCAGCAGAATCTCTTGAACCTGGGAGGGAGGCTGAGGCAGCAGAATCACTTGAACCCAGGAGGCGGAGGTTGTAGTGAGCTGAGATCTTGCCACTGTGCTAAAAATGTAATAATTTGGGGAAATGTTCATAATTAATACCGAGTGAAAAAATCAGTACATAAAACTTAGATTTATATTTAAACTAAGATTAGGCCGGGCGCGGTGGCTCAAGCCTGTAATCCCAGCACTTTGGGAGGCCGAGGCGGGTGGATCACGAGGTCAAGAGATCGAGACCATCCTGGTCAACATGGTGAAACCCCGTCTCTACTAAAAACTACAAAAAATTAGCTGGGCATGGTGGT
>NW_016107417.1:3212087-3225644 GCF_001604975.1 Cebus imitator | reverse complement strand
ACTTCAGCCTGGGTAACAAGAGCGAAACTCCGTCTCAAAAAAATAAAAATAAAAATAAAAACTAAGATTATGACTATAATTTTTATATTTGTAATTTTAATATGCAAATTATAAGCCACCACACCTGGCTTTTTTTTTCTCCCCAGACATGAGGTCTCGCTGTTGCCCACGCTGGTCTCGAACTCCTGGGCTGAGGCAATCCTCCGACCTTGACCTCGCAGAGTGCTGGGATTACAGGCATGAGCTGTTACCCCTGGCCTAGAAAGATATTAAAATACTATTAAGGAATATTCAAAACTAGTTATTATATCAGGGTAGTAGAATAAGGGATTTGTTTTTTAAATTCGTTTTCCATTGCAGCTATCTAATGATGATTTTCAATCTGTTCTCTGGTGCTTTGTCCTGCAGTTGCCACCAGTTGACCACTTGGCAGTGTAACTTCTTAAACTCGCAGCCAGGAGGAGCCCTAGGGCAGGGAAAGCTGCAGATGAGTTGGCTTCCTGGCTGCTATCCAAGCTAGGATTTCGTGTTTTCTCTAGTACAGTCAGTTATCTTCGACTTTAGGGAGCAATAGGTCTCTGGACTATAGGTTTTATCTTCCATTCTGGGCTTATCTTTGGATTCTTGTTGATGAGTCAAAAAAAAGGAGTGACCGTCAATGAGGTGTTTGCTAGTTCTTCAAGTATGAGCTCAGCCTTGTTATCTGGCTGGAGTCATTTCCTTTGAAAATGTGTGGTAGAGTTTGCCAAAGTAAGAAGTAATGTGGTCTCATTCCTTCTCAGGAAGATATGTGCCTGTAGATCAAATCTATGCATTGCAAAACTCAGATCTGTTTGAAAACAAAGAGAGGTGGGGACAGAAAGTAAACATACAAAAGATTTGGGAGCACAGATTACCTGCCTGGTGGTCCTTTTTGGCAATTTTTCATAATTGCCTTCAAAATAGGGACATTGTCCTGAATGTTGGTCACATGTGTTGAAGATTTCTTTTGAGATTGTGCTTCATGGTGACCTCCTGGGATCAGGGGACTACCAGGTTGCCTAAGGAGGGGTGAACCAGCCCAGGTCAGAAATGGAGCAGGTCAAAACTCCTGTGCTGATCAGTAGTGGGATCGCGCCTGTGAATAGCCACTACACTCCACACTGGGCAACACAGTGAGACTCCGTCTCAAAAAAAAGAGAGAGAGAGAGAGTTGATGCTTGGATAATGGGGCCTGAAAAAAGAGAACCCACCCAGTCCTATTTTGTGCCTTCATTTGGACATGCGCTCCCTTTTCTTCCAAGGAACTATACACTGAATTAGTATTGAGTCTAGTATGACTGAGATTTTGTTTTCTTTTTTTTTCCCTAGGGTTCTCAGAAGCGAGCTATCTCCACCCCAGAAACCCCCCTAACAAAAAGGAGTGTGTCAACTCGTAGCCCCCATCAGCTCCTCTCACCATCAAGTTTCTCTCCAAGGTATGGATCATAATTAATTCAAGTGCCATAAAGCAGGCCCCCCCTTCCCTTTCTCTGGCTGTCTGATGAAGGCTAACAGCAAAGTTACTTATTAACTATAGGTGAGCGTGTATATCTGCAGTGGATTGGCTGAAAAGCCTATTGCTCTCTGTCTTCCTTGCTTTCCCTTTCTCTATGGAAAATTACTGTTTCTTACTGTAATTAAGGAAACTCACTTTCCACCTACTTTTCTATGGCTCATTTCCGAGATCAGGAACTGATATCTTCTATTGAAAACAACCTGTCTATTCAGAAGCCTAAGAATCTTAACAGGTCTTGTCAGTAGAGGCAAGTAGGTTTCCACCTGCTTCTGTTAGTTTGTGTTTTGTTGGGTTTCTTTTTCTTTTCATCTAAAGTGTTTATTTTTTAAAAAGAAAAGCACATATCTTTGTTCATGATGTTTCGCAACCTGTTATTGTTTCTTACTCAGGTTACAACTAGTTTCTGAGAGTTTTCTTGTCACTGTGAATCCGCACTGACTTAATTGGTATTTTGTCCCTCTGCCCCCATTGCACATAAATCCACAAAGATCATACGTAATTTTTTGAAATCCGTAAATAACACGTATTAGAGAATTCCATAGGCAAGAGCTCTGCTGAGTAGATGGGTTTTTAGGAGCTTCCACATCAAGATGAGGCTCAGGAACAGTAGTATTAACCCTTTGGGGAAACACCAACTGCCAGGAGTCACTACCTCTACTTGGATCACTTCTAGATGAACCAGAGCTTAAAATTTTTCAGCTCTATCACTTTTTTTTTTTTTTTTTTTTTTATATGGAGTCTCACTCTGTCACTGAGGCTGGAGTGCAGTGGCGCCATCTTGGCTGACTGCAACTTCTACCTCCCAGTTCAAGCGATTCTCCTGCCTCAGCTTCCCAAGTAGCTGGGACTACAGGTATGTGCCACCACATCTGGCTAATTTTTGTATTTTTAGTACAGACAGGGTTTTACCGTGTTGTCCAGGCTGATCTCACACTCCTGACCTCAGGAGATCCACCTGCCTTGGCTTCCCAAAGTCCTAGGATGACAAGCATGAGCCACAGTGCCCAGCCTTTTCAGCTCTATAACTTTAGAAAGGTGGTGATAGAAGCTCTGCAGTCATTCAAGATGAGTGGTCACTGGATTGTTTTTCCTTTCTTTTCTTTTTTTTTTTTAAAAAAAAAAAAGACAGTCTCGCTCTGTCACCAGGCTGGAGTGCAGTGGTGTGACCTCGGCTCACTGCAACCTCAGACTCCCTGGTTCATGTGATTCTTCTGCCTCAGCCTCCTGAGTAGCTGGGATTACAGGCACACACCACCATGCCCAGCTAATTTTTGTATTTTTAGTAGAGATGGAGTTTCACCATGTTGGTCAGGATGGTCTCAATCTCCTGACCTCATGATCCACACGTCTCGGCTTCCCAAAGTGCTGAGATTATAGGCGTGAGCTACTGCGCCCGGCCTTTTTTTTTTTTTTAAGATAGGCTTTCACTCTGTTGCCCAGGGTGGATGCAGTGGCACGATCCTAGCTCACTGTAGCCTTGGCCTTCCAGGCTCAGGTGATCCTCCTACGTCAGCCTCCTAAGTAGCTGGGACTACAGACATATGCTACCAAGCCCAGCTAATTTTTGTAGAGGCAGGGTTTCACTATGTTGCCCAAGCTGGTCTTGAACTCCTGGCCTCAAGCAATCTGCCCACCTCAGCCTCCCAAAGTACTGGGATTACAGGCATAAGCTACCACGCCTGGCAGTATTTGGATTTTGAAGGACAATTTTACTTTAGGGTGGTCTACTGCTGCTTTGGGGAGTTCTCAGACTTTTTGGAAGAAAGCTTTCTAGACTTAACAAGAGCATCTTTGCAACCTGGTATATAGGGATGGTTCATATAGACATGCCAGGACCATTTCAGGAGTTATATTCTCCAAATGTAAATATAACCCTCTGAAACCTGTCGAACTGTTTGCAGCTGGCCTCATGTGAGCATCTTGTTGCATTAAAGGGCCTGCTATAATGGGCGGCTCCTGAGCTTCCCAGGGAAGAGCTTGGAGAAGTTGGCAAAATGCTGCCTAGTAATTTTTTAATGTACACTAATAAAGCTGACAGCAGAAACTGGTTTTGTAATTTACGAAAATAACTTCTAAATTATTTAGGTAGAGGTGGCACTGGAGATTGAGATAATTAATTGAGCTCATTTTCTGTAGCCTCTCTGTGGAAAGAAAGAATGATGGCATTAATTGCAGTGGTGCCCCACATAAAGCTGGTTCCTACAGAGTTTCAGTGCATTAAACAAAGCCTGTTTTAAAGAGACCTCTCTATACAATGTGTTTACAGCCAGAGAGTTAGAAGACCTTGCTGTCATCTAAGCACATCAGCAATATCCATGTGTTCTTGAGAGGTGTAATTTACTGTCAGGGAGTGGAAATGTGAGAACTTGGCAGTTGAGCCTGGAAAAATGGGAACATTTGCGCATCAGCAGACTGTTAATTCATTACTTCTCTACCTCCATAGACACTGGGGAAAGCTGATTAATTTTAACTTCATTTGATTGTTTCTACCTTGAACTATATTGTGAGTTTTTATATATGCTCAGCAAGTTTGGCTTATCCACAGTTCCAGGCTCAGATGATGTTCTAATAAACACTAAAAATTCATAAGAAGAAAAAAATGGTATTTGAAGTTTGCCTTTTAATCAATTCAGAGTTTGGAGATTTTTTTTTGCCTTGCTTAGTTTTAATCCCAAGATAACGACAACCTTTTAAAATACATTTCTGTCTCTAAGCTTCTCTAAAAATGTTTGGTATTCTTCAGCCTGGTATTCCTCAACCCTTCATTCCTGAAATTCCTTAAAGGTCTGGGTATGTCCAACCTCGTAAAACTGATTCAATTTATAAATTACGAGGCTACATTCCTTTTCTCCAGTCCCCATTTCCAAAAGAACCTCATTTGATTCCCCTCTCCCTTTAGGTATGAACACAGTAATGTTAATCTGTTTTTGCTTCCAATTAGTGCTACTCCCTCCCAGAAATATAACTCAAGAAGTAACCGAGGAGAAGTGGTTACCTCCTTTGGCTCAGCACAGGGAGTGTCTTGGTCTGGGAGAGGAGGAGCTGGAAACATCAACCTGAAGGTCTTGGGGTGTCCAGAGGCACTAACTGGGAGCTACAAATCCATGTTTCAGAAGCTCCCAGACATTCGAGAAGGTGATTGTTTTTCCCTTTGAAATTCTGGTGGATATAAAGCCACCTGGAAGGGTTTAGAGTAACAAAGCTTCAGCTAGGCTGGTAGAACAAGTTCCAAAGTTGTCTTTGAATATACGAGTTGGTAGATTTTCTCATGGAAGTCCTAGTAATGGAGGGACACTGGCGATACTATCAGTAATTGTCCCAATTCACTTCACTTTGCTTAAAAAGCACATGACCATTCCCAGCAGCAAAAACTTGAACAATGTAAAGGAATTCAACTTAAAGATAGTCGTGCCTTCTTCCTTAGAAGCCTTCTTCAGGTTGGCCTTGACTTGTCTAAAACCTCAGTGAGGACCTGAGTAAAGGGCAGACTTGGGGATGGGGTGGGGTCCATGCTGATTCCCTGGGATTGTGCTATGGGGTCTCCTGTGGCCAGATGGAAGGCCAGATTCAGCAACCAAATATCGGGAAATTGGCAAGGGTTTTAGAAGGTTTAAACTGGCCAGATGTCGCAGGCACCCTTCCTGCTTCTATAACATGACTGACTTTAATATTTTACAATGTGCTGTATTTTCTCTTCTTGGCAAGTGAAATGTCTTAAACATAATAATTTTTTTCCACTTCTGGGATTGCAGTTCTGACCTGTAAGATAGAAGAACTTGGCAGTGAACTCAAGGAACATTACAAGATTGAGGCTTTCACTCCTTTGCTAGCCCCAGCACAGGTAAGAGTTGTTCCAATAGTTCTTACTAATTAATATTAAATTTTAAAATTGATGACCAAGAGGCACCCTTGTTGCTTCCTTTTTCACTTCTTGTCTGTGTTCTAGTTTGAACATCGATCTTGGTTGAATTTGGGAAAATGGGCCCTTCTGAAGAAAGATTTGTAAGTGCTGTCTGGTTTTGTGACAGTGCATTATTTTCTTCCCACCTGGATTAGGGTCTTGCACATAAGCAGAGACTGAAGGCCTTGTTTCCCTTGGTGGCGAGACAGGTAGCTCCCCGGGGATTTCCCACAAATAGAAGCATTCAAGTATTGAGATAAAAGGACAGCAGCGAGGGAGGGGTTTTCAGAGTCTTGTTCTCTAGGCAGTGACTCACAGTCTCCCCTGGTTTTTTAGTCTCTTGTTATAGACAAACTGCTGCCAGTAGTATCTTTATATCATAGTTTAATCTGGTATATGTACCAGTGCTTTCTCTCTAGAACATTTTCTAATCTAAGGGGAAATGTGTTCTAGAAGTTTCTTTAAAGTACCTTTGTCAATGTTTACATTGAAAGAATGACCAGTTGGGGAAGTGATGCAGAACTGTGTCATAGAAGGAAGTTTTGGAGGACTTGGAAGGAAGTTATTGAGGGAAGGCAGGGATGCATAATCACATGGGAAAGATGAGACTTCCTCTTTTCTCCCAAGAGCAGGAACAGAACAAAGGAAGCCATGGGGAGATAGATTTTAGCTCAGTTTAATAAAGAACTTCTTGTTAAGAGGCTGTATGGTATGTGGCTAAATATATGGCTCTGGAGCCAAATTTCTGGGCTCAAACCTAAGCTTCACCCACCTTGACTAAATCATTTAACCTCTCTGTTGCTTGTTTTCCTCATCTGTAAAATGGGTATAATAATGTCCACTTGATGGTGGTTGTGAGGATTAAATGAGTTAATACATATAAAATGCATAAGAGTACATTTTAGAAGAGTACATGGTATTTAGTAAGCTCAAGAAACGTTAGCTATTATTAAGTAGTTATAGCTGTCCAAAGACAGTGGGCTGCTCTGGGGTGGTGAGGATGGGGTGGGGTGGTCACCCAGAGGCAAGTTCCCCTGCACTAGGGATGCTCACTCTTAGGCAGCCTCCTAGGAGGGCTCAAGTGCTATATGGGTGGGTGGACAAGATGCCCATTCAGAGCTCTTCCACCCTGAGAGTCAGTGATGATGCTGTCGTCACCTCAGGGTCAAAGCAATGCCCTGCCAAAAAAAATGTATTTGTTGTTTGCAGTTTGTTTTGCTATTCACCCTGTTGACATCAGATTTTGAGCTCCTGCTCCAAAGACTGTCATTCTTATGCTGTGACCTTCCTTTGGTAGGAGCTTGTCACTCTACTGGGCCAGATTGGCTGTGATAGCAACGGGAAGCTGAACAATAAGTCAGTGATTCTCGAGGGAGACCGGGAACATTCCTCAGGTGCTCAAATTCCAGTGGATTTATCTGAACTTAAGGAATATTCTCTGTTTCCCGGACAGGTGAGATGGGAGGAGTTCCACCAGGATGCAGGCGCACTCTTTACACCTGTAGTGTACATGCTGTGCCATGCGCGGCTGCTCCTCAGTTCCTGTCTCTGCTGCCGTGGTGTGTGACTGGAGCACATGCCCTGGCAGACACCATTGTTGGGATTCTCATTTCCCCCATGCTCTCACTGAGGCTCTGGGACCCGACTGCCCGGCCTCAAATCCCAACTCCACTCCACGAGGTGCGTGGCTGTGGGCAAGGTACTTAACCATCTAAGCCACAGCGTCTTCATTCACAAAATGGAAATAATAATTCTTACCTCATAGGATTGTGGTGAATATTAGATCACTAATATAGAGCATAATTATTATTGCTAATGCAACGCCCTTAATTTGTTTTCTAGAAAAATGCCCCAAGTTTACAATTACAAAATGAGAGTAGTTGGACAATGCTTTTAATTGCCTCAAAATAATATATTCCAGATTTCATTGATGTCTACTGCTTAGCAATCCTGTTTGTTTCTTGTCTTTCAGGTTGTAATTATGGAAGGAATCAACACCACTGGTAGGAAACTTGTTGCCACCAAGCTGTACGAGGTACACAGCGGTACCCCCACTTGCCTCTTGGTTTGCTTCAGTCAAAGTATGAAGCTGTGTGTTCTAGAAACTGGTCCTTTTTAGGAGCCCATTTATTTGTTAGTCAGTTCTCCATCTATAAGTGGGAGCCCACCCCTAGGCCAGGGGTGTCTTTCTGTAAAGGGCCAGCAGTATCTCTTTTAGACTTTGTAGCGGTGAGGTCTCTATCACAATGACTCAACTCTGCCTTTATCTTACAAAAGCAGCCCTAGAGGACTCTTAAACAGATGACTATGGCTGTGTTCCAATAAAACTTGATTTAAATAGTGGGCTGCAGCCAGATTTGGCTCAGAGGCATAAGCTCATGTATCCCTGCTCTAGACAACAATCCTCCAGAGATTTTCATAGAATGCCAGGAAAAGTAGCAAGACACCCTTCTCTCCCATCCTTGCCTAGAAGTACACTGATACTTCAGGCACCTGTTTTGCTCCCACTTATTGCTGGGTGTTTTATGACAGTTGAGTAGTGACCTCCCATTGCCTGGGTTTCTTTCTCCTCTGAGCAGTATTGAAAAGTGGCAGTTCCCATCAGATCCAAGGAGCAAGACAGAGGCACATCCTTCTGCTGCCTTCTGGCTCCTCCCCACTGTCCTCCCATCACACACCTGCACCACCCCCAACCCGGTGCCCTCCCCTTTCCTTACCAAGGCTATGCCTGGCGCAAGACCTTACTTGAGCTTTTACCCTGTTTTTAGGGTGTGGCACTTCCATTTTATCAGCCCACCGAAGAGGATGGAGGTAAGTTTTGGTTCAAATATTATTTTCCCAACAATGAAGGTGATGGACGTGAGTCCAGGAGTACAATTTCCCGAGCTGAAGAAAGCTGCAGAAGCTGCTGAAGAGCGATATGACCAACTGGTGAGGGCACCTCCGTCAGTGAGTTTGTAGGCTTTTTGTCACAAGACCCCTGGTCTGAGCCCAATGAGCATTGGTCGACCTGTTGCCTGAGCTCTGCCTACATGAAGCATGTTGTTTAAAGACTAATGTTTAACGAGTATTTTTGAAGATTATCTTGGAAAGGAAAAAGATGTACGATATCAAAAAGAATTTTTTTACATGCAGTGTGGGCTGGACATGGTGGCTCACACCTGTATTCCCAGCACTTTGGGAGGCCAAGGTGGGAGGATCACCTGATCCCAGGAGTTGGAGACTAGCCTGGGCAACACAGGAAGACCCTGTCTCTACTAAAAATAAAAAAAAAATTAGCTGGTCGGTGGCGCGTGCCTGTAGTCCTAGCTAATCAGATCAACTTCAGGTAATGAAATCAACCTGGCTAAGATACCAAGAGCCTAAGTTATATACCAGGGAAGCCTTTGGAAGCAGTTTAACAGGTTGTTAATGAACTTCTTTTGTACAAGAACTTAAACAAGGCACTCATGGAGGTACAGAATAAGACATGGCCCTCGCTCTCCAAGCACTCATTGCTGACACTGGGGTTTACATCTCCTGTAGGCTTCTCAGAGCCAAACTTAACCTTGTCCCCCTACCCCACCACCATGTGAAACTGACTCTTCCCCTTGAAGGCTGTGTCTCAATTCATGTATTATTGCTATGGTAGACTGAATCGTAGCCCGAGGAATCCCTGGAACCGGTGAATATTTTACCTTATGTGGTAAAGGAGACTTTTTGCCCGTGTGATTAAGTTAAGGCTGTTGAGATGGGGGAATTAGCCTGGATTATCAGGTGGGCCCACTATAATCACAAGGGGCCTTATAAGAGGAATGGCAAGAGAATCAGAGTCAGACCTTAGCAATATTAAGCAGCTGTGATTTGAGGAAGCCTAAAGAAAAATTTTATTTGCTGGGCGTGGTGGCTCACGCCTATAATCCCAACACTTCGGGAGGCCGAGGTGGATGGATCACTTGAGGTCAGGGGTTTGAGACCAGCCTGGCCAACATGGTGAAACCCCATCTTTAAAAAAAATTTTTTTTAAAAAAAGAAAAATTTTATTTAAAAATAAAAGAGAGAAATGGTAGGCTTCTGGCTTTGCCGATGAAGATGGCGCCATGAACCAGGGAATGGAGGTGGCCTCTGTAAGCTGGAAAAGGCAAGGAAATAGATTCCTCCCTAGAACCTCCAGACAGAAGGAACTCAGCCCTGTCCACACCTTCATTTTAGGATTTTTGACCTCCGGAACTGTAAGATAATAAATTCATGGGCTTTTTTTTTTAAATGAGACAGAGTCTTGCTGGTGAACAGTGGCATGATCACAGCTCACTGCAGCCTCAACCTCCCAGGCTCAAGCAATCCTCCCACTTCAGCCTCCCAGGAGGTGCACACTACCATGCCCAGCTAATTTTTGTAGAAACAGGGTTTCACCATGTTGCCCAGGCTGGTCTCGACCTCCTAAGCTCAAGGGATCCTCCCACCTTAGCCTCTCCAAGTGCCAGAATTACAGGCTTTGAGCCACCACACCTGGCCAGAATTGTGTTGTTTTAGGGCACTATGTTTGTGATAACTTGCTATAGCAACAACAAGAAACTAAACAGTAGCATATTAAGAAGCCAGGGATCTTTGGATTTCATGGTTGTAAGCTACAGACACTGGCTCAGACTAATAAGAAAGCATGAATTTATTAGGGGAGATCCAGATAGCTCACAGACTGGACAAGTGGCTAGAAACCCAGGCTTGGAACCGGGATGAGAGCCCAGGGACTCTAGCATCTAGGTAGCAGGAATTCCCCTGCTGTCTCATCTGGGCACCTCGCCTGGAATAGTAGCTCCAACCTTTTTTCTCTCCTTGGATAGTTCACCTCAAGATTGCAGACCCTGGGAGGAGAGTGTGAATGGCCAAAACTGGGTCATGTGCCTGCCCTTGGCTAGAGGAAGACAGAGCACCCAATTTACAGCCCTGTGTGGACTGCCTTGTGGAGGGGAGGGCTGATTCTCCAAAAGGAAAGCAGCTGCTGTTAGACAAAGGGCAAAGCGTGATAGGTGGCCCCTGTACCTCGTCACCCTGGAGTCTCTGGTTCCAGGCCTTTGACTCCAGCAAGCCTCTCTGGGCTCTTCAGTACCCTCCATTCTCCAGCCACACTGGACCACCAGACATTTCCTAACACTGACCACACCCAGGTCTCAGTGCTGTTCTATACCCTGCCTTGCCCTTGATCCCCCAAAATTCTCAAAAATGTAAGCAAATCCTACCTTGTACATTCTTTCTGACTGCCACTTTCCTGGAATCTTTCATGTGCACTGCTCGTAAAGTGCTGACTGCATGTTCCAGGTATTGGCGTACCTGCCTGTCTCTGCCTATACCACCTAGTGGAGTGTTCTTGGAGGATGGACCTGAGGTCTTCCTCACCTTGGGTCCCTAGAGTTGCACACATAAAGGACTCAATGAGTTGAATCCTGTGGCATTTTCCCCTAATTGTCCTTTCTCCTCCCACCATTCTAATGCCAGTCCTCTTCTAATCAAGACCCACAATCCTCTGTCTTAGACTTTGAGCAAACGATGGTGCTGGTTGCCTGTGGGCCATACACCACATCTGACAGCATCACATATGACCCCCTCCTCGACCTGATTGCTGTCATCAACCATGACCGGCCAGATGTCTGCATCCTGGTAAGACGCACCAGTGGGAAAGCTGAGGAGATGGCCTTGGAAAACGTTTTTAATGCAGTTCTAAATTTTTAGGAAGCATGTCAGTCCTTCCTCCTTTTAGAAAATATCTTTTCATTCATTATGTCTTCGGAGAGGTATACATGATCTATAGGCCTTCACTAAATTTAAAAACCCAACTTTGGCTAGACGCAGTGGCTCACGCCTATAATCCTAGCACTTTGGGAGGCTGAGGTATGTGGATCACTTGAGGGCAGGAGTTCTAAATCAGCTTGGCCAACATAGTGAAACCCTGTCTCTACTAAAAATACAGAAAAATTAGCCGGGTATGGTGGCAGGCACCTGTACTCCTGGCTACTCGGTAGGCTGAGGCAACAGAATCGCTTGAACCTGGGAGGCGGAGGTTGCAGTGAGCCAAGATTGCACTACTGCCCTCCAGCCTGGGCAACACAGCAGGACTCCATCTCAAAAAATAATAATAATAATAAATAAAAGTTCAACTTTTTTTTTTTACCGCCCTTCATTGATTTTACAGCATTCTTACCGCTTTCTCATTACTACAACTTCTGAACTAATCTCTTTTTAAAGCTCGAAATACTGTTAGTGTGGTGGTCAATTTCCCTTGCTAAGTTTAGAAAGTCAGAAAAAAGTCCAGTGTGTATTTTTTTTTTTTTTTTTTGAGGCAGAGCAAGACTGTCACCTAGGCTGGAGTGCAATGGCGCAATCGCAGCTCACTGTAGCCTCCATCTCCTGGGCTCAAGTGATCCTACCCTGTCCTCCCTGCCTCAGTCTTCCCAATAGCTTGGACTACAGGCACATGCCACCATGCCTAATTTTTGTATTTTTTGTAGAGACAAGGTTTCACCATATTGCCCAGGCTGGTCTTGAATTCCTGGGCTCAGGCAGCCTGCCCACCTCAGCCTCCCAAAGTGCTAGAATTACAGGCATGAGCCAATGCGTGATTACAGCCATGAACCAATGCGTGATTACAGCCATGAACCACTACATGATTACAGCCGTGAACCCAATGTTATAGGGGGCAGTAGTGCCGGTTATGGGGCCCTGGGAGCCTCCCTCCATCTGGGGCACACATGCTTCTGCCTGTGAAATTGGCTTGGTGCCCCCGCCAGCCCATATGCTAGCTGTCCCCAGGCTCTGCAGGCAGCCTTGGAGGGATACATGGGCCCTGGGCAGAGAACTGTCAGAAGAGGTGAGCTGAAGTCATTCACAGACACATGTGATTCTGATTTGTTCTTTTGGTGTCTTTGTTTCTCACCTTGCAGTTTGGCCCTTTCCTGGATGCTAAGCATGAACAAGTGGAGGTAAGTGACTCAGGCTGGGGCGGGAAGGGCTCCTGGGTACTTGCATTCAGTCAGGCTCTCACTTTTCATTTTTTAGTGTTTATCCCACTTTATCCCACATCTGTAACAAACACATTAATTCCTGTGGCTAATCAGAAAATCATTTTAGCAGGGCACTTTATTAATAAAGATCTTGAATCCGAGGGTTTCCTTGCACTAGAATATAAGGCTGTCTGGAAGCTAGGGGAGGTACATATAACTATATCAGTACCAGTGTTCCTTTGTTTGTGTTGCCTAGTGCTCGGGCACAAGAGCACTAGCACAAATGCAGGTGCTGAGTCACAGGCTGCCCTGTGAAAGTACCTATCCTGGCCAAGCTTATAACTCATATCTTGCTGTCCTTTGCATAAAACACGAATGGGCCTTGCTGGGACATCTCCATGGCTGAGGTCTGGAACCTCTGATCCTTTGTCTCATGATGTTTTACCTTCCACGGAAAATATTTCAAAGCACCCTTCCTTTTAGTCTCTCTCAGATTGCATTCAAGAGGATTCATTCCCACATCCCCTCTCCTGCCTTTGAGCAGACTTAGCTCCTTAAGACAAAGACCACATCTTCTTCTTTGCATCTCCTTCAGCTTGTAGCACAACAGCTGGCATCTGTGGGTGACCTAACGGTGTTAAACAAGTGAGTAAACACCAAACATCTGCCTTCTAAATCGATCTCCTTTCCTTTGCTGCAGAACTGTCTACTGACAAGTCCATTTGAAGACGTTTTCAAGCAGTGTCTACGAACAATCATTGAAGGCACAAGAAGGTCAGAATTCAAAATACTGGACAGAACCTTAAGCTTCCTAGGTTTCTCCAGAGATTCCCATTAAGAAACTGAAACTGTTTAAAAGTCATGGCAGGGCCAGGCGCAGTGGCTTATGCCTGTAATCTCAGCATTTTGGGAGGCCGAGGTGGGTGCATCACCTGAGATTAGGAGTTGAAGACCAACCTGGCCAACTTGGTAAAATCCCGTGTCCACTAAAAATACAAAATTAGCTAGGCATGGTGGTGGGCACCTGTAATCCCAGCTACTTGGGATTCTGAGGCAGAAGAATCACTTGAACCCAGGAAGCAGAGGTTACAGTGAGCCAAGATTGTACCATTGCACTCCAGCCTAGGCAAAAAGCAACACTCTGT
>NW_016107417.1:3200709-3212022 GCF_001604975.1 Cebus imitator | reverse complement strand
CTTGTACTCCCAGCACTTTGGGAAGCTGAGGCAGGCGGATCTCCTGAGGTCAGGAGTTCAAGACCAGCCTGACCAACATATGAAACCCCATCTCTACTAAAAATAAAAAATTAGCCAGGCATGGTGGTGCATCTCTGTAATCTCAGCTACTTGGGAGGCTGAGGCAGGAGAGTCACTTGAACCCAGGAGGTGGAGGTTGCAGCGAGCCAAGATCTCACCATTGCACTCCAGCCTGGCAACAAGAGTGAAACTCTGTCCCAAAAAAAAAGATCATGGCACTTCCTATTTTCTTCTTTTTGAATTACTGAGATCAGATAGAACCCTTGAACTTCAAGTGCGGTCACCAAGTTAAGAGGCATTTTTGTAAAACACAAAGATAAACATACTTGAAAGGACAAGGTCTCACTCTTCCATTGCTCTTTTTCTTCTATACTTAGTTCCTTTTCTCACTCCCTCTTGTATAAACTAATATTCCACGGGAATCTTCCCAGGATGGTTTTGAGAAGTGTTTGGTGACTTACACAGTGAAATCCTGTGAGACCCAAAACATCTGGTTGTGTAAGCGATTGTTTTGGGTGAGCCCAAGTTCCTCCCAAGTCAGTGCTTCCCCAGGGTACGTGGGACACCACCAGTGGCTAGAACCAGTGGTGGTAGAAACTCTCAGTGAGGGTGGGGCCTTGAATCCTTGCCATAGACCAAACGGAAGGAACTGTGAGAAGTCACAGCAGTGAAGCGAGAGCTGTGCAGTTCCCATCTGAGAGGAAAGTCACTGTTCCGGGAAGAGGCTGAAGCCGGGAGTGGAAAGTTATTCAGAAACCTGACATCCTCCGTTCCTGTCCCTTTCCCCCAGTGCCGGGGTTGAAAGAAGTTGGTATAGGTGGTAAGCCTCCTCCCAAGATCTGTGTACCTGTAGCTGAGCTAATAAAATGTTCCTGAGGCTAAGCTTTTAAAAACAAGTCTATCATAAAGGTGGTTTTTTAAAACAAGATGTCTAATCTTCCACCTTGTAGCTGTGGGAACTTACCCCAGAGTCACTAACTTGTAACACTACCTTTTTTTTTTTTTTAAAGATGGGGTTTCACCATATTGGTCAGGCTGGTCTTGAACTCCTGACCTCAGGTGATCCACGCACCTCAGCCTCCCAAAGTGCTGGGATTACAGGCGTGAGCCACCACGCCTGGCTAACACTACCTTCTTGAACCAGCAGCGTGGGCCAGGATGGCAGGCGTCACAGCTGGAATAAAGAGCACCCCCAACTCACCCCAGAATCAGAGACTTGGGTTATGCTGGTGACAACAATGGCTGGTTCTGCCCCTTTCTCCCTCCCTCCCTCTAATGAAGGTGACACAAGTGCCTTCCCTCTTCTTCCCCAGATGTGTGTGATCCTGATCAAGTTCATCAAGGCTGGAGAGTGCTTAGAACTCCTCAGGAGATAAGCCCCCAAAACACATGAGCAGGGCTGTGTTCTCCGTTTGTCAGCCCTTGGGAACAGGGAGGGACTGTGTCGTAGTGCCCTAACTCTGGCTGGGTGCTTTCAGTTTGAGGTTGGGTTCTGTTTTTGGTTCCTTACCCCATGTGGTATTGACAGCAGTGATAGAAAGAAAGCACAGATGAGGCATTGTTCCACTGGGGGTGAGAGCCCAGCACCACCAGGCACTTTCATCTATGGCCAGTGTGTGCCACAGGGCAGGGGAGCTGCCCCACCCTTCTAGAAACAGTATATAAATGGTCCTTGGGCAGAGAATTTCTTTGTATTCCTGAGAGGTCAGAAATGCAGAGCATTAAGCTGATTCATCATTAGTAAAAGTCAGAGCCAGGCAGGGTGCTGTGGCTCATGCCTGTAATACCAGCACTTTGGGAGGCTAAGATGGGCAGATCACTTGAGGTCATGAGTTCAAGACCAGCCTGGCCAACACGGCAAAACCCCTCTCTACTAAAAATACAAAAATTAGCCAGACTTGGTGGTGGGTGCCTGTAGTCCCAGCTACTCAGGAGTCTGAGGCAGAAGAATCGCTTAGACTTGGGAGGCAGAGGTTGCAGTGAGCCAAGATTGCGCCACTGCACTCCAGACTGTGTGACAGCAAGACTGCATGTCAATAAATAAATAAATAAATAAGCCAGAGCCAGTGAGAAAGCACCTCAGAGGAAGCAAGCAGAGCCTGCAGTTCTCGTCCTGTTTGTGGGAGCAGCTGGAGGACCCTCCCACAATGACGTATGAGGTTGTGCAATGCTGAGCATAGTTGGGATTTTTTTCTGATCCCTCCTTCTATAGCCAGTTTCTAACCATGTGCAGGAAGGCTATTTCCTCATTAACTATTGCTCTTCCAAAGCCTACACTGAAATAGGGCAGTTTTGTCCCTGGACAGCAGCCAGCTGCACCTCAGCCCTTTGTGTTCATCACAGACGTCAAGCCCTTGAGATCTGGAGCACAGATTGTGCCATTCAGGTTACCCCGTGGCCTGTTTACCAGACCCTGGCACCCAAATGGTGGACTGGAGCATCATAGTGAGCTTCTCAGTGTCAAAGGGACTATAATGAATATGCAAACACCTTTGGTCTCAGAAGTCTGCTTTTCTTTTGTAGAAGTCTCAGTTCATACTCTGAGAGGACACCACAAACAGTGATGGGGTGACAGCTGTCACCAGCACCTTTATCACATGTGCAAATGTGCGTACATCTGGGAAGTCTACACATTTTAAGCAAGAGAAGGAGATGGAAATGAGAGTTATTGGTGGATTTTAAACATGCCTGCAAAGTAACACTTTATGCCTATTTGATTTATAAAAGACCCCTCTGCCAAGGTCAGCTAAGGGAACCAAGGAAACGGATTTTTTTCTCTTTTGTGTGGCTGGGAAAAATAGTTAAAACTGTTTTCTTTATTTGTATGTTGTAACCCTAGAGATTCTCCTGCCTCTATCAAAAGAAACATCTGCTGTCATCTGTGCTTTTACTGTTGCTGTTAAATATTTCTTTCATTTTTGCAAGGCAGCCCTCTGAGAAATTGAAAATCAGGGCATTACTTCCATGTGTGAAAGGGGAGGGGTGCGATGGCTCAGGGAGAGGTCGCTTGTGCTTTGCCACATCCTGCTAGAAATGTCTATATCTTGGTCGTCCAGTGATTGTGGTCCAGTGTTTAGTCAGCCAGAAGGTTTCAGCTGGATCTAAATACAAAGGCAGGCTGGGCACGGTGGCTCACGCTTGTAATCCCAACACTTTGGGAAGCCAAGATGGGTGGATCACTTGAGGCCAGGAGTTCGAGACCAGCTTGGCCAACATGATGAAACCCCGTCTCTACTAAAAATACAAAAATTAGCTGGGTGTAGTGGTGTGCACCTGTAGTTACAGCTACTCGGGAGGCTGAGACACGAGAATTGCTTAAACCCAGGAGATGTATGTTGCAGTGCACCCAGATTGCACCACTGCACTCCAGCCTGGGCGACAGAGTAAGACTCTGTCTCAAAAAAAAAAAATACAAAAGCAGTCTCAAGGTCTTTTTAGCATGCCTGCCTTCTCCCTAGGAAAGATGCCCCAGCTCCCTGCGTTCTACCAGGGTGTGGCAGGGAGACTGTTTAATGCCTGCAAGCTACACCTGCATAGAAGGTGTAATGAGTCTGAGCTGTGGTTTAAACTCTGGCTCTGAGGCTGTGATTCTTTATTCACATCCTTGTCTTTCTAGATTTTCTAGATCTCAATTTCTTCTCCCCTTTTTCTGCCAAACAATAGTCTCCATCCTCTCAGTAGAGAGCCACACAGAGCAACAAGAAAGTGTCTCAGGCCATCTGAGCCTCGTCCAGATGGATGGGTGTGAATTAGAACAAATTGTCCTTCACTCCCAGGGTCCCATGGGAAACAGCATCTCTGTTCACAACAGAGTGTAATTCTGAGCTACCTCCCTGGGAGTGGGCTCTTTGCCTCCAGCCCTGACGCATCCCGCCTGGTGCCCAGCTGTTCTAACTCAACTCCATTCGCTTTTCTCTCTCTTCTGTTTGTTCTTTTGACATACTAGCTCCGGCTCCCACCTTGTCTTTGTCCCATCGTTGAGAGATGTGCACCATGAGCCTGTGTACCCCCAGCCACCTTTCAGCTACTCCGATCTGTCTCGAGAGGACAAAAAGGTAGCAGTACCCACTCCTTGACCAGCAGGCCGCCAGAATCCAGCATGCCTTCGCCACCAGCCCTGGCCCTGAAGGGGAGGGTGGAGAGGCCTCTTTAAGGCATGCCTACAGCCTGAATCTTACACTCCTTTTTTTAAACAGGATAATGTGTTTATAAGTTTGCAGTATGTTGGTTTGGTCCCCCTTTCCATGATCCCCCCAGCCCTCAGACAACCCCCACTTTCATGGGAAGATGTTTCTAGCTTTGGTATACAAATGTTTGTTTCAACCGGTTCTCATTTTAGCAAGTACACTTTGTGTCGGAGCCCTGCAGCCTCTCCATAAACGGAGTGATCTTCGGCTTGACGTCCACAGATCTGCTGTTCCACCTTGGGGCCGAGGAGATCAGTAGGTCAGAGGCATGTTCCAGACCCCCAAGCAGGACGACTGGCTCTCTGGTCCCAGCCCTTTCTGCAGCCAAGAAAATCAAGGGGCTTCTTGACGGTCTTGACCAGAGAGTCCTGAAGTCATCAAGTTGTGTCAGACTCTGGCCATCTGAGTTTCTCTCTACCCAAGGGGAGGGGTTGGATGCATTAGTTTCTGTTACCACCTCTCTAAACTGCATTTGAGTCCCCAAAGAGCCATGTCCATTCTGTCTTTGCACTTAAAGGCATCGAAATTCATCTATATTTTCTTTTCTGCTCCCCTTTTATTTATTTCCCAAATTTGTGACCTTCTCTGAAGGGTCTTCGTTTCCAGTACAATATCCAGCTCTGCAGAGAATTTGTTGAGTAAGTTAGGCAGCTCCAATCTGCCATCATCCTTGATGGGAAGGGGCATGTGAAGAGAATCGCGTGTTTAGCGAGATGGGTGTGGCTCCTTGTCTGAGGTTTGAGATTTGGGTCAGCCTGGCTACATGCCTGTGTCACGGTGGTGCAACTTTGCATCCTTTTGCCCAGTGTGGTGCTGGCTAATGGCCTTCCTCGATCTTGATTATGAGGGATTCCTGTGCTTTCATTTCTCAATCCACTGTTCTGTGTCCCTTCTCATGTGGGAACAGACCCAGCTCCTTGTGGGTGGGTCCTTAATCTTCCCCAGAGGCAGCCTCTTGTCACTGGGCCTTGGCCATTTAGCTTCTCTCTGGTTTATTAAGTTCTCCCATCCTCCCTGAAGAGAATGGGCTGAAAAACAGGGTTCTGTGTTCACACTTTCCTTTCTTTCCCAGTTCTTCTGGAACTTCAGACAGATTCAGCCGAATTCTCAAGCACATCCTGACCCAGAGGAGGTGAGCTTGCCACTGGGACCCCCGACTGTGGACAGTGCCTTGGGGTCATGGCACTATGACAGGCATGATTGTAAGGGCCTTCACTTTACTCTGTGATGACAAGCCTGCATTCTGCCCCCTACCCCACCACACACACACACACACACACACACACACACAGAGAGAGAGAGAGAGAGAGAGAGAGAGAGAGAGAGGGAGAGGAGAAAGTTGGCCTGTGGATACCAGCAGTGCAGAAGCCAGTACCTAGGGGGAGAGAGAGAGAGAGAGAGAGAGAGAGAAAGTTGGCCTGTGGATACCAGCAGTGCAGAAGCCAGTACCTAGGGGGACTCTGTCTGAGAAGGGGGCCCCTTGGTCAACTGTTGCTGACCATTTTTCTCTGTCTTTGTAGCTACTACCCGCTCTATCCGCCCCAAGAAGACATGGCCATTGACTACGAGACATTCTATGTCTACGCACAGCTGCCTGTCACCCCAGATATCTTCATCATCCCGTCAGAGCTGAGGTACTTTGTGAAGGTAGGTTCGAACTCTGCTTTTTCCCAGAAACACAGAACCCAGCCTTTGAGTTTCCCTTCAGACGACCTGGCACTCACCCCTTATGGGTCTGCTGATGGGGATGGGGCCTCTAGCAACCTGCCCTGGGGCCTTGTTTCTTTGGGGAAGGTGGTGGGACCAGAAAACAAACAACTCTGTCAGTAAAACACTTTAGTAAACCTGAGAACTGGGAGTGTCCCCTGCTCCCTCCTCCCTCCCCAAAAGAACAGGAGCCCAGTTGACTAGGAAGGCCCTCAAATGAGGGCTTTCACCAGGCCACCTCAAGGTGACCTGGGGAAGGTTTCGTATATACACTTGCCTGTCCTCTGCCCCCAGATTCTGATATGACCTCCAGGTCGGCTCAGCTGGGAATACCTTGAAGAAGCTATCGGGTCATTCTGATCTCTGCCACCCTTAAACCCTGCCTGCCTTGGATTTAGGTCTCATACAGGCAATCCCAGACCAGTCTCCCTCTTGCCGAACGAGAGCCAGTTCAACCTCAAGAGGTTTAAAAAAAAAGTTTTTCACATGGGAAAGCAATAAACAGCTAGATCAGGTTTGTCTCCAAGTTTGGGAGCTGATTGTCATTCTGCCAAGTCACCTCATTCTTCTGTTTGAAAGACTTAAAAGGAATTCAGAGTTTTCTAGCAACAAGTTAACATGTGACTGAGGCCAGGCGCAGTGGTTCACACCTGTAATCCCAGCACTTTGGGAGGCTGAGGCTGGTGAATCACCTGAGGTCAGGAGTTCAAGACCAGCCTGGCCAATATGGTGAAACCTCATCTCTACTAAAAATCCAAAAATTATTCCTGGCTATGAACTTCCAGCTATGAGCTTCTTAAATTATTATTAAAAATAATAATAAATAAATACAAAAATTAGCCAGGTGTGGTGGTGTGTGCCTGTAATCCAGCTACTTGGGAGGCTGAAGCAGGAGAATCACCAGAACCCAGGAGGCAGAGGCTGCAGTGAGCCAAGATCGTGCCACTGCACTCCAGCCTGGGCAACAGAGCGAGACTCCATCTCAAAAAAAAAAAAAAAAGAAAATGTGACTGAAAATGTGTCTGGTTGTTTTGCTGCCTTCATTTCCATTTTCTAAAACCCTCTTTGGGGTCAGCCATCTGATGTCACTTCTTTTTCACATTGGCCCCCAGTTAGTTGAGGCTCTCCAAACCCGTCTCCTTTTCTCTCCTCCCCAGGACGTCCTCGGCTGTGTCTGTGTGAACCCCGGGCGCCTCACCAAAGGGCAGGTGGGAGGCACCTTTGCCCGACTCTACCTCAGGAGGCTGGTGGCAGACGGGGCAAAGAGACAGAGTCCGTGTGTTGCTGCCCAGGTCATCAGGATCTGAAGCTTCTGTCTTTGCTGTTCTCTGCTGTGTGCGCCCTTACAGTCTTAGCCAAGAGCCAAGACATAGCCCTGTGACAAGGTGAACAGTTGGGTGGTAAAGGAAAGAGGAGCCAGCCAGGGAGGGGCAGCTGCAGGGACCAGGCCCAGCGGGGAGGGCTCGCGCACCCCGGCCTGCCTGTGAGCTGAGCCTCTCCTGGAAGGAAGCTCTTACTTCTCAGTGCATGTTCCATGTCCAGAAGTAAACCAGCCGCAGATACCACCTGCTCAGAAAAGGCGAGAAGGCTTTGTGATTTTCTACATGAATCAACACAGGAACAACTTTTGGAGAAATAAAAATAAATTCTGAGTGTGACTTCTGAGTTTGATCTTTCTTCTACTTTCTTTTTCCTGGTAGTAGATAAAGAATGTTGCCTGTTTGATCTACGTCCAGAGAAAGCAGAGTGTTGGTCACACTGGGTTTCTGTCTAGCCCCAGGCCTGTCCAGTGGGTAACTCAGCCCCACCCCTCATCCCCACAAGGCCCCAGCGACCTCTCTACTGCAGAGGTGCCCTGGGCAGGCCCTGGAGCCGGGCTGCAGCACAAGCAGCTGGCCGCCTGCCTGGCCCTCCCTGCGCGGTTCCTCACATGCACACTGTGGTCCCAGCCTGACCTCTCCATCTGGAGGAGGCGGCCTTGCTGGGCTGTTCCCAAGCTGGAGTCCTGGTGTCAGCTGCTTTGCCAAGTCGCGCAGTAGCCAAGGCTTGCCTGCAGCCCAGGACACTCAGACAAGGTCGGGCCTTCCAGGGTTCACAGCACATCCCATTCCCCTGTGCCCTGGCATCGGGAAATGCTGTCCCTGGCCAGATGTGGTGGCTTCCTGTCCTAAGCTAGCAGGCGGACCTGCCTCACGTGCCAGAGCCAAGACTGCAAACCCCAGCTGTCTGGGCAGGGAAGTGGCAAGGGGGCTGTGAGCTGCTGGTGGCTGTGCCTTGACTCAGAGATAAATACGTGACCTAACAGCAGCCAACCGTTGCATCCCACCTCTCTGGTAGTGACGTAGAATCGAGCCCCAGATCTGACCAGGATACAGTAAAAGGTCTCCCTTTAAACAAGGAGCAGCTGTTTTACTTCGTTGGTTTTTATAGGCACCTCCTCTGAGGCCAAGAATTAGAAACAAGCAGCAGCGTGGGGAGTGGGTTTTTCCCTCCTCCCCCAGCTTCTCCACGCATGAGGCAGCCAGCCGTGTTCCACGATGGGCACCATGACTTGTCAGCCTCCGGATGTGGCATTTGGGGAGCCCAGGCAACAGTTGCCTGGATACCAGTCGTGTGACTGTTGGAAATGATCTGGGAGGGCCAGAGCAGGCATTTAAGAGTCAGACAGAGAGACAGCAGGATATGAATCCTGAGCTGACAGGTCTGGCAGGCATGCCTCTGCCACCAGACAGTTCCTTTGTGCTCTTGTCAGGAAGGTGCCAAGCAACTGCTGGCTGACTGTCTCTAGACCCCACTTCAGCTGTGTCACTAGTTTCCCCAAGCATCTGTCGCCCCCAGGTGATCTCAAGCAGGCTCTGGGGGCGTGTCGGTGATGGAGGGTAGAGGGTGCCCAAGAGGTTGGGCCCGTCTGCTTCACAGCCCCCTTCGTTGGCCTCCCCCAATCTGGTCATGGCCCCTGCCCTTGAGACACCAAGTAGACAGCCGTGAAAAACAGTCCCAAGCTCTGGCAAGGGTTTGCCACCCACACCCATGCCCCACCCTGCCCCGCCTCTGCTCTGGCAGAAGGAGCCACCCTCCCTTCCCCTCCTTGTGGCTTCCTTTTAGGGTTCTAGTCTTTAAGCGGGAGAGCTGCTGAACAGAAGCCACTCCTAGCTGCTGTGTCTGGGAACCCAAGTGGGTGCCAAGAACAAAGCGAGGGAATTAGGGCCTCAAGGGGCACCCAAGGGTGGGGGCTGGCAGGGCCATAGTGCGGATCCTCCATCCAGCTCTGCCATCTGCAGCCACTGGGGCTTGGTGTTTCCTTTCCTTTGATCTCAGGGCGACCTGCCCAGCTCAGCCCAGCCCTGCTGCTTCCCTACTGCTGGGAGTAGCCATCTGGGCTGATTTCTCACTCTACCCATCCCAACCCAACAGAGTCTCACTCTGTCGCTCAGCCTGGAATGTAGTGGTGCGATCTTGATTCACAGCAACCTCCGACTCCTGGATTCAAGCAACTCTCCTGCCTCAGCCTCCCGAGTAGCTGGGATTACAGGCACCCGCCACCACGCCTGGCTAATGTTTGAATTTTTAGTAGAGACAGGTTTTTACCATGTTGGCCAGGCTGGTCTCAAACTCCTGACCTCAAGTGATCCACCTGCCTCAATCTCATAGAGTGCTGGGATTATAGGCGTGAGGCACCGTGCCTGGCCATAAACATCATCATTTTTGAAGTGGATGATTTAGCTGAGCGCAGTGGCTCACACCTGTAATCCCAGCACTTTGGGAGGTCGAGGTGGCTGTATCGCCTGAGGTCAGGAGTTCAAGACCAGCATGGCCAGCATGGTGAAACCACATGCCTTCTAAAAATTCAAAAATTGGCCGGGTGTGGAAGTGCACGCCTGTAATCCCAGCTACTCGGAAGGCTGAGGAAGGAGAATCACTTGAACCTAGGAGGTGGAAGTTGCAGTGAGCCAAGATCACACCACTGCACTCCAGCCTGCATGACAGAAGCATGACTCCATCTCAAAAAATAAAGTATACAATTCAGTGGTTTTTAGTATGTCCACAGTGTTGTGCAAACCTGCCATGTTGGCCAGGCTTTTCTCGAACTCCTGACCTCGGGTGATCCACCTGTCTCAGCCTCCCAAGGTAATGGGATTACAGGTGTGAGCTGCCACCATGCCTGGCCCATGCTCTTTTCTGTCAGGTTTTTTGTTGTTCTTTTATTTTGTTTTTGTTTTTTTGTTTGTTTGTTTTTGAGACAGAGTCTCGCTCTGTCTCCCAGGCTGGAGTGCAGTGGCACAATCTGTGCTCACTGCAACCTCCACCTACCAGGCTCAAGTGATTCTCCTGCCTCAGCCTCCAGAGTAGCTGGGATTACAGGCGCACACCACCATGTCAGCTAATTTTTCTATTTTTAGTAGAGATGGGGTTTCACCATGTTGCCCAGGCTGGTCTCGTGCTGCTGACCTCAAGTGATCCGCCCACCTGGGCCTCCTAGCGTATTGGGATCACAGGCGTGAGCCACCGCGCCCAGCCTGTCAGGGTTGTTTCCCTTAGCATGATGTTCTCAAGCAAGTTTTGTCCCTGCAGCAGCACGTATCAGTCCGCCATTCCTTTTTATGGTTAAGAGCCCACTGTATGGCTATATGGTATTTTGTTTATCTATGTGACCATTGTTGGGTTTTTCCACTTGTCGAATAGTGGACCCTTGGGTACCAGTTTTTGTGTGAACACCTGTTTTCAGTTCTCTTGGGTATGTGCCTAGGAATGGGGAGGGGCTTTAGATTTATGAAGGAAGAGAAGGCAGAGAGAGGGAAGGAGGAGGGACGGAGGGCGTGAGAAGGGTAAAAAAAAGAGGGAAGGACAGAGGGAAAGAGAAGAGGGAGGCTGTGATGGGCTTGGAACAGTTCTTCAGAGACAAATTGTGAAGTCCTGCAAAGGCGTTTCGACCTGATTCTGTCTGCCCCAGAGAATCTTGGAAGGGTCTGCCTCCCACTCCCTGTGCCTCACCCGGGCCACCCGACGAAGACCAACTTCAGAGCGGTCCCAGGTGCAGCCCCAGGAGCTTGGAGCACGTGGCAAAGGGGTGGTTTGAGGGGAGAAGTGCTCAGGGGAGGGGCCTGGGTCTGTTGAGGCAGGTTGGGATGGAGAGGGGCACCAAGCGGGCCACTGGAATACCAGAAGCAGCACATGGACAACAGAGGGGTAGATGTGGGAGTCATTGCAGTCAAAAGCCACAGAATGGCGGGGCGCGGTGGCTCATGCCTGTAATCCCAGCACTTTGGGAGGCCGAGGCGGGCGGATCACAAGGTCAGGAGATCAAGACCATCCTGGCCAACATGGTGAAACCCTGTCTCTATTAAAAATACAAAAAATT
>NW_016107417.1:3195948-3200389 GCF_001604975.1 Cebus imitator | reverse complement strand
AAAAAAAAAAAAAAAAAAGCCACAGAACTGGGAGGTGCTGGGACGTGCTGGGAGGGTGGCCGAGAGAGGGACGGGCAAAATCCGCACGGTGGAGAGACCTTTGGCCAGCCTTTGCACTTAGCATCACGAATCAACAAGGCAAAGGGTAAGACTGGCCTGGGGGCAGGGAGGAAAGAGGGGTGGCAGCAGAGAGGTACTGGGGATTTCTAGCTAGAGAGATCGGTGGACACCCATGGTTGTTCATGATGGGACGCTCAACTGCATTCAGGCATTTGGGACCTTCTGTCACCGCCCTTGGTCATTCTGGGTCTTCAGTCCCCAAGCGGCCACGCCTACTGCTGCTCCCTTGGGACAGCCCTGGAAATGCCCAGGGGCCTAGGAGCTGGCCTGCCCTGGGACCCAGCTGGACCTTGGCCAGCTCTGAATTCCCCCATCCTGCCCCTCCTTCCTGGGGCTCCAGGCTCCTCCCCACCCACAGCCTGCCTGACAGCTGAGGCCCTGCAGTTGCCCAGGCCAACAGGCCCCTGGGAGGTCTCAGGCGCAGATGCTGCCCATGACCCCCCTGACCCTGGCCCCTGCACACTGCTCTCTGAGATCCCAGGCTTCTGCCCAGTGGCCAGTAGGGCCCAGCCAAGCCCCATCTTCTCTGCTCACTCCCATCGCTTCCAGATCTTCCCAGGGATGAAACATTTTAGGCTGAGAATTTTCATGCTGAGTCAGCAGGCCCCACCTGAGGAGTGAGAGAAGCTGCCGGGTGGAGGTGCCCCAGCCCACTCCTGCCACAGAGGAAGTGCCTTCCAGGGGTGGTAGGGGGAGCACTGGGTGAGGGGCACACCTGCCTCTCAGGCAGGCTGGGCCCTGTTCAGCAGGGCATCGACCCTGCCCTCCCACCACCTGCCTCCCACCACAGAGCAGGGCACACGGGTGACACAGCGGGAGAACAGAGAAGGCACAGTCGCTCCTGATTCCAGGCAGCTTCTACCCTCGAAAGTCCACTTTCCCCCCGAGGACTCGAGGCCCCTCCAAACTGCCTGCGCCTTAGAATGTTATAGTAACAGTAGTTGCCTCTGGGGACAGGTGTCCAAGGGCTAGGGGTCAGGAGCAGGAGGAATGATTTGTCATGTCCACACTCATATCCCGTTTAAATTTTTAAAAAATTTTTTCGGAGACAGGGTCTCACTCTGTCACCCAGTCTAAGTGCAGTGGCACGATCACAGCTCACTACAGCCTCAACTTCCCAGGCTCAAGTGATCCTCTCGCATCAGCCTCCTGGGTAACTGGGACCACAGGTGTGTACCACCACGTCCAACTAATTTTTGAGTTTTTGGTAGAGGCAGGGTTTCCCCATGTTGCCCAGACTGGTCTTGAACTCCTGGGCTCAAGCAATCCTCCTGCCTCAGGCTCCCAAATTGCTGGGACTACAGGCATGAACTGCCACACCCAGCTGTGTTTCACATTTTTTACTGTGTGTCTGGATTATGTTAAAGGAAGGTGGGGTGGGCACAGTGGCGCATCCCTGTAATCCCAGCATTTTGGGAGGCTGAGGCAGAAGGATCGCTCGAACCCAGGCCGTGGAGATTGCAGTGAGCTGAGATTGTACCACTGCATTCCAGCCTGGGCAGCAGAGCAAGTCTGTCTCAAAAAAAAAGAAGGGGTGAGGTGGAGGGAATAAACATATACAAATGTTTCTACGTAGACCTAGCTTTCTGTATTCACTGCACACCTCACAGCTCTTGTAGCATCCACCTCCCTGGGAGGCAGGCTCTCAGAATCCCTGCTCCCTGAGGGCAGGGACGGTCGTGTTCACTGTTGTCTCACTGGTCCCTAGACAGTACTTGGTGCATAATAGGCCCACAAAGAAACTCCTGCAGATGCAGTGCCTTCCCATGGCACGCCTCCTCTCCACCTTCCAGAAGCAGGTAGCTTGGAGAGAAGGGAGATGGAAGGCCCACCCATGGGACAGCACAACACCGCTGAGGGCAGTGCAGGTGGGGGTCTCTACTCGGCAGCAGGTTTCGGAGGTGACTGAGCGAGCATAATCTCTGCTGCCACCCGGAGCTGCCATTCCAGCATAGACACCTGTAAACAGTGGACACTGCCAAGCATCAGATGGAGCCAAATGTGTCAGATGGAGAAACCAGAGAAGGCCAAGGGCAGAGGTGCCTGGAGTTGTGATGGGTGCTGCACAGAGGGGTCACCAACCCCTCTATTTCCTAAACACTTATCTCTTATATGCCCCCTTTTTGCCATCTCTAGCATCCTACCATCCACCTATCCATCCTTCTGTCCATCCACCCACCCATCCATCATCCACCCACCTAACTATCCATCCTTCCTTCCATCCATCCATCTACCCACCCATGCATCAGTCAACTTAACCAGACACTCTTCCATCCGTCCATCCACTTATCCACCCACCCATCCATCCATCCATCCATCCATCCAACTTAACTATTCATCCTTTCATCCACCCATCCATCCACCCAACCATCCACCATCCAACCACCCACCCATCTATCCACTCATCCATATTCACTGAGCACCTACCACATGGCACACACTCTAGGGGACTGGTTGTGGTCCAGTGGAGATGGACATGAACCAAATGACAACGGCATGGAGAGGCCCATGGTCCGGAGTTTCCCAGGGTATCACAAGGGGACCTGACATCAACGGGGGTCCAGAAGGCTTCCCTGAGGAGAGACATCACATCTGAGAGCCACAGGAGGCATGGGGGTAGCCAGGTGAGGTGGAGGGAGTTGGTGGCGGGCCCATGGAGGAGTGTATGCAGGGACCTCGCCCTGGAGGCTGGGCACGGCTGGCAGCTGACAGGCACTCGTTCAGGGCAGCCGGCGCGGCGAGCTGGCTGGAAGCCAAAGAGGCCAGCAGGGGCCCTGCTGCAGGCTTGTGGCCATGGCAGCACATGAACCGGGCACGTGGCAATCAGAGTGCGGTTTCTGTCTATCACCATGTGGGGTGGAGAATAGGCAGACAGCACATCATCCTGGCCCCTAAAACCGTTGGGTGCTCCATTGTTCCCCCACCCCCACCCTGTCACCCAAGTTATAAGCCTGGACTGGACCTGATTCCCCCTTCTTCCTCCATGGCCTCATCACCAAATCTCAGCCTTTCAACCTCATTATCTCCATCTCCAGCTCTCACACCCCTCCTCAGGGCCAAGTTCTCTCTCCCTTCTATACTAACTGTCCCCAGAGGTGGCCTCTGCCTCTAGTCTGGCCTCCCTCCAGGTCCCCCCTCTCCAAAGCTGCCTGGCACCATCTCCCTAAGCAAAATCTGCGGTCCATTCACCAAAAAGAAACACATGTGGCTCTTTTTTCTTTTTTTTTTTGAGACAGAGTCTCATACTGTCCCCTGAGCTGGAGTGCAATGGCACTATCTCAGCTCACTGCAACCTCTGCCTCCTGGGATCAATCAATTCTTCTGCCTCAGCCTCCCAAGTAGCTGGGATTACAAGCACCTGCATTTTTTGTATTTTTAGCAGAGACGGAGTTGTACCATGTTGTCCAGGCTGATCTTGAACTCCTGACCTCGTGATCTGCCTACCTCGATCTCCCAGAGTGCTGGGATTACACGTGTAAGCCACAGCACCCGGCCTACATGTGGTTCTTAAGCAAATGAAAAGGTAACCAGCCTCACACATCATAAGAGAAATGCAAATTCAAATTACACCAAAATTCCTTTGCTTTGTTTAGTTTTTACCTTTCTGACTGACACAAATCAAAATAGGTGGAAACCAGGGGCTGGTGAGGCTGAGGAGAAACAGCCCTGTCAACTGCGTGGGTCCCTGGTACCTGGCACAGTCTCCAAGAAGGACAAGCTGACAGAACTCACAAAATGACCACTGCACGCCGGGCATGGTGGTGCGTGCCTGTAGTCCCAGCGGCACAGGAGGCCAAGGCTCAGGAAGATGGCTTAAACCCGGGAGTTCAAGGCTGCAGAGAGCTATGATGACACCATTGTACACTGTACTCCAGCCTGGGTGACAGAGCAAGACCCTGTCTCTAAAATAACAATAATAAGAGATCACTGCACACATCTTTTGCCCCCCAGTCCTTCCAGGTCCCTTCTGGGAATGTATTCCGCAGCAGCACTCACATGTGTGTGAAAGGACTTTTGTACAGATGACTCACCACGACACTGCCTGTCTTGGGAAAGGTCCCTCGGCTGAGAAGTGCGTCTGTAAATTACACACACCCTCGTGCTGGAATGCTGTGCAGCTGTGAAAGTAAGGATGTAGCGTGGTATCCAAAACATAACGCTAACTGGAAAAAGCAAGGTGCCAAGCAGCGACTGAACAGCAACGCCCTGATGAAAGGTGGCTTCCCGGGCCGGGCGCGGTGGCTCAAGCCTGTAATCCCAGCACTTTGGGAGGCCGAGGCGGGTGGATCACGAGGTCAAGAGATCGAGACCATCCTGGTCA
>NW_016107417.1:3177896-3195453 GCF_001604975.1 Cebus imitator | reverse complement strand
GCCCAGGCTGGAGTGCAGTGGTGCAATCTCGGCTCACCGCAACCTCTGCTTCCCAGGTTCAAGTGATTCTCCTGCCTCAGCCTCCCGAGTGGCTGGGATTATAAGTGCCTGCTACCATGCCCGGCTAATTTTTGTATTTTTAGGAGAGATGGGGTTTCACCATGTTGGCCAGGCTGGTCTCGAATTCCCAACCTCAGGTGATCCACCCACCTCGGCCTCCCAAAGTGCTGGGATTACAAACTTAAGCCACCATGTCTGGTCAACTTCTGAATTTTGAATCACATGAAAACACCTCAGCCAAGTGGGCTGGCTCACCCTTGTAATCCCAGCACTTTGGGAGGCTGAGGCAGATGGATCGCTTGACTGAGCCCAGGAGTTCAAGACCAACCTGGGCAGCATGGTGACACACCATCTCTACAAAAAAATACAAAAAGTAGCCGGGCGTGGTGACGTGTGCCTGTGGTCACAGCTACTCACGAGGATTGCTTGTGCCCAGGAGGTTGAGGCCCAGGAGTACACGATCATGCCGCTGTACTCCAGCAACAGAACAAGACTCGATCTCAAAAAAAAAGAGAGAAAGAAGGAGAAAAAAAAGGATTACCTAATCAAAAAGTAATTTCAATGAAAGAAAATGCAGCCCTGATGGTGTTGTACCTCCACACACAGACCCTCATTGCCTTTCCCACTGCATTCGGTAACTCTCCCGAGCGATCACCTGCCGTTAGCTATTCGGCTATGGGCCCTTCATTCACAGTGGCAGGTGACAAAAACCCAACCCTAACTGTGCTAAGCGAAAACTGGAATGTGCTGGCTCATAGAATAGAAACTGCTTCAGGCACGGCTGGATCCAGGAGCACAAGCAATGTCATTGAGATTCATTCTCTTGGTGCTGTTTTGCTGTGTGTTGGCTTTATTCATAGGTAGGCTCTCCCCTTAGGGTGGCAGAGCTGGTCAGCAGCAGCTCTGGGGTGGCATCTTGGCATTTGTGACCCTAACAGTCCCAGCAAGTTCCCGGGCTGATGCTCTTTGATATCATATGCCTGAGCCACTCCCATGACTCAGACTGGCTAGACACAGGACTCAAACCGGCTGCTAGAGCTTGGGGGTGGGGAGTCAGTCACATGGAGACCGGAAAACTGAGGGACAGTCACCAGAATAAGAGAGATGGATGCTGGGCAGGGAAAACAGTGTTTACCCACTACCCTCGTGGCCTGTCCCCTCTCCTATGTAGCAGATAGATCTCATGGCTGTCCTCTTTGGTTCTTTGTTCAATTTCCAGTCATTGGCTGAGACTCCTCCATGCTGGCCTGGGAGGGATAGAGGGCAGAATCGGCTATTTGTTTCTCACGCAGGTTATCTGTTCCCTGAGGGTTGGGCCCAGCCTTGGCCACCTGTGTCTGCTCTAGTCCAGCACAGCCCTAGGCACAGGGGAGACACAAGCCTGGGTTTTCAGTGAGTAATGACAAAATACCCGGGAGGCACAGGAAGTGCTGAAGATGGCCTCTCCTGACTCCACAATTTACTCTCCACGACAAAATGACAGCCTTGGGCCTGGGATGCTCCCAGAGGGATCTGGGAGGAAGTGCTGGGGCTGGTCCCTGCTAGGACAAGGCTGTCACCATTCTGGAAACCCCCAAAGTCCTCAGCCTGAGGACAAAATCCAGATGCAGAGGAAAGTCCCCCCAGCAAGGCCCTGCCACCCAATTCCCACGGAGGGGGTCCCAGGCAGAGGCAGCAGCTGGGGGTAACTCCAAGGGTGACCTTTCATCTGGAATCCCAGCGTCCAGTGGGTCACAGTTCCCTGAAGCAGTGTGAAGAGCCAGGAGGGCAGGACTGGAGCTGACACGAGTCCAGGGGAGGAAGGAAGCAAGAAACATTCAAGGAAAAATCCAACCCAGGTCTGGGGTTGGCTCAGGCCACGGGGCCCGGCAGGCTGAGCTCAGGCTGGGACATCGGAAGCTTCCCAAGTGCGGCTGAGCACCTTCTCAGCTCCTTGCCACCCTGCAGCCCAGCAGAGGGACCTGGGGCACCTCTAAAGACCCCTGTCTCTTCTTAGTGCCTCCCCTAAATGCACCCCCAAGAGAATCACCACCCTTCCCTGTGACTCTGCTCCCAGAACCCAAGTCCCCATCATCTCACCTGCCTCCCAGGGTCCTGGGTTCCAGGTGGTGTGGCCATGGAGAGCTGGCTTCAGCCTCGCCCACCCGGTGTAGGAGGGAGCTTCCCTGCTGGTCCCTCCAATCTGGCCAGTGGGAAGGGGCTTCCCACTCCACCCTCCAAGTCCCATGGGGGTGCTGTGGCCGCTGATGATGGTGATTTCCAGGAAGGAGAGGCTGGGAGAGGAAGGAAGGGCTGAGTCAGTCCCTGTGTAGTGATCACAGTGGGGGAGGTGGCTGTGGGGTCAGTGGGGGAGCCTATTGGGTCCATCTCAGGACCAGGGAGAGGCTCTAGGCTGAGGAGACGGAAGTCAAATACCCCACTCTGGGTGTTTCTCCATCGTGGCCTGCTCTGCCCCTCCCAAAGGCCCTTTTTTTGGGGGGAGTCAGGGTAGTGGTTTTTGTTTTTTTTTTTTTTTGAGATAGAATCTCTCTCTCTGCTGCCCAGGTTGGAGTGCAGTGGCGCGATCTTGGCTCACTGCAACCTCCACCTCCTGGGTTCAGGTGATTCTCCTGCCTCAGCCTCCCTAAGTAGCTGGGACTACAGGCACGTGCCGCCATGCCCAGCTAACTTCTATATTTTCAGTAGAGATGGGGTTTCACCTTGTTGGCCAGGATGGTCTCAATATCTTGACCTTATGATCCGCCCACCTTGGCCTACCAAAGTACTGGGATTACAGGTGTAAGCCACAGAACCCGGCCTGTTTTTTGTTTTTTGGTTTTGAGACTGAGTCTCATTCTGTCACCCAGGGTAGAATGCAGCGGCGTGATCTCGGTCACTGCAACCTCTGCCTCCTGGGCTCAAGTAACTCTCCTGCCTCAGCCTCCCAAGTAGCTGGGATTACAGGTGTGTGCCACCAAACCCGGCTAATTTTGTATTTTTAGTAGAGACAGGGTTTCACCATGTTGGCCAGGCTGGTCTTGAACTCCTGACCTCAGTTTATCCGCCCACCTCAGCCTCCCAAAGTGCTGGGATTATAGGCGTGAGCCACCAAGGCTGGCCCCAAATGCCCTTTTGGGTCCTGCCCCTGAGTTACCAGGCTATCCAGGAGCCCTTCTGTCCAGGTCAATCTGGGTCCTGGCATCAGACCCTGGAGTCTAGGCTGGGGGGTGGGTGCAGCACTTGGCCTGAGTGTCTCGGGTCGAAAATGCAGGCCACTCTTCCCCGTGGCTCAGGCTATCCCCGCCTCCCTGCCCACACCAAGGCCTCTACTTACAGCCTGAGAACTTGTGCAAAAAAGCCAATTTTAGTAAATGAAATCCTGTTCTATACACGGCCTTATGAATGGCAGGGCTCCCACGCGATGCTGGGGTGTACACAATGATCCTGTCCATTCAGGAGAAGCACCCCAGGGATTCCCTGGGCCCCAGCCGTGACAGCCACATCTGTGAATGGGGAGAAGGAAGCGACCTTCCCGAGTGCTTGCACAGCACAGAACCTGGGGCCAGGCACCGATCACTCCTGCGTTGTGGACGTGGTCAGGCCTCCTGCTCTGAATGACGGCAGGGGTGGGTTGAGCATTGAGGGGACTGGCACTGGGCAGAACGTGTCACATCCAGGTGGGTTGAAAACAGTCCCCAGAGCGCAGAGCATTTCTAGTCCTGGTTGGAAGGCTGAGGTAGGAAAGAGGGAGCTTGGACCAGGTTTGGGGGCTCTGCTGCTCTCTACCTCTACCCAAGGGACCCCTAATCACCCCAGAACTTCTTCAAAGAACTCTGGGGTGGGTCCCCAGCTGTGTGTGGCCTTGGGTGAGTGGCTTTGTCTCTCCATCTTCCTTCTCTGTAACTCTGTTTTGTCCCCACCTCTGAATGGAGCATCTGACCCTTCCCTGACCCCTACCCCCCAATGGGGGACTCTCGGCAGATGGGCAGGGAATGGGGGCTTGGCCTAAGCCACATTTCTGCATGCTCACATGGCTTCATCGTTACAGCCATTTCGATCAAGTGGCACAGCCAGCTGGCCAGTCCCCAGAGCTCTTGTTCTAATGTTTCCGTGAAATCGCGCCACCTGAGGGGCTGTGTGTTCCCGCGAACAAAACACGTGAGTGTCCATCCCTTATCGGGTTTGGGACTAGTATGACTTGATGCTGCTACCCCATGTTACAGGCAAGAAGGCTCCAAAAGGGAAAGTCATTTTCCTGTGGCCACAGAGCAAAGCAACAGCAGAGACAGCTCAGAACCTGACTGATGGCTCAGAGTGCAGTGCTCGGGCTCAGAGTGCAGTGCTCGGGCACTGAGCTGCCCCTCCTCTCTGAGACGTGTGTCCTGGGGATGCGCAGGAATGATGACCGTGGGGTTAGAAGCCTGAGAGGAGAGGGAGGGGTTAGAAGCCTGAGAGGAGAGGGAGGGGCTAGAGCCCACATGCCTTGCCTCTTCTAGGCCCAGCAAATCGCTATCTGTGCCCTGAGCTTTAGCTTCCATCTGTAAAATGGGGATCATGATTCAGGCTCTGGCCATATCACTAGGCAACCCCAGGGGGATGTAAGGAGTTCAGGAACAAGAAGCAATGGGTAAAGGGCAGAGGGCAGCCTGGCAAACGCCGACAGCAAGAACGAGGAGAGGCACACCCTTTACCCACCCCCACCACAGCTTGGCCCAGGGCCATCATCCCCACCTCAGTGATCCAGGCCTGTTTTCCTCCAAGCTGCCCAGCCAGTCCTGGCAGAATCCACCTGACCAATACTCGCTGCAGAGTTGAGGGTAGTCTCAAGACTAAAGCCTGAGCTTCCCTGGATTCATTTTCTATCGCTGCTAGAACAAATTATCACAGAGTAGACAGCTTAAAACAATAGAAATTCAGCCAGGCACAGTGGCTCATGCCTGTAGTCCCAGCACTTTGGGAGGCCAAGGTGGGTGAATCACTTGAGGTCAGGGGTTCAAGCCCAGCCTAGCCAACATGATGAAACCCCGTCTCTAGTAAAAATACAAAAATTAGCCGGGTTTGGTGGCATGCACCTGTAATCCCAGCTACCCAGGAGGCTGAGGGAGGAAAATCGCTGGAACCCAGGAGGCGGAGGCTGCAGTGAGCTCGGATCAAACCACAGCACTCCAGCCGGAGTGACAGAGCAAGACTCTGTCTCAAAAAAAAAAAAAAAAAAGGTCAATGTGAGTCTCACTGGGCTAAGATCAAGGTGAGGAGGTGAGGGCAGCCTCTAGGGTAGAACTTTCCTTGTCTTTTCCAGCTTCTGAAGGAGTTCCTTGGTTTGGGGCCTCTGCCTCCATCTTCAAAGGCAGTTGCACAGCATTTGTCTGGTCCTTCCATCACACGTCTCTTTCTCTGTCTCCTGCTGCTACTTCTTTTTTGAGACAGAGTCTCACTCTGTCGCCCAGGCTGAAGTGTGATGACACGATCTTGGCTCACTGCAACCTCCGTCTACCAGGTTCAAGGGATTCTCCTGTCTCAGCCTCCCAAGTTGCTGGGACTATAAGCATGCACCACTACATCCAGCTACTTTTTGTGTATTTTTAGTAGAGACAGGGTTTCACCATATTGGTCAGGCTGGTCTTGAACTCCTGACCTTGTGATCCATCAGCCTCAGTCTCCCAAAGTGCTGGGATTACAGGCATGAGCCACGGTGCCCAGCCTACTTTTTTTTTTTTTTTTTTTGAGACAGAGTCTCCCTCTGTTGCCAGGCTGGAGTGGAGTTCAGTGGCACGATCTCAGCTCACTGCAACCTCCACTTCCTGGGTTCAAGCGATTCTCCCTGCCTTAGCCTCCCAAGTAGCTGGGATTACAGGCGCCTGCCACCACGCCCAGCTAATTTTTTGTATTTTTTGTAGAGACCGGCTTTCACCATGTTGTCCAGGCTGGTCTTGAACCCCTGACCTCAGGTGATCCACCCACCTCGGCCTCCCAAAGTGCTGGGACTACAGGCGTGAGCCACCGCGCCCGGCCCCCCACTTCTACTTTTAAGAACCCTTGTTGTTACACAGGCCCACCCAGTACCTCAGTATAAACTCTCTCTTTTAAAGTCAGCTGATTTGCAACCATAATTTCACTGGTAATTTTCTTTTTAAAAAAATTTTTTTTAATTTTTTTAATTGCATTTTAGGTGTTGGGTCATTGGTAATTTTCATTCCCCTTTCTGATGTAACAAAACATATTCACAGATTCCACAGGTTCGGATGTGGGCTTTTTTTTTTTTTTTTTTAATGCAGTTTTGCTCTATTGGCCAGCCTGGAGTGCAGTGGCATAATCTCGGCTCACCACAGCCTTAACCTGCCAGGCCCAAGCAATTCTCCCACCTAAGCCTCCAGGGTACCTAGGACTACAGGCTAGAGTCACTGTGTCTGGCTAATTTATGTTTTGTAGAAACAGGGTCTCACTATGTTGCCCAGTCTGGTGTCAAACTCTTGGGCTCAAGTGACCCTCCCACCTCGGCCTCCCAAAGTGCTGGAATTATAGGCATGAGCCATAGCACCGGGCCAGATGTGAACATATTTAGCGGGGCTGGTATTCTGCCTTCCACGGTCCCCTTCTTCCCATCCATTCCTCCCAGCTCGTCTGACATCTTCCCCCACCCCCAGCATCCTGCCTTCCTCCTGGAGGTCTTCCTGGCCCTGCTTCCGTAAAAGCCCTTCCAACACTGACGGCATGGAAGCCAGCCATCCTGGTCGCACTGAGCTGGCATCGCTGTCATCCTCTAGAAAGTGGGGTCTGTCCACTCCGTCACTACCCACCCCTTCCTCTGTCTCACTCTTCACAGCACTTACCTGCCTGGAAGAGTAGCATGATGTACCTGGGAACTTGGATTTCCCCCATTTCCCTTCACTGGGCTGCAGGTCCCAATCCAGAAGCTGAATCCCCAGGGACAAGAACGGCACTAGGCACTTGGTAGATAGTCAACAAATCTCTCTTGAATCACTGAGCGGTGCAAAGTTTCCTTCAGTCTGTCTCCAGGACCCCGTGCGGTGTCTGCCCTTCAAAAAATGTTTCTGGTCCTGTAGGAATGACTGGCTGACCGACTGACTGGCTGACTGAATGAATGAATGAATAAGGAACCAGTCTGAGTATGGGCCCCACCTTCGCTCTGGAAGCCTGACAGCAAGCACGGGGGTCCAGGCCACGCTGCCTCTGCCCTCCCATACTGTCTTTTCTAGTGGGAGGTAATAAACTCAATTCGCTTGTAAGTTTGTAGTATTCTAACGTAGGCGCTTCCAAGGCCTCATTCTTTCCCTTGTAAGTCACTGAATATACTAGTGCCGGCGCCTCCCCAACCCAGCCCCGCCGGGAGGGATCCCGTCCAAAGTCGCTCTGCGATTTCTGAAGAATTCGGTCTTCCGGCAGCCTCTCCCCCGGCCCTTCTAGAACCGAGGGTTTTCACGGGCACAGCTGGAGTCCCTGGAGGCCACCCTGCGCCACCAGGCCGGCAGCGGCCAGAGCGCGCGGCCGCAGGACCCCGGTGCGGCACCTCCCACACCCAGAGCCCAGGGCGGTGCCTGGAGAGGGGCGGTGCCGGGCCGGGGCGGGGTCTGGCGGGCGAGGCCCCGGGATTGGCTCTGCGGGCCGGGGCGGGGCTGCAGGAGTCCGCTGTGCGAGCTGTAAGTTCACCACCCGGTCGGGTGCCAAACCGCACTGTCCAGCTTCTGAGCCCCTGCCGCCCGCCGGTCCGCCGTCTGCTCGCCTCACGGTGAGTTCGGGCTGGGATTTCCGAAGCTCCGCGGGGGCCCCCGGAGAAGCCCATCTCTAAGGCGCCCAGACCCAGCTCGCGCCCTGGCCCCGAGTCTCACCTCACGCAGGTCCTTTCGCGGGCGCCTAGGGCTTCGTGGGGTTTCCCGCCAGCCTCTGGGTGCCCGCAGCTTCACCCGGACCGTGGGGGGCCGCGCATCCCGACCCCGAATTCCCCGTTCTGTCCTCCATTCTGTGCCTAGGCCCCCGCCCCCCTTCCGGGATTCAGGGGTGCCCAGCTGCCCAGCGCTCCCACCAGGGCTGGGGGCCGTATTTTTAGCCGATGGTGAGGTGTCCTCCTATCTTTAGCTGCGGTCCTGAGTGTCCTGAAACGGATCCGGGCTGGGCTGGGCTGGGCCCCGGTAGGGGCGGGGAGGGGTCGGCGCCGGAACCCCAGCCAGGGCTAAGGAGCCGGACCGTGGGAGGGGCGGGGGCCCACACGCCCGAGCTCTGGCCCTGCGCCGAGCGGACACTGGGACATCGCCCAGGCCGGAAAGCACGGGGCAGGCTCCTCCCAGTGGAGACTAGGGCAGGGTCCCTAAATCGCCCCCTTTTTCCTTGGATGTGGGACCAGAAATCCCGAAGCAAAAATATCTCGCAGACAATCCACATCTGGTACTCAAACACGCAGCTCCTTGGGGAGCGCCTGCCTGGAGCCCGGGGGGAGGGGGGCTGGAGACCCCAATGCGCTCTCGGAGTCCTCTGGGACACGGGGCGATCGAGGGAGCACGGGCGCCACCTGGCGGCCACGGAGCCGAGCGCCTCTCCGCACGGGGACCCCGGAGAACCCACGGGTCTCTGCACCCACGAGGTCTGGGAAGACGGGAGGAGACGGATGCCTGGGGCAATGAGCCTTTCGTTTTTGATATTGTTCAAAGGCCTGGCCCTGGAGAACTGAAGTGCTTGAGGAGGGCAGGCTGTGTAGACATTCCCTGAACTCCGCTATTGTGTCCATCGGCGCTATCACTTGCAATATTGCTGTGCGGTCTGCAGTAGCCCTCTAGTGGTGGCTTCATTGTCAGCCCGTTTTATAGATGGGAAAGGTGAGACCCAGAGAGGCATCTTGCCGAAGGTTACAGAGGAAGTCCTAGGCGGAGCTGGTTTTAAGAACAGTCTCCTGATTTGGAGGAGGAAGGGGTGTGAGGTGACCTAATGTTCCTCATGACAGGAGGAGCCCTGCCTGCTGGAAGTCATATTCTCACAGGGAGACCCAGGGCTCCTGTCCAGGGCAATCCCAGAGAGCTAGGATGCTCCCATCTGCTCCTCCATTGCTGCAGGGAGCGCCCCTCCCAGCCCGGCACAGTCCTGTCCTGATGGTGAGCTCATTCTCATATCTCTGGACACAAGAAAACTGGGCAGAGGGGGGCAGCCAAAGGTCAGGTTGTAGAGGGAGGAGGTCTAGGGACCCACTGTTCCCAGCCTGGCTGTGAGCCTGTTTCTCTCCTGCTCCCCAACCATACTATGTAGGTAGGCGTGGCCCACCGCATGGGAGCCACATGGACCAGGCTGGGTATCCACTCTTCCACGTCCTAGCTGGATGACCTCAAAATGTCCCTTAACATCTCTGAGGACCACCTTCGACCTCTGTCAAGGGCAATAAGGACCTCACCATGCTGTGGCTGGGAGCATTAAAATGGGAAACTGTGTGTGGCAGGCTGGATCCTAGGGTCTTGCGGCTGCCAAGTCTGTATTCTTGGGGCCTGAGGGTTGTAATTCCCAGCTCTCCCCTGGGCCACTAATGCTGGCCCCACCCTCGTTCTCCCCACATCTGGAATTGGGCGGGTACATCTGGCTCTGAGTGAGACAGCTGTCAGGGACGCCCAGTCTGTTGTGGAAACACTCGGGCTGTCTTGGCGATCCTGTGTGCTCAGGTTGGGGGTGCGGGAAGGGCCCGGCCCAGGCTCTCGGCACATCCCACCAGTCAGCCCCACTCTGCCTGAGTGAAAAGGAAGACAAGCCCCCCAGGACTTCTCTCCTGACAAGCGACAAATTGCCTGTTTGTCAGCATGGCCCCCAGGCCCGGCAAGGTTGACACAGGATGAATGTGTGAGGGGATTCCAAGACCTCAGGGTGCCCATGCCTCCCCAGCCTCCCGCCCCCCCACCCCCGCTCCTCGAAAACTGCGCTGGATTTCCAGCAGTGGAGAGTCATTCCTTTGTTTCCTGTTAAGCTCCAGGTGCTCTGGGAGGGGCAAGATGTCCGGCCTCTGGCTCAGAACCACTGACCCGGGTGTCCGGTCCTAGGGTGGGGTTTCCTGAGCAAGCGCTTCGGTGGGCGGGGAGGGGGGGGTGCGTTTGGACGCTGCTTCTCCTGCATCCTCCTTCCTTTTTCCTGCTCCCTCCTCCCAGCCACCTCACCCCCAACTTCATCCTGCCCAGAATGAAAACTGAGGCAGAGAATTGGCAAGAGCCACCTTTGGTGAGTCCCTGGCCGGGCCTGGGGAGCAGATAGCACAGGAGGGTGGGCTTATCTGGCTTGAATTCCCACCCTGCCCTGACTCACTGGGTGACCTTGGACGAGTTTCTCTCTTTGCCTTTTATGCTGAGTCTACATCAGGCCCAGCATGCATCCCCCGCCCTCAAGCAGAGGGAGAGCTGGCATCACTTCTTTTCTCTGCTAAATCAGTATGACACCCCTTCATAGCTATTTATTTTTACACATTAAAAATAGCTTATTTTTTTCTGACTACATAAATAATATGTGCATATAAATAATACATTGCTTATTAGAATTCATAGAGGTCTGAACCAGAAAGGAAAAGTAGGGCTGGGCAAGGTGGCTCACGCCTGTAATCCCAGCACTTTGGGAGGTCAAGGCGGGCAGATCATGAGGTCAGGAGCTTGAGACCAGCCAGGCCAACATGGTGAAACCCTGCCTCTACTAAAAATACAAAAATCAGCCAGCATGGCAGTGTACGCCTGTAATCCCAGCTACTTGTGAGGCTGAGGCAGGAGAATCACTTGAACACAGGAGGTGGAGGTTGCAGTGAGCCGAGATCGTGCCACTGCACTCCATCCTGGGCGACAGAGTAAACTCCGTCTCAAAACAAAAAAAAAGAAAGAAAGAAAGAAAGAAAGGAAAAGTCAACCTGAAATTCTATCACTTTGAGATAACCACTGTTAACATTTGGATGACTATCTTTTCATATTTACATATAGTACACACATTTATCATGTCATAGTAATGGGACCCAAATATTATAGGTTATTTTTATTGATGACACCTTTCCTCCCATATCACTGACCCCACACCCCATCCCTGCTCTGTACCCTAGTCAAGGTAGCCCGTATGACAACCTAGGACTGGCCTTCTAGATTTTTCTCTGGTTTTTTGTTGTTGTTATTGTTGTTTGTTTTCTTTTTTTGAGACGGAATCTCGCTCTGTTGTCCAGGCTAGAGTGCAGTGGTGTGATCTCAGCTCACCACAACCTCTGCCTCCTGGGTTCAAGTGATTCTTCTTCCTCAGCCTCCAGAGTAGCTAGGATACAGACATGTGCCACCACACCTGGCTGATTTTTGTATTTTTAGTAGAGACGGGTCTCACCATATTAGCCAGGCTGGTCTCGAACTCCTGATCTCAGGTGACCTGCCCGCCTCAGCCTCCCAGTGTGCTGGGATTACAGACGTGAGCCACTGCACCCAGCCTCTGTTTTTATATAGGATAGAATTCTACATAAACCTGTACACATGCAGGTATATAACACACATATGTGGTGGAGGGGGGAGGCAGGTTGTCAATGCTTTTAATCAATGACATATCTATATGACGTTTTTGCATTTTGGTCCTCTCTCTCTGCAATGCCTTGTGAGAATCCTCCAGAATTTTTCACCCCTAGTTTCACCTCAGGTTCAATTTTGACCCCTCTAATTTTTATTATTTATTTATTTATTTAATTTTTTTTTTGAGACAGAGCTTTGATCTTGTTGCCCAGGCTGGAGTGCAGTGGCACAATCTCAGCTCACCGCAACCTCCACCTCCCGTGTTCAAGCGATTCTCCTGCCTCAGCCTCCCAAGTAGCTGGGATTATAGGCATGCGCCACCACACCCAGCTAATTTTGTATTTTTAGTAGAGATGGGGTTTCTCCATGTTGGTCGGGCTAGTCTCAAACTCCCGACCTCAGGTGATCCTCCTACCTCGGCCTCCCAAAGTGCTGGGATTACGGGCATGAGGCACCACTCCCGGCAACACCTCTAATTTTTAAATGGGGTTGATAGTTGGCGGTTGTGTTGATTAATTGAGATGTATCTGCAAAAAGAGTGCAGAAAAATGCCATGTACAGAGCAGAGCCCCCCTCACCTCAAAAATATACGTACTCCCCGGTCCACCTTCTCTTGAGGTGCTAGGGCAGGGAGGAGAGCCAGAAACTATCCTAGGCTCAGCCTCTGCCCATAAGGAACTCTTAACAAGGAGAGGAGAAAGGCGACCTTGCCTCCAGGTGGGACATGATTGGGCCGAATGTGAAGTGCCAGCCACGCAGCAGCCCTGGCTAAACGCCCTCTGCACAACAGGCTCCCGCCAGGCCTGGGTGGGAGAGACAGTGGTCACAAAGCTCTGTGTCCTTGGTCAAGTCAGCAGTCAAGGCTATTTGGGAGGACCCCCACAATCTGGCACTTACATCGTGGGGCACAGGTGATGTGCAATGGGGGGGGTATGGCATGAGTGCCTGGACAAGGATGATGAGACTAGAGCAGGACTCTCAGTGTGACTTTGGACCTGTCATTCAGGTTACCGGACCTCAGCTTCCCACCGGTAAGGGGAGGGGCTTGGCCCTAGTGGTCAGTCTCTAAGATGCAGTGGGTCTTAGAATGAAGACATGCTTCTCCCAGCACAACTCCCTGCAAGGGGACTGCCCCACCCCCTCGGCCTCCCACAGCTACCACAAAAGGCCCAGAAACAAGACAGATGCTTCTAGGTAGGCAAGGTGGCTCACACCTGTGATCCAGCACTTTGGGAGGCTGAGGCAGGGGGATCACTTGAGGTCAGGAGTTCAAGACCAGCTTGGCCAACATAGTGAAACCCCATCTATACTAAAAATGTACAAATTAGCTGGGGGCCGTGGCAGGCACCTATAATCCTAGCACTTTGGGAGGCTGAGGCAGGCGGATCACCTGAGGTGGGGAGTTCAAGACTAGCCCGACCAACATGGTGAAAGAGGTAGGTGGATCATGAGGTCAGAAGTTCAAGACCAGTCTGGCCAAGATGATGAAACTCCATCTCTACTAAAAATGCAAAAATTAGCCGGGTACGGTGGCAGGAGCCTGTAATCTCAGCTACTGGGGAGGCTGGGGCTGGAGAATCGCTTGAACCCAAGGGTTGGAGGTTGCAGTGAGCTGAGATCACACCATTGCACTCCTGCCTGGATGACAGAGTGAGATTCCATCTCAAAAATAAAAAAGACGGTTGCATCTGACTTTGGTCCTGCTGTTTCTGACAGGTGTGCACCCTTTGTGTTTCAGCTCCTCATCAGCCCCAGACCGGGGACGAGCAATTCTCGGTGACAAGACAAAGTGCTTTGCTGCCTGCACAGTTCCTACCTTTCCACCTTCAGTTTTTCAGAAGAGTTTTCAGTCCCCTGGGAAGAACCTGCTTTTTGTTATCTCAGCCCTCTGACTTCATTGATCTCTAATCTTTTTAATTCCTTGGGCCAGCTTTGGTCGTGCCCCACACTGTAGCGGGAGCCCTTTGGCGAGTTCTGGGCATCTGCAAACCGCTCCCTAGCACGAGTGTTTCCTCTGGCTGAGGGTTTGAGAGGAGGCGTGCTCTCCACAGGCGGCCGTTACCTGACAACCAGGCCTGAGTGGTGAGGTCACCATGTCCACCAAGGTGCCCATCTATCTGAAGCGCGGCAGTCGCAAGGGCAAGAAGGAGAAGCTTCGGGACCTGCTGTCCTCGGACATGATTAGCCCACCGCTGGGGGACTTCCGCCACACCATTCACATTGGCAGCGGCGGTGGCAGCGACATGTTTGGTGACATCTCCTTCCTGCAGGGCAAATTCCACCTGCTGCCAGGGACGGTGGTGGAAGGGCCTGAGGAAGATGGCACCTTTGACCTCCCCTTCCAGTTCACCCGCACTGCCACCGTGTGTGGGCGGGAGCTCCCAGACGGCCCGTCCCCTCTGCTCAAGAATGCCATCTCCCTCCCGGTCATTGGTGGACCCCAGGCTCTCACCCTGCCCACAGCCCAGGCTCCACCCAAACCCCCTCGCCTGCACCTGGAGACCCCTCAGCCTTCCCCACCGGAGGCAGGGAACGTGGACATCTGGAGGATTCCAGAGGCTGGCTCCCCCCACAGCGGGCTGACGCCAGAGTCAGGGGCTGAGGAGCCCTTCCTGTCCCATGCCAGCTCCCTACTGTCCCTGCACGTGGACCTGGGCCCTTCCATCCTGGACGATGTCCTGCAGATCATGGATCAGGACCTGGACAGCGTGCAGATCCCCACATAGGACCCGAGGCAGACCAGGCTGGGCACCCACATGGGGGTGTCACCGGGAGGTGGGGTGTAGACACGGCCCGGGAGGCGGATTCAGGGTCCCAAGGTCCCACTTGTGTGGTCACTGGCCAGTGATTCTACTTCTGAGCCATGTTTTCCGTTCTCCCTCCCTCTCCAAATGGGCAGGGCGTGCCTCATGGCTTTCCTCTAACAACCGCATGGACACGTGCGGAAGTCAGCCCAGGGCGCCCTGAACGTCTTGGGGCACCTGACCCCACCCCAATACTCCTTATTCCCTCAGGTCCCTCAGATGAAAGCTCTGCTGAACGGACCCCCCTTTCACCTCCCTTCTGCCTCAGCCCCGTTGGATGCCCTAACTGGGGGACAGGAAGAGGCAGGGTACAGCTGGTCGCAGGGCTCGGGCACTGGGCAGGCTGTTCTGGGCCTTTGGCTTTGCATCCTGGACGGGGAGTGTTATGTCAGGGACCAGATGCATCCTGCCTCATCCCCAGCTCTATCCCTTCCCCATGTGACCGGGGATTCTGGCTGCAATAAAACATGCTGCTGCTGGTGGCCGAGCTCCCTGTCCCCTTGCCCCAGGTTTCATCCCAGAGGCAGGCAGTCTCCCAGAGCTGTGGGCTCGCCTGGGGAAGAACCCAGCCCCAGAGGCTTTTGTGGAGGGCAGGCCCTGCCCTCAGGAAGGTCATACCTGACACTGAGCCTGTCGTGGGAATGCAACAGGAGCAAAGCAAGTGTCGCTGTGAAAATTCCAATGTTGATTCAGATGTTTGGCAAGAGGTAGCCGAGTACTCGGGTAGGCTCGGCACTGTGCCAAGCCTGGGGCCAATCCCTGCCCAGTCAACTGGGGCCTGGTGGAGGAGACCCAAGAATAAAAGAATAACCACAAAGTGTGCAAGGGACCAACAGCTTCTCCAGCTTGGGAGCACCGAGGGAGGATGCGGGAGGGATGGCTTGGAGCCGGGAGGGTCTGGCAGTGCTGCTTCAAGACTCATCCCATCCACGGTTGTTTACTGGGCATCTCCAGTACACAAGGCATGTCTCTAGGTGCTGGGGATACAAGCAGATGTCATCCCTGCCCTCTTGGAGTTTAAATTCTAGTTGGAAGGGGGATTTTAAATTTCTAAACAAATAAGATGATTTCCAGCAGTGGTAAAGGCTACAAAGAAAACAACATGATCAGGAATGCCTAGGCAGGGATTGCAGGGGGTGTCAGGGCACCTTAGTGTGATCAGATGTGATTCTGAGCCAAACTGGAGCTACGAGGCAGATAACTCATATGTAACCACAGGCACTGAGGCACCAGAGTGAAGACGGAGCAGAATCCACATGGCATAAGAGCGTGGACCTCCGAGTGCCACCTAGCCTGAGACTCAGGTTTTCCATCTCCAAGATGGAGCCACTGATAGCTACCTTGCAGGGTTATTAGCAAACATTAGGGATAACATTTACTACTTGCCACAGGGAAGGTTTTTTTTTTTTTTTTGATAGACAGAGCCTCACTCTTGCCTAGGCTGGAGTGCAATGGCGTAATCTCGGCTTACTGCAACCTTCGCCCTCCAGGTTCAAGTGACTGTCTTGACTCAGCCTCCCAAGTAGTTAGGATTACAGGTGCATGCCACCACGCCTGGCTAATTTTTGTATTTTTAGTAGACACAGGGTTTCTCCTTGTTGGCCAGGCTGGTTTTGAACTCCTGACCTCAGGTGACCCACCCACCTCGGCCTTCCAAAGTGCTGGTATTACAGGCATGAGCCACTGCACCCAGCCAGGAAAGGTATTGCAAATGGTTTCAATGTGTGATGAAGGAAGGAACCAAAGCTCAGGAAGGGCATGACTGTGAAGCTGGAGCACAGGCTGGTGTCAGCGGAGAAGAGTTTTGCTGGCCGGGCTGATGCTGAGGCGATGGGGTGCTGCTGAAGGACCGAGAGCAGGAGAGACAGGTGGTCGGATCTAGACCTGAGGAAGGACACCACCCAGGCCAGGTGGGGGATGGAGGTGGCCATGGCAGGCATGAGCAGGAGGACTGGACCCAGGCAAGGATGGTGGGGACAGAGAGGAAGGGAGTGGGCTACGGTGGAGCCTGGGCAGTCCCCTTCTACCCTCAGCCAGTTCTTTTCCACCTGTATGACCCTGGAATCCCAGACACCCACCGCTCCCCCAGCCTTTCACAAACATTACACACTGGGTATGTGTATGTGTATGCATTTTTTCTTATTTCTGGACACTTTATTTATTCGTTCTGAGATGGAGTCTCACTCTGTCGCCCAGGCTGGAGTGTAATGGCACCATCTCAGCTCACGGCAACCTCTGTCTCCTGGGTTCAAGCGATTCTCCCACCTTAGCCTCTCGAGTAGCTGGGATTACAGGTGCCTCCCACCATGCCTGGCTAATTTTTGTAGGCTAATTTTTGTATTTTTAGTAGAAACAGGGTTTCATCATGTTGGCCAGGCTGGTCTTGAACTCCTGACATCAGGTGATCTGCCCACCTTGGCTTCCCAAAGTGCTGGGATTACGGGTGTGAGCCATGGTGTCCGGCCTTATTTTTATTTTTTTATTTTTTGTAGAGATGAGGTTTTGCTATATTGCCCTGGCTGGTCTCAAACTCCTGGGCTCAAGTGATCCTCCTGCCTCAGCCTCCCAAGATGCTGGTATTACAGGTATGAGCCACTGCACTCAACCCACATTTTTTTATTGTAGATATATATATATATACACACACACACGTGTATATATAAAACATAAAATTTACCATTTTAAGTATACATTTCAGTGGTGTTAACTACATTTACATTATTTTGCAACAGTCACCACCATCCATCTCCAGAATGGTTTTCATCTTCCCAAATTGAAGCTGTGTCTCTGTTAAACATTAACTCCCAGTCTCCCAGCCCCCTAGTCCCTGCGACCACCATGCTACTTTCTGTTTCTATAAATTTGACTACTCTGAGTACCTCACTGCTTAGCATCATATCCCCAAGGCTCATCTATGTTGTAGCGTATGTCCCAATGGCTTTCCTTTTCAAGGCTGAATAACATTCCATTGTCTATATGGATATACTATACTTTGTGTATCCATTGATTCGGGTTGCTTCTGCCTTTTAGCTATGGTGAACAGTGCTGCTATAAACATGGGTGTGCAAGTATCTGCTCAAGACTTTGCTTTCCGTTCCTTTGGGTATACCCAGAAGTGGAATGGCTGAATCACATTTTTACTTTTTTGAGGAACTGCCATATTGTTTTCCATTGTGTCTATACTAATTTACATTCTCACCAAACTTACTT